>NC_133811.1:30473111-30819778 GCF_043250625.1 Sebastes fasciatus
GAGGAGTTCAAAGGCAGATACATAAACCATCCACAGGGGGCGCTGTCACACTGCTGACTTCTCTGTAAAGGTGAACTCAGTGATAAACTCAGGTATTGATCAGCAGTGAGCAGGAAGAGTTTTTGTCAACCAGAGTTTATATCACAAACAATATAAATACAACATTGTCTGGATAAAAGATGTGACACATATTGATTTGTCTGTGTAATAATTATATATATATCAATACTGTAATAATCCTGATTAAAATTGACTCAGTTGAAGAAGTGAGAACAAAAGATCAGAGTTTTCTTATTAAACCTAAATCCTGTAACCTTTTATAAAGTGCTCGGACAGATTCAACAATAAAACAGTAATATTGAAAGACATCTTCAGAAGAAGCTCACTGCATCTGCTGAATATATTCCAGCAGGAGCTTCCAGCCAAATGGCCTGCGTCTCTTTTGGACTTGTGTCCTCACTGCATTAGACTTAACAGTCTGTGTTACCTTCATCATGAGGCTCAAATATGTTTTGCGGCTCCAGACAGAGTTCTTTAATTTAAAAAAAAAAATAAATGATAGTAAAGGTTGCTGACCCCTGGGTGAACTAGATGAACATGAATGAAGTTGCTCTGCTGTTTTACTCCTTTTGTACTGTTTTGCTTTTCAATAAATTGGCCAATATTACAAATGTGTGTGTCTTTGTGTGATTCCAGTGGCTGACTACAACCGTCTGAATATTGCCTGAGTATTCACTATATAGTCACAGAGACTAAATGAACGTGTCTCTGACCTGTAGATGTTAAACTAAAGAGCAGGAAGAGGAAGGAGGATTTTACTTTTCACATGACAAGAAAACAAATGAAATGATTTAGTTTGACCACCTTTTACATTCTCTCTCTCTCTCTTGTGGTTTTCTGCTTTCTCTAATAAGAAAGGTCTTAACATGTTATTTGTATGTATATATATAAATACAGTATATATACTGTATATATACGGTATATATTCTTTTATTGATAGACTTGGCAGATCCACTCCACTCAGCTATTCTTCCGGCTGCACGCTGCTCTGGTATTCCCCTGTAAAAACCTGTTGCACTGAAATCTGCCCGGCAACTGATGACATTACAACAGTCAGGAAATACTGTGGCTCCTCAGTATCTTTCTAACTAGATGCAATGTGCTGTAGGTTATACTGTACCTACAGTAATAAATACCCCAATTACATACTTTATGTCATTAAAATAGCTGTGATAACAACATTTTGTGCAGCCTTTGGTTTTTACATATATTTATTTTTTAAATCATATTAACTGCTAGCCCTCTGTGACCTCCAAAGGTTAACTTCACAAACAGATCCTCATAGATGATTGACCTTTTTTCATTAACACTTATATACCTCCAAGGGTAAAACCTGCGTGTGTGGCTGAGTTTTGCACGGAAACAGATGAGCTATTTTTGTCAAAATGTATATTTTTTCGTGTTGCATTACCTACCTGTATTATACTTTAAACTATAAATTATATAATAAACCATACTTAAATATACTGAAGTGATATAACACAGTTCAGTATTAATATGGATTTGTTCGTAGGATACTGTAACATCAGTTATCAGAAATCAACAGCTTTAGAAATCTCCCCCAACAGGTTTAGTCATGGAAATGAGGTTTGGCACTTCCTGTATGTTTGCGGTCACATTTCACCAGACGCCCAGCGATGATAAAAACAAAGTCTGTAACGATCAGACGATGCATCGAGAATGTTTCTCCCATAAATATAAAAATAAAGTATTTAAAAAAACACATAGATTTACCTCACGTTGAAAATGTGATGACACGATCATATAGAATAACTATGTGGTTGACAGTAAACAAGGATTTTATATTTAACACCATCACCCACATCATGTCAACATATTTTTACTACATATATCATACAGCATGCTGCATCATCATCATGAATCCTGTCCACTTTATATCAAACAGCAGCAGGACGTATCAGTTCAGGTTAATCATTACAGGACAGAGCAGTGAGCTGAACAAACCTCTTTATTTGGAGCTGTGTGTTGTGTTGCTGAGATTGTTTTAACAAAACCACAAAACAATACACGGAACCATGTAAGAATCAACATACACAGTTACCTGCATTACATCATATTAAAGAACAATAACCAAACAAAGATGTTAACGATCTAATAACAGTTTGATTCTGCAAAGTTTAGGTTCGTCTGTCCCGGAAAGAAACGGTTCTTTAGCATTTCATGTTCTGATATTTCATTGATCCAAAATCAGAAATGGACCACACACTCTGCTGGGAGACAAAGTGAGGTCATTCATTTCTAAAATCAACTATTTCAATATATCTTTAAAAAAAACTGTATTGTAAAAAAGTTGCATCATCTTGGAAACAAGCGCTTTATTGGGTCGAGTGCTGAGGTTGATCTGGGTTCAGGGGTCAAACTCAGAACATTCCCTTCCTGTAGCGGTGGATCAACTCTGATACGTCATCCTTACACACCTTTATCCAGCCGTCCTCCTGCATGTGGTACACTAGACACACACACACACACACACACACACACACACACACACACACACACACACACACACACACACAGATGAGTACACGCATTCACACATATTCACACAAATGTACACATAAACACATAAAGACAAAAGTCCCAATTTACCCTTTTCAAGTGCTCACAGTACGACGGAGTATTAGGGCCACATTGAGGGAAAAGTGGCCAAAGTGAGCATGGCTCACATACCCCCACACACTGCTTGACCCCTACTAAAGTAGTGCCAAAGGTTTTGCCCTTTTGGAACTAATGGAATTAATGAGCATTAACTAATTAACTAATGGGCACCCTGGACTTCTAACCCGCAAAAGGCACAACTAGACCAAACTGTCAACCATCAGACCAAAGTTGAAGTTCCAAAGTTAAATAGTTTCCGAGTTCTGCTCCAGACCTAAATTATGACACGCGAACGGGCGGAAGTACGGAAGGAGGGACGGATGGAAGGTAAAGTCATACTATTTCAAGAAAAAAAGTCGTAATATTACGAGAATAAAGTCATAACTTTATGAGAAAATAAACATTTCCTCCATCAGGTCCGTGCTGTTCTTTCTTTGCAATAAACGCAGAATCTTTTCCAGGTCCTGATCCTGATGATGATGTGCTGCTGATGAGCCAAAAGGTGAAGTATTTGGTTATTTGTGAAACCTAAACTAAAGTAGAACTTCACAAGATGCTCCACGATCCTCATTTTCACACACGCTGCTCTATTTCCCCTCTAAAATAACACGTAAAACTACTACTTTATAATATTATGACTTTATTCTCTCAGATTTATTTTTTCCCTCAATGTGGCCCTAATACTCCAGCTTTATACATTCATGACTGTATAACATTCAGTCTATGCTTCGTCGTGTCCGGGTGCTACGGCTGATTCCCTGTCGAAGCTTCCCGACAACGCATTTGGCAAAGCGGATGAGCTACAGGCAGTTTAAGTCTTACACATCAGTCATGTCTTTCTTTAATAAATCGTTAAGCTCGTCTTGTTGGTGGTGTGGTCCTTGCTAGTGAAAGAGCAGTTGAGGATGATGGGAATGTCATTAGTCTTGAAGGTTTGATGATGGTGACAGATGAAAAGTCAGAGGATCACCGGTACATGAATGTCTGAACCAAATGTCATCGTAGTCCATCCTAAAAGTTGTTGAGATATTTAACTGAAACCAAAATGTGAACCTCACAGTGGAGCTCGAGGATTCATCCGATGGGGACCATGAATGTCTGAACAACATTTCATGGCGATCCATCCAATAGTTGTTAAGATGTCAGTCTGGACCTAAGAGGACGGACTGACCCTCTGTAACCATACAGATGTTGCGGCCAAACAGAGACAAAAGATATGCTTAAATGCAAAATCAAAAAACAAAGCCGAGGAGCATTCTCAGAGTATACTCACTGTTGACCGACCCTCCAGAGTAGGCGTCCCTGTGCGTGGCGTGAGCGATGCCCCGACGGCCCAGTTCGTACGCCTCCTCCACCGTCATGTCCTCCCGGTAACCGCTGTCCACCACGCCGTAGGCGTAACTGTTACCACAGCCGGTAGAGAACATACGGCCAGACAGACGCGTCCCGTTGTCATCCACATAGTACAGCCCAGGACCCTGGAGAGCACAGTTTGGGTCATTAATCTGTATAGTCTGCAGGGAAAGATCATTTTAATTTACATTATTTTACCAGACCACTAGATTAAGAGACCAAAGCTACGGTCTCCAACCGCGGCCAACACTGTTTAACAGACGGGCTTCACTAGATACAACTCCGTGTAGTTTGTGTTGGAGTCTGATTCTGAACAGCGTAGACACACGCGAGCGCGCATGGGACACCGACCCGCAATGATTTATACGTGTAAGAAGTTACAAACAGTCCCTTTAAAAACTGATACATTTTGAAGATCTTGTTTTTCCAAAGCAAATAATAATCCATGTATTTGAGGTTTTTCTTATTTAATCAGAAGTGTGTTGTTGTTTCATAATATCTGTTGATCTGTTTTGACACATTAATATATTCTAATGTTAGCTGATCTTCTTAAAGGGTTGTGGGATGTTTGAAGCTTCTCAGCACACTGATAGAAATGTTGTTGTAAATATAAACAGCGATGCTCAAAATCACGTCTTGAGTTGAGTTAAGTCAGCGGTCAGCAACCTGCGTCTCTTTAGCCCCTCTCCAGTGGCTTTGACAACAAAATATATATATGGAAATGAATAACAGTTATTTTTAAACATCATTGTTGTAGACCTAAAGTGTGTCTTACATTCTCTAATTGTAAAAAAATAAATAATATGTAGCCTATACACTGAATACAAATTGTCATCACTTCAATCAACTAAAACGTGCGTCATAGCCTATGTATGTATGTCTTCGGCCCGGCACCTTATCCTCTAATTTTGCTGAACCTTAATAGCTCAATAGGCTCGCTGTCGATTCCAAATCCCAGAGAAGAAAAGTCTCTGAGTAATTTAATAGTGCGCGGACAGATTCAACAATAAAACAGTTATATTGAAAGACATTTTCAGAAGAAGCTCACTGCATTTGCTGAATATATTCCAGCAGGAGCTTCCAGCCAAATGTCCTGCGTCTCTTTTGGACTTGTGTCCTCACTGCATTAGACTTAACAGTCTGTGTTTCCTTTGATAGTAAAGGTTGCTGACCCCTGGGTGAACTAGATGAACGTGAATGAAGATGCTCTGCTGTTTTACTCCTTTTGTACTGTTTTGCTTTTCAATAAATTGGCCAAAATTACAAATGTGTGTGTCTTTGTGTGATTCCAGTGGCTGACTACAACCGTCTGAATATTGCCTGAGTATTCACTATATAGTCACAGAGACTAAATGAACGTGTCTCTGACCTGTAGATGTTAAACTAAAGAGCAGGAAGAGACTAATTATTTGGGCAAACCTGGGATTCTTCACAGATAACTGAAGACAAGGCAGCTTTATCTGTAGAGCACATTTCAGCAACAGAGCAATTCAAAGTGCTTTACACAAACATTCAAGAACATTGTGACAAAGTGCAAAAGAACATTAAGACATAATTAAAACAGTCATAAACACGTTAAAGATTAGAAAATAAAAACAAGCTAAAAATAAAAGCTAAAATAGAGAATAACACACAAGAGTAAAAGTTATAATGCAGTATAAGATCATTATCTGGTTTAATAAAAGGCAGCAGCAAACAGGAAAGTTTGAAGCTTTGATTTAAAAGAACTCAGAGTTGAAGCGGTCCTGCAGGTTTCTGGGAGCTTGTTCCAGATATTTGGTGCATAAAAACTGAACGCTGCTTCTGCATGTTTAGTTGTGACTCTGGGGACACTAAGCAGACCTGATCCAGATGACCTGAGAGGTCTGGATGGTTCAGAACACAGCAGAAGATCAGACTTGTATTTTGGCCCTGAACCATTTAGTGCTTTGTAAACCAGCAGCAGTATTTTTAAATCAGTTCTCTGAGAGACAGGGAGCCGGTGTAGAGACCTCAGAACTGGACTGATGTGATCCACTATCATGGTCTTAGTGAGGACTCTAGCAGCAGCGTTCTGAATCAGCTGCAGCTGTCTGATGAATATTTTAGGAAGACCAGTAAAGACGCCGTTACAGTCGTCAAGTCGACTGAAGATAAATGCATGGACTAGTTTTTCTAAATCCTGCTGAGACATCAGTCCTCTAATTCTTGCTCTATTCTTCAGGTGATAGAAGGCTGTCTTTGTAATTGTCTTAATGTGGCTGTTCAAACTCAGGTCAGAGTCCATGACTACACCAAGAGGTCTGGCTTGGTCCGAGCTTTTTAACATTAACTGAAGGCAGAACTGAAACTTTTTAACTGAAGGGAGAATTTTACTTTTCACATGACAAGAAAACAAATGAGATGATTTAGTTTGACCACCTTTTACATTCTCTCTCTCTCTTGTGTGGTTTTCTGCTTTCTCTAATAAGAAAGGTCTTAACATGTTATTTGTATGTATATATATAAATACAGTATATACTGTATATATACGGTATATATTCTTTTATTGATAGACTTGGCAGATCCACTCCACTCAGCTATTCTTCCGGCTGCACGCTGCACTGGTTTTCCCCTGTTAAAACCTGTTGCACTGAAATCTGCCCGGCAACTGATGACATTACAACAGTCAGGAAATTCTGTGGCTCCTCAGTATCTTTCTAACTAGATGCAATGTGCTGTAGGTTATACTGTACCTACAGTAATAAATACCCAAATACATACTTTATGTCATTAAAATAGCTGTGACAACAACATTTTGTGCAGCCTTTGGTTTTGAATTTATTTATTTTTTAAATCATATCATTAACTGCTAGCCCTCTGTGACCTCCAAAGGTTAACTTCACAAACAGATCCTCATAGATGATTTACCTTTTTCCATTAACACCTACAGTATATACCTCCACGGGTAAAACATGTGTGTCTGAGTTCTGCACGGAAACAGATGAGCTATTTTGTCAAAATGTATATTTGTTCGTGTTGCATTACCTACCTGTATTATACTTTAAACTATAATAAACCCTATTTAAATATACTAAAGTACTATTAAGTGATATAACACAGTTCAGTATACATATGGATATGTTAGTAGGATACTGTAACATCTGTTGATCTGTTTTGACACATTAATATATTGTAATGTTTAGCTGATCTTCTAAAGGGTTGTGGGATGTTTGAAGCTTCTCAGCACACTGATAGAAATGTTCTTGTAAATATTTCCTGCTAGTATTTTTGGGACAAGAGACGATTTCTCTCTTAGTTTTATAAACGTAAAGAAATTGAACAGCGATGCTCAAAATCCCGTCTTGTGTTGGGTTAAGTAGATGAACGTTGAATGAAGTTGCTCTGCTGTTTCACTCCTTTTGTTCTGTTTTGCTTTTCAATAAAATCCCCAATATTCCAAAGTTCTGTCTTTTTGTGATTCCATATATATGCTCACACATCTGTGACTGTAGCTACAATAACATGAATATTGTAGCTGTGGGCGTCAACATTTGATTTCTATCACAGAGACATAATTATTTCAACCAAAGGAAATGTAAAATAGATCAAGAATAGAAGATATGACAATATGTTTTGATTTGTTTTATAAACACAGACATGAAACTCTCCAGATAACACTAATGATCTGGAACAGGCAGAAGCAGTGAGTCCCAATGAACCTACCCACAATGCAACTTGATTAACTCCTTTTTTATGTCTCTGCTGAACCCTGCTGTTTTTTATTTCTGGTAGGCTATGAGGCCTTTTCAGGACTCAGTAACGGGGTTAGAGCTCCTCCACTGGCCACAAACAGCACAACCCTCTGGAGCATTTCTCGTAAATCCCCTGATGAGTCTGTTAGGTTTCGTTTCTGTGTTGTTTGACAGAGATCCAGCATGATCTGCATATTGTGGCATACACAGTAACATGGTTGTTATTTTGGTCCCTGCCAGGCCATCGCAGCTTCTTGTCTTCTTCGTTTTGCCACATTCCTCTGGTGTTGAAGAAACAACATCAAACATGATCATCAGTAAAACTTCAATGATGTGAGACTGAATAATACATAAAGTGTGAACAATTGGCTTTAAATCTACAAGAAACTGCACCTAAAGGAAAATAACCCTTGTGTCTGGTGAATATATCAAAAGGAAATGAGTTGTATTTATCATTTTCTTTAAAAAGTTGCATGTTAAAAGCACATAAAAACACCCAAGTATTGCTCTCTGGATATGAGGGCCATGACCTTGATGTGTTGTATTAAATAGAGTGATGGTCGGTAAAACACAGTTTGTATGTGTAGACTGTATGTGTGAGTGTTCTGGTCCATTCATTGTTTCTGTTTTACTTGTCCTCATCTGACCTCTGTTCTCACAGACGGGATTCTACTCCTGAAAGGTTGTAGCCTCACATTAAACTGTTTGTCATATCTCACAGTTGCTTCATTCTATCATTCCAATTTTTCACGACTTTATAAATCAATTTGTTCCTAATGCCTTCATATCATTGTTTTCTGTTTTAATTAGTGCTTATTAAAAAAAATCATTATTCCACCTGCAGTTTTAAGAACTAAATTATTTATTGAGTTCTAAAATAATATATCAATATATATAAAATAATGTTAGTTTTTTTCTTCAGATGACATTAATTACATAATTTTTAATAAAATGTATGAAGCATTTTATGGGTCCAAACACCTGTCCCACAACTGTGATATTATATTATATAATATGATATTGCGTCAAATTATTGATGGTTTTGTTACAATATGTTATTATTATTATATATAATGACAAAAACCTAAATATTGAATAGGATGACGTTAAATAACAACAAAACATATTGTAACATAATTGTTACCATTATACATTGTCTTTAGAAAACCAACAATAACTTGATGAAGTCATATTTATGGCTTTATATACATTATGTGCTGCTGTTTGTCTCCTGTTCTGTAGTTTTTCTGTCAATATATAGTGTCACTTCCCACTGAAAACCTGTGTTGTTCAATCTCACCTAGTAACTCATGATGAGTCATGACGCACAGCCAATGTGGAGTTTTCTAATGGTCAGAATGAAGCTGCTGCGCATGTTGGAAGGAACCAGAAGAAGACGGAGAAGGAGAGGAGTAACATCGTGGTGAATTTCTCTTCTCGGTGTTTCTTTATGTGAACAAAATGAGGAAAGTTATTTTGCTGCTGTGCCTCTGCCACGCTGCATCCGCAGGTAAGATTTACTAACAACGTTTAGTAGTTATAATAACTTTACTGTAAGTCACTTTGAAGAGCTTCATTAACAACACTTTAAGGCAGAAATGAAAACACCATCAGGCTTTTTTTATTAACGAGTTTATTTATAATAATTGAGATACATTCATTCATAATTTTTCATCAGGTAATAATAATATATTGTAGTCATATATTTAACCTAGATCTTATTTTACACGTTGTTTAACCCCATGTTCTAGATACTTACATTTTATTGTCTTTTTACATGTTTATTTATTTTATGATTGTATATTATCTGTAGTGGGTGGTGTATCTGTATTGTCTGTTATATTGTGTTTTATGGTATTGTGAAGTATATTTTTGTAGGAGCCATGTATTTCTTTGTGGTATTGTATTTGTGTAATATGCCTCCAGGCTCTAGGGGGTGTAAGAGAGTCGCTTTTTAAGTTGTTAGAGCTCACAGTAATAATGAAACAAGGTGCTTTGGAGCTTTGCATATTGTATGTCTAAACAACATTTACCAATTAGCAGCCAGTAGCAGCTAAAAGTGTTGGACTTTAGTCACCATAGTTTTCTTAAAAATTTGCTTCTTGTCCTCTGGGAATTGGTACTAATGTAAAAAAAAAGAGAAAAAGATTTGAAAAATTCCATTTAAAAAAACTGATATAATTTTATTAACTATATATATATAAATATATATATATATAATTTTGTTTATTTAAGAAAAATAATATTATTCACCGATATTTAACACAGAGCATTTCTGCCTAGACAAAATAACGTATAATAATATATCTACACAGGGAATGATGGTTCAGAGGACAGCAGAGGGCAGCTGAGGACAGTAGAGGACAGCAGAGGACAGCAGAGGACAGTAGAGGACAGCAGAGGACAGCAGAGGACAGTAGAGGACAGTAGAGGACAGCAGAGGACAGGAGAGGACAGCAGAGTAGAGGACAGTAGAGGACAGTAGAGGACAGCAGAGGACAGGAGAGGACAGTAGAGTAGAGGACAGTAGAGACAGACTTCAAACTAATGTGATAATGAGGAGTGTGAACTACTAATGATGCATCCTGAAGAATAAATGACTCCACTAACTGGAAACTAAACTGGACTTTGTCTTCACATTGAGATATCCAGCACTAGATACAAATAAATCAATAAATGATGTCTGTTTTTACAAACTGCTTTCTATCAATGAATGTCAGCTACACAACTGTATGACCTAAATATGAGACTCCTTTATATTTTATTTCAGAATTAAAACAGTTTTCAAGACTAAATCATCAGAAATATTAAAGAGTGTCTGGAACTAAATATATTTATATATTTATTGACTACACAGAGATTATTAGGATGTCTTGTAGTTCTTTTTGATTCTGTGTGCAGAGAAATAACGTTGTTCAGTGATTTATAAAAATATGATATAAAAACTGAAATCATGACGTTAACTTTCTCTTCCAGTGATTCACTCTATGAAGAATTTCTACACTGGATCTACTGGAGTCCCAAACTTCCCAGAGTTTGTGGCTGTTGGGTTGGTTGATGAAATTGTGATGGTTCACTATGACAGTAACACCAGGAGAGAAGAACCCAAACAGGACTGGATGAGCAAAGTCATAGAAGATGATCCTCAGTACTGGGAGACACAGACTGAGATCTTAAAGGGTAACCAGCAGTGGTTCAAAGCCAACATCGAAGTTGTAAAGCAGCGCTTCAACCAAACTGGAGGTTTGTTCATGTTTCACTTTCTACTGATAAAATGTTGTTTCTATTTTCATCCTGTATTTTAGTGAACAGATGTTACCACACACACAGTGTTTCTGTCCATCCCATAATAACCAGCAGAGATGATGAACCCTTTGTCTCCACTAGATTAGATCAGAATCAGTCTACTGAACTGCCCACAGTGAGTTGGTCCATAAGAACTCTGCTGCAGGAACCTATTTATCACAACAGTTTTACAACCCACAGCTGATAGAGGAACATTACTGCCTGCTGGTTTCTTAAAGTACGGAGCAGGACTGTAAACGGGCCGCAGGCTGCTTCTGCTGGGTCCTCATATGAGAGGAGTAGCAGGAGGTTTTAATAATACGTTTATCATTTAATAATATTTTAATTTAATTATAATTCTTGACATTTTACAGTGTAAACAATTTATTGATTTATTCATAGTCATGACATAATCAATAATCACAAGAATAATAACTTTTATCCTTAAATATATGTTAAAACTACAGATTAGATTAGATTACCTTTACTTGACCACAGTGTGTCTATGATACAGTATTTCATTTTTAATTTATCAAGCAGATTATCAAACATGTTCTAGATCAGGTTTCTCAATATGAGAATTTGCTGCTTTTCTCAGTTTTTTATCATTTTATATTAAATCCTGTTCAGTGTTGTTCAGACAAAAGAAGCAATTTGTAGATTTCACCTGAAGATCTCAGAGCTTGACGGGCATTTTCACTATTTTTTGTCATTTTACAGTGTAAATGAAATTGATTAATTGAAAACTAGTCATTACATAATCAACAATGACAAGAATAATTACTTTGAA
Source organism: Sebastes fasciatus (assembly GCF_043250625.1). Classification (NCBI taxonomy): domain Eukaryota; kingdom Metazoa; phylum Chordata; class Actinopteri; order Perciformes; family Sebastidae; genus Sebastes; species Sebastes fasciatus. The sequence continues at coordinate 30,484,932 of NC_133811.1, forward strand.
TCCTAAATATGGAGTATAATACAGATTAGATTCGATTAACTTTACTTGACCACAGTGAATAAACATATATAGTGCTGAAACCATTAATCCATTAGTTGATCAACAGAAAATTATTTGACACAAACTTTGATAATCAAATAATCATTCAAGACTTGAATGGTGTAATGTTCAGTCCAGGATCAGGTTTAATGTGAGTCTGCTAGTCAGGACTCTGTTCCTGCAGCTCACATGAAGCCACAGCACCTTCAGCAGTGGAGAGAAACTGTTGGTCTCAGTGGAGGCACTGTGTCTCTGTGGTAAAAAGAGGATCTGAACTGTGTTAGGATGTCACTCTGTTTCCCAGCAGTCTCTGCCTCTCTGTCTCTCTCCAAGACGTCCACACTGTCCACATGATGATTGGCTGTAAGTGTCTTTCATGGAGCCAATAACAGCAGGAGGTGTAGATCCTCTGTCTTGGTGTCTGTGGATCAGTGTGTCTCTGTGGTAAAGATGTGATATCAACTGATAATAGATGACTGGGCTGTGATCTCACTCTGGTTTAATGCCGTCTCTCTCTCTCTCTCTCAGATGTCCACATTTTCCAGAAGATGTACGGCTGTGAATGGGACGATGAGACTGATGAGGTTAAAGGTTTTCATCAGTATGGTTATGATGGAGAAGACTTCATATCATTGGACCTGGAGACAGAGACATGGGTCGCTCCAAAACAACAGGCTGTCATCACCAAACACAAGTGGGATAAAGAGAAAGCTACGATAGCAGGACACAAACACTACTACACCCAGATTTGTCCTGAATATCTGAAGAAGTATGTGAACTATGGGAGGAGCGTTCTGCTGAGAACAGGTAGAATCACATGACCTGAACAATCTTCATATGTCTCCTCTGTTTCTAAGCAACAGTAACATTACAGTACATGTCACCAACATACAGAGACCCACTGCGTCTCTCTTTACACACATTTCTCTTTCTTTCATTTTCTCTCACCTCTCTCACACTTTGGTATCGACACCAAATAACGTCCCATTGCTCACAGACTACTTGACCAGTAATGAGAATAGTTTGATCCCTGAACAGATACAGGTGTCTGCTAACAATTTATATCAAGTTTGTTTTAGAGCTAAACCCGAACGTGAAAGACACAATTTAGATAAATGTACAAGGAGTGCATTTTCACAAAATTCTGCCCCCCGGGACGGTTGGGACATCTTGTTCTGGACTAAACAAATATCATTTAAATTGAATAAATGCAGTCTAAATATTAACACCTTATATTTAAAAAGTCTCTGTCCCTACTGTCCCCCTGTCCCAACCGACCCCGCTCTCCCCTATGTGTTACGAAGGCATTTAAAACACATCAAACAGGAATGCTAATATTAATATGCAGTAAATAATAATACTGTTGTCTTTACTCTCCAGAGCTTCCCTCAGTGTCTCTCCTCCAGAAGACTCCCTCCTCTCCAGTCAGCTGCCACGCTACAGGTTTCTACCCTGACAGAGCCACACTGTTCTGGAGGAAAGATGGAGAGGACCTTCATGAGGACGTGGACCTCGGAGAGATCCTCCCCAACCACGATGGAACCTTCCAGATGAGTGTTGACCTGAAACTTTCATCAGTCACAGCTGAAGACTGGAAGAGGTACGACTGTGTGTTTCAGCTCTCTGGTGTGGAGGACGACCTCGTCACCAAACTGGACAAAGCAGTGATCAGGACCAACGAAGGTGAGACTGAGATCAGGAGTGATGGAGATGGCAAACACACATTTAGTTCACTGTCACCTTTGTAAATTAGTTTTAGATTTTAGATGCTATAAAGCCTTGTGTAACTGTTTTAATGTGTAGCCACAGTTCAGAGATTAGAGGCGCCTGCTTCATGTGTTCAGGTTGTGACTATTTGTTGTTGTTTTGTGCTCAACAGAGAAAGAGAAGCCCACTGACATGACCGTCCCCATCATCGCTGCAGTGGTTGTTCTTGCTCTCGTCCTCATCGCTGTGATTGGAGTCGTCATTTATAAAAAGAAGAACGGTGAGAAACCCAAACAGAAACATCGTCTCATGTCTTTTCCTCTCTGTTTTGATTTTAGACTTTTAAGTTGATGCTTTTATCCAAACTAATTTCACTTCCCAGCACATCTAAATGTGTTTGAACCAGCAGTCAGTGCTGTAAGGCTCAGAGCCACAGTTTGATGATAATATGACTATAGCATGATGATGTAAGGGAGAGGTGATGGAAGATAAATGATGTCAAACAAAAGGTAGAAGGGATTTATTTATGAGTTTGAGTGAGTAGAAGAGCGGGTCATCACTGGAAACATTAAAGGTGACAAAGTCTGACATCTTCAACTGTGACAACATCAATAATTAGTCTTGTCTTTTTATTTCAGCCAAACGCCCTCCATCTCGTAAGTACAACTTGTTTTTATTCTATTTCCTCTGAGCTGAATCTCTGTAGATTAAAAAGAGTTAGTGTATTTTGTGCTGAAGGACTTCTTCCTGCAGTGTTTGCTGAGGACTAACAATGTGTTTCTGACCTTACAGCTGTAAACAACGCTGCGGTCTTGCAGAAACTGAATCCAGCATCCTAAATGATGAACACACCAGCCTGCACACAGTGAGTTGCTTCATATGGGACATGAAGCATTCACACCTGTTGTTAAACAAAGCTGCCTTAAACTCTGTGCAGAAGGAGCTTCTGTGATTGTTTCTTTATCCGCTGTAAAACTTCTGTGACACGTTGTAGCTGGAAAGAACATCTTTGAGTTTTTCCACAACGAAGGTGAAACTGTTTAATATGACGTGAAGTGAGATTATTAAGAGAAAGACGGAGATGCTTTCAGAAAGCTTCACATCAGCAGCTCAGATAAACTGTCTGTAGATTAAAAACTCAAATATTAACCTTTAGAAAAACAGAGACACCAATTTATTAAAATGGTGTCGAACCAAATTAAAATAAACGATTTATACTAACAACATGTTAACACTTCAATGACTGAATCATGGATATCTGAGGTCTACATGAGGCTGTAAATATGTGCTTCTGTTGAACTGAACTCTCCAAACATTTATGGTCAATAGTTTTGTTTTTTCTATTTTATATATTTCTATTTTCTTTCTGCCTCTTTAGGTTTATGGATACATTCTGCACTGGATCAAGGAGCGGTGCCACATTCTCCTCCCTAAACTGGGAATTCATTGGTTATTCATTCATATCATAAACTGGTGGAATCAGGGTTGGGAATTTATTTGTAGATGATTGGAATACAAAGAAATTAGAAAAAAATTACAAATATTATCCAACATAAATGGTGACATTAAATTATTTGGATTATTTAGTTTCAATTAAAAAAAAGTGTCATTTCCTCTGATAAAATATTTGTTTAAATGTTGGTAAATCAAATGAGGATGATTATTTTTGGAGAGAAGTAAAACAATGAAAGCATCACAGAACTCTTCATACATAATAAAGACTAAACAATAAATCCACCATAGTTACAGTTTGATGCTTCTGCTGTTGGGGTTTTCTGCTTAGTGGTAACACAAACGTTAATTTACAGATATAGACACCATAGAAATATTTCTATGATAGACACACACACACATCCACGTACACTCAGGTCTGTCAATATGATGATATATACCTTGAGATAACAGATAGTCAATACTGCTAATCAATCAGCAGCATCCAGTGATGATCCCCTATGCACACACACACATGCACGCACACATGCACGCACACACAGACACACACACACACACAAGCACATACACACACACACACACACACAACACACACACACACACAATAGAAACATCAGTTCAACATTTATTATCCAGTTTTGTAAATAGTTTGTTTGATTATTTCTTTAAAGGGACTGTTTGTAAGAATCAGAAATTGCTTGTTAACAGCGACACCTGTAGCCGTTAAGTCAACGAAAGTCCGCGCCCTGTTGCTCGCTCTTGTGCTCGCTCTACATAGACATGAACGAGCATCGCTCAAAACAGTGAGGAGACACCGGAGTTTGGCAAGCAGAGGAGCAGAGTACAGCAGAGACTCCGGTCCTGGAGACCAAAGCTACGGTCTCCCCTGTGTCCTCCGACCGCGGCCAACACTGTTTAACAGACGGGCTTCACTAGATACAACTTTGTGGTTTTTGTTCTTCCGTGTAGTTTGTGTTGGTGTCTGAGTCTGAACAGCGTAGCCACAAGCGAGCGCGCATGGGACACCGACCGGCAATGATTTATACGTGTAAGAAGTTACAAACAGTCCCTTTAAAAACTGATACATTTTGAAGATCTTGTTTTTCCAAAGCAAATAATAATTCATGTATTTGAGGTTTTTCTTAATTAATCAGGAGTGTGTTGTTGTTTCATAATATCTGTTGATCTGTTTTGACACATTAATATATTGTAATGTTAGCTGAGCTTCTAAAAGGGTTGTGGGATGTTTGAAGCTTCTCAGCACACTGATAGAAATGTTCTTGTAAATATAAACAGCGATGCTCAAAATCACATCTTGTGTTGAGTTAAGTCAGCGGTCAGCAACCTGCGTCTCTTTAGCCCCTCTCCAGTGGCTTTGACAACAAAATATATATGGAAATGAATAACAGTTATTTTTAAACATTGTTGTTGTAGACCTAAAGTGTGTTTTACATTCTCTAATTGTAAAGATAAATAAATATGTAGCCTATACACTGGATAAAAATTGTCATCACTTCAATCAACTAAAACATGCGTCATAGCCTATGTATGTATGTCTTCGGCCCGGCGCCTTATTCTCTAATTTTGCTGAACCTTAATAGCTCAATAGGCTCGCTGTCGATTCCAAATCCCAAAGAAGAAAAGTCTCTGAGTAATTTAATAGTGCGCGGACAGATTCAACAATAAAACAGTAATATTGAAAGACATCTTCAGAAGAAGCTCACTGCATCTGCTGAATATATTCCAGCAGGAGCTTCCAGCCAAATGTCCTGCGTCTCTTTTAGACTTGTGTCCTCACTGCATTAGACTTAACAGTTTGTGTTACCTTCATCATGAGGCTCAAATATGTTTTGCGGCTCCAGACAGTTCTTTAATTTAAAAAAAAAAAAAATTGATAGTAAAGGTTGCTGACCCCTGGGTGAACTAGATGAACATGAATGAAGTTGCTCTGCTGTTTTACTCCTTTTTGTGCTGTTTTGCTTTTCAATAAATTGGCCAATATTACAAATGTGTGTGTCTTTGTGTGATTCCAGTGGCTGATTGTCGCTACACTTATCTGAATAGTATTCACTATATAGTCACAGAGACTAAATGAACGTGTCTCTGACCTGTAGATGTTAAACTAAAGAGCAGGAAGAGGAAGGAGGATTTCACTTTTCACATGACAAGAAAACAAATGGGATGATTTAGTTTGACCACCTTTTACATTCTCTCTCTCTCTCGTGTGGTTTTCTGCTTTCTCTAATAAGAAAGGTCTTAACATGTTTTTTGTATGTATATATATATAAATACAGTATATACTGTATATATACGGTATATATTCTTTTATTGATAGACTTGGCAGATCAACTCCACTCAGCTATTCTTCCGGCTGCACGCTGCTCTGGTATTCCCCTGTAAAAACCTGTTGCACTGAAATCTGCCCGGCAACTGATGACATTACAACAGTCAGGAAATTCTGTGGCTCCTCGGTATCTTTCTAACTAGATGCAATGTGCTGTAGGTTATACTGTACCTACAGTAATAAATACCCCAATTACATACTTTATGTCATTAAAAATAGCTGTGATAACAACATTTTGTGCAGCCTTTGGTTTTTAATATATATTTTTTTTAAAGTCATATCATTAACTGCTAGCCCTCTGTGACCTCCAAAGGTTAACTTCACAAACAGATCCTCATAGATGATTGACCTTTTTTCATTAACACCTACAGTATATACCTCCACGGGTAAAACCTGTGTGTGTGTCTGAGTTCTGCACGGAAACAGATGAGCTATTTTTGTCAAAATTTATATTTTTTGTGTTGCATTACCTACCTGTATTATACTGTAAACTATAAATTATATAATAAACCATACTTAAATATACTGAAGTGATGTAAAACAGTCCAGTATTAATATGGATTTGTTAGTAGGATACTGTAACATCAGTTATCAGAAATACGACAGCTTTAGAAATCTCCCCCAACAGGTTTAGTCATGGAAATGAGGTTTGGCACTTCCTGTATGTTTGCGGTCACATTTCACCAGACGCCCAGCGATGATAAAAACAAAGTCTGTAGCGATCAGACGATGCATCGAGAATGTTTCTCCCATAAATATAAAAATAAGACATATAAAAAAAACACATAGATTTACCTCACGTTGAAAATGTGATGACACGATCATATTGAATAACTATGTGGTTGACAGTAAACAAGGAATATTATTTATATTTAACACCATCACCCACATCATGTCAACATATTTTTACTACATATATCATACAGCATGCTGCATCATTATCATGAATCCTGTCCACTTTATATCAAACAGCAGCAGGACGTATCAGTTCAGGTTAATCATTACAGGACAGAGCAGTGGGCTGAACAAACGTCTTTATTTGGAGCTGTGTGTTGTGTTGCTGAGATTATTTTAACAAAACCACAAAACAATACACTGAACCATGTAAGAATCAACATACACAGTTACCTGCATTACATCATATTAAAGAACAATAACCAAACAAAGATGTTAACGATCTAATAACAGTTTGATTCTGCAAAGTTTAGGTTCGTCTGTCCCGGAAAGAAACGGTTCTTTAGCATTTCATGTTCTGATATTTCATTGATCCAAAATCAGAAATGGACCACACACTCTGCTGGGAGACAAAGTGGGGTCATTCATTTCTAAAATCAACTATTTCAATATATCTTTAAAAAAAAAAATGTATTGTAAAAAAGTTGCATCATCTTGGAAACAAGCGCTTTATTGGGTCGAGTGCTGAGGTTGATCTGGGTTCAGGGGTCAAACTCAGAACATTCCCTTCCTGTAGCGGTGGATCAACTCTGATACGTCATCCTTACACACCTTTATCCAGCCGTCCTCCTTCATGTGGTACACTAGACACACACACACACACACACGCACACACACACACACACACACACACACACACACACACACGCACACACACACACACACACACGCACACACACACACACACACAGAGAGATGAGTACACATATTCACACAAATGTACATATAAATACATAAAGACAAAAGTGACAATTTACCCTTTTCAAGTGCTCACAGTACGACGGAGTATTAGGGCCACATTGAGTGAAAAGTGGCCAAAGTGAGTATGGCTCACTTACCCCCGCACACTGCTTGACCCCTACTAAAGTAGTGCCAAAGGTTCTGCCCTTTTGGAACTAATGGAATTAATGAGCATTAACTAATTAACTAATGGGCACCCTGGACTTCTAACCCGCAAAAGGCACAACTAGACCAAACTGTCAACCATCAGACCAAAGTTGAAGTTCCAAAGTTAAATAGTTTCCGAGTTCTGCTCCGGAAACTAAAGTGTGACACGCGAACGGGCAGAAGTACGGAAGGAGGGATGGATGGAAGGTAAAGTCAAAAAATTTCAAGAAAAAAAAGTCGTAATATTACGAGAATAAAGTCATAACTTTATGAGAAAAAAAATATTTCCTCCATCAGGTCTGTGCGGTTCTTTCTTTGCAATAAATGCAGTTTCTTTTCCAGGTCCTGATCCTGATGATAATGTGCTGCTGATGAGCCAAAAGATGAAGTATTTGGTTATTTGTGAAACCTAAACTAAAGTAGAACTTCACAAGATGCTCCACGTTCCTCATTTTCACACAGGCTGCTCTATTTCCCCTCTAAAATAACATGTAAAACTACTACTTTATAATATTCTGACTTTATTCTCATTATTTTACAACTTTTTTTCTTGTAAACTTCTGACTTTATTCTCTCAGATTTATTTTTTTCCCTCAATGTGGCCCTAATACACCCTAAAAAATGTGATCAATGGTTTACTTCAAAAAATTAAGGCAACAAAGTGACACGTAATATAATTGAGTAGATTTTACTACTACACATTTGATTAAAAGGTATTGAATAAATTAAGTAAATCCAAATTAATTTCACAAGGAAAACTGATTTATATTTACAGAATATTTGGGTAAAATTGATTTATATTAATTACTTATCTTGGTGAAATTGATTTACATTTACTGAATATCTGGGTGAAATTGATTTATATTAATTAATTATCTTAGTGAAATTGATTTATATTTATTAATTATTTGGTTGAAATTGATTTATATCAATTAATTATCTTGGTGAAATTGATTTATATTTATTAATTATCTGGGCAAAATTTATTTATATTTACTGAATATCAGGGTCAAATTGATTTATATTTACTGAATATCAGGGTAAAATTGATTTATATTTACTAATTATTTGGGGGAAATTCATTTATATTTACTAATTATTTGGGTAAAAATGATTTGGATTCACTATATAAAATACATAATATCAACTAACATTTTAACACATTGTTGCTTGAATCCATTCAATAATATTGTCACTTTGTTGCCACAAATTTTCTATGTCTAATCTACTCAATAATATTGATTGTCACTTTGTTGCCACAAATTTTCTATGTCTAATCTACTAAATATCATGCCTTTTTGGTGCCACAGTTTACTTCGGTTGGGCCAACAGATCACAATGCATAAGTACAGCAGGTAAACATTTATTTGAGCCATTTATAAATTATTAAGTTTCTCCAATGTTTTTCAAGTGCAAAGTGCAAACATACAACAATAAAGTAGAGAGGGGCTATAATAAAACAAAGAAAGAAACCATGCATGTGTACAACAGGGATACAATTAATATTTACCTGACAAATGTATACTTGAGACTACTTGACAGACTTGGAGTGATGAAAAGGCTAAATTTACCAAAACTGCACAATGACCTATAACCTCTGCCCATCACTTTATTACAGGCACAGATTCCTTTTTTTGGATGTGATTAAAGGTTTAGTCCTGATAGTTTATTGCATTTAAATTACATTGTATGTTTTCAGACTGCAATTATTTTTTTTAATTTGAATATGAAATATTTTTTTATGACATGCACTAATTGAAATCCTCAGGGCCATTATGTTTTTCAAACAGCTAAAAGTAAGCGATAAAATATCACATGTTAATTGACTTACAGTTTGGGATAAGGTCAAGTGCTTACATTTGCCTTACATCTTCACTACTGGCTAAAATAGGACTCTGGACAATCACATTATTCATTTGTTAAAATTCCCCAATTAAAACCTATTAAATTTGCATCCCTGGTGTACACAGTAGAATCACAAGGTACAAGAACAGCTACCTGTGGCATTATTAAGTCAAAAACATAATACCACTCCCCTCAAATGAGTATGATTGTTTCTTTCTAAATAACCACCTGCAACACTGAAACTTGTGCATTTTACAAAAATAACTAACCCTTGGAAGTAACAATGTGACAGTTTTCACAATTACTTAACAATTCCCTTCATTCTGCAAGGGTCCATTTTCTTAAGCTAGTAGCTTATTCTTGACGCTGTTCACTTTTGGGGACAAATTCAAACAATCCAGCTCGAGGAAGAGTTTCTGGAAGACTTCAAGCGTGTACCTGAGCTCCTTTGGATAGGCGAGGTTCACTGCATATGCCAACCCAACGAGCAAGGAGCAAGCCCTTGGAAAGTTACCCATAGCAGTCAGAACTTTCATGCCCTCGATCACAACACCGATGTCGCCGGGAACCTCTGAAGTATTAGTCTTGATGTTGTAGATTTTCATCCTCTGTACAGCAAGGTCCTGTGACACACTGTCTTCATCAGCATCCTGAAATAGCACAAACATTGTATTTCAGAGTATGCAGCCGATAGAGAAGGTCCTAATTGAACATCTCCCAAATTGCTTCTAACCCTTTGGAGAAGAAAATCTGGGGCTGTCAAAGCTGTTGCACATCAGTGTTTTAGAAAAATCTGAAATAATGTATTTGCAAAAGCATATTTTTATGCCAGGTAAGTTAAAAAAGATCCAATCAGATCACCAACAAATCAAAACAATTCAGTGACACCAGAGATGATGGTCTGAACTGACTCACAGTTGTAAATATTTATAAATGAAATTTTTGAAATTAAATCAATCCAGTGCTCCATAAATTAATTTCTTCCTTGCACTTGTGTATTGATGAATATTATTATATTATTATTCTACATTCACTAACACAGGCTGGTCACCTGTCAACCAGTCCTCTATGGCAGTGTACGCTCACTCCTGAAACTTGAAGTAATCCACAGCAACTGGATCAACTCTGCTCCTTAATTTATTTTAGAAGTTGCCTCAGTCTCTCCGTAAAACTGTCTCTCAGCTGCTTTGTGAATAGCTCTTGGGAAAAAACTCTTAGCTAGGAACTTTTAGGGCCAAATTTTAAAGAGAAGAAGTCAACTACTGATAAATTGAATTATGTCAGTTGGTAAAATCAGAATGAAATGGTGAGCATTTAGTAACACCTATTTCTACAGTAGTACGTACGAATTCCGTAATGGAAAACAAAGACTTTACACACAGAGAGGACAATGATTACTTACACGACTCAACAAACCTATAAAAACCTTGTCAAAAATTACTGAAGAAATAGAGTTAAGATCGTATTGTGTTATTTGACCTTCCCAAGACATACTGTACAAGGTGCGAAATGAGAGAGAGAGAGAGATCAGTTTCTTTATATTTTAACATTCAACTTACATCATACTCTTTTAAGAGTTGATCCGTCGATTCCCCAAGGTACACCATCAAACACTAAATGACAACATCTCTGGTCATGTTGATGCTTGGAAGGCTTGGGGCCTGGAATGACAAAAATAAACATAGTTCAAGTTCTATTCAAGTAAAAATCATCCACTGACCTCAAACTGGCCAGAAGATGCAATTTTTAACACTAAGTGGCTTATATTACTGTTTAACAAACTCCTATCAAGCATCCTTAATGTGCTGTCCAAGTGACCAGTCTACTGAAACACTTCCCGTTATTACTGAGGTTTCCAGGGAACCAGCTGGGACTCCAGGAGGTCATTGGTCCCATCAAAGAAAGAGTGCATAGCACATAAACTCCCATAAAACTACAACATTTACACCTTTCTTTTTGTATGGATTAAACAAACACATTACATTTTAATCAGTGAGCTCTCAATGTGCTGGTAGGCAAGTTTTGTTAACTTTGGACCGTCTCCCCTTGTTTCCAGTTTTTTATGATAAGCTATGCTGCTGGTTGTAGCTTCATATTTATAGTACAGACATGTGAGTGATATCAATCTGATATCATCTACCAAATTATCTTCCAGCGGTTTGATCACAAAATTCCTAAAAAATAATATTAACAAACATAATACTCATTGAAGGATACCTTTAGTAGGATAGCCTGCAGCCTCAACCCCATGGTTCCGCCCTTGGAGTGGAAGAGGTTCAGAAGCCTGGGAGTGTATTCATCCAGCTTGGACATGCACTTTGATTCAAGGTGCACAGTTGTGATTCTGTGAAACTCATCCTGGATCTGAAAGACCAGTAATAAAACCAGCTTTAAAGCCTCAAATATTACTATTATACAATTTTATGACATTCGTGTTTGCTGATTGTTTACCTTCTGGGTTAAATCATCTGACTGTACACTGCGGGATTCCTGATGGAAGTACCAACTTCTCAATTCGGTCATCAATCATCACTCGGAGCTTTGCCTACATCTCTGCCAGCCTGACAAGAATGTGAATAGACAAAAGTTCAATAGCATCACAAGCAGAAGTTTAAAGATGAGACAAGACATACAGTGAGTAACGTAATTAAGAGGCTGGAGTGTGCCACCAGAATAGAAAAAAAAATAGAACTAATTAATTTATTAATTAGATTGTTAATGTAATTAAAGTATATTTAAATTTGCCAATTACAAATATTTCCTTATTCTGTATTTAATCAATAACATAATTGTAATATTAGTATTTGTTGTTTAGTATGTGTTGATACTGTATATATTACATTAAAATTTAGTTTATAGGGTTTTTGTCTGAAATCTAAAAAAAATTCAGAATAAATTATTATTACTATTATTTACAATATTACAAGAAGAACATGTGATTAATTTGAGTAATATAAATTGTAACTAGGGTGTGGAAAAGTATGCACAAACCATGTGTTATCATAGCTTAATTATATGTCTATGAGAAATGAGTGATCAGTATTTTACATTTTCTGCTGCTTTAATTCAAATTCAGGTTGGAACTACAGGGATTTTTGAACATCACTGATAATCAAAACTGAAGCAAATCTGCTTTCTAACCTGCAAAAGTTGATACAAAAAAAGCTAGTATTAACCAAATTTTGTATTGCAAAACAAACGGTGTACAAAACATTACACAACATGTACTGTATGTGAAACATTGTATCACATCAGATTGTGTATTGAATATAAGTGTGATACATACCTGTTGATAGATTTCAGTCAAAGACTCTTGATGCACCTGGAAAGACATTCATATTAGCTTTAATTCATGTAGCTGGTATGTCAATATACAGTAAAAAGATCACTTTCACCGTCTGTGGCATATTCTACAGATGTCTAGACATTGAAACTGTAGTAATGTTGCTGGTATGATGTCAATAAAATGTCAAACGGTCATTTTGACTGTCTATCTTTGCTGTGAACGGCAGCACAAGGAAAACAATAGACGAGACCAGTAATCTGTAGAAGAGACGCAGCTCTGCAGCCACGCTGCGCTGCTCAAGCGGTAACTAGTTTACTGACCTCAAACCCGGCCGGCTCACTTTATTTCTTTAAACTCGGTCGGATACGTTGTTTATCACGGGGGAGGCGGTTGGCAACACTGGGCTGTGACTGGACAGGAGATGGCAGAGGGAAGTGACGGATCAGGAAACGAGTTAGGCGAGATGGAATTAGGTGGCGGGAGCTACGGAGAGTGGGATATTGCTCGGAAAAAGAAACGTAAAAAGAATCCAAATAATAAATCGGATGATAGTGATTCAGTTGGCAGAGAAGCTGTAACAGAGAGGAGGAGAGATGATTATAAGGTAATCATTAAACTGGCGCAAGAAGGGGCTTCTTTTGGAGAGTGGAATCCAATACAACTTACCAGATCAATATGTAAGGAAATCGGAGAAATAAAAAGTGCTAAAGTGTTAAGAAACGGATCACTGTTAATTATGTGCAAGGATGGAGGACAACAAGGGCGAGCAATCAGGATGAACAAAATAAATGGCAAATAAGTACAATGTTCCCTAGCTGGTGACAAAAAACTAGTCAAGGGAGTCATCTCAGGGATCCCAGTAAGTGTAACAGATGACGATGTTAAAGCAAACATAACTAATGCAAAAGTAAGTGAAGTCAAACGCATGAAATCAAACAGAAATGGCATTAAAAGTGACAGTCTCTCAGTGCTGATCACTTTTGAGGAGGAAAATCTTCATTGGATATATGTGCTATGATGTCAGGCTGTATATTCCCCCACCACTCAGATGCTTTAAGTGTCAACGATTTGGACATGTGGCGGCTGTGTGTAAAGGACACCAAAGGTGTGGAAGATGTGGAGGAGAACATGAGTATGGCAAATGTGCCCAGGGAGCAAAGCTGAAATGCTGCAATTGCGGCGGAGAACATAGCTCAGCGTACGGTGGATGTGAGGTCAGCAAAAGAGCGGCAGAGGTGCAGAGAGTCAAGGTGTATCAGGGAATCAGCTATGCAGAGGCAGCAAAGAAGGTTTCAGGAGGAATAAAGGTGACAAAGCAAAATAACACTGTGAATGAAGATGTTGTAAAATGTGCAGGATGCGATAAGTTGAAGGAGGAAACTCTGCTAGTCAGAAAAAGTGACTTTGTGCTCTTTATGGCAGAAATAATCAACTGTTCAGCACAGTCAAAAAGTCGCAATGAAAGGATTAAAATAATTGTAAGATCAGCTGAGAAGTACCTTGAAGTAAAGGGTTACAATGGGAAACAGTTAGAGACATTCTGAATGAAGATACACAATCCGCACAAACATGGGCTGGATCCTCTTAATGGTGCTAATTCTGCTACAATGGAATGCAAGAAGCTTAATAGCAAATGGACAGGAGTTTAAGAAGTACATTGATAAATTACAAAATAAACCGAATGTAATATGTATACAAGAGACATGGTTGAAACCACAGTGGGATTTTGTTGTAAAGGGATATTCTGTAGTTAGAAGGGATAGGGAATCTGGTAATGGTGGAGGAGTTGCAACATTCATACAGAATGAAATGAGTTACAAGATAATGCATGTAAACACTGAGCATGAATCAATTGTTGTTAAGGTGTGGACTGACAGAGGTGATATAGATATAATTAACTTTTATAATCCATGCGGGAAATTAAGTCAAGGTATATTGGAGGATGTAGGGGGATCATTGCAAAACAATGTAATATGGTGTGGGGATTTTAATTCACATAATTCATTGTGGGGGAGCAATAGCACAGATGCTAATGGTGTAGTTGTAGAAGAATTTATAGATGATCACTGTTTGGTGTGTATTAATAATGGGGAGGGAACACGGTATAATTGCACTCAAAACACAGAAGCAGCACTTGACCTAACATTTGTAAATAGTACTTTAGCAGGTGTAAGCACATGGAAAGTAATAAAGCATACTACAATGGGCAGCGATCACTACCCCGTACTGACTAAAGTTGGTGTAAACATTTATTATGATAAGGGAAAGAAAATTCCTAGATGGAAGTTGGAAAATGCTAACTGGGCTGCTTACCAAGAGATAAGTGCAGCGAGATGTGAGGGAATTAAAGAAGACTATCAAATGGATGTAAACATATTTAATGGTGAACTAGTTAATGAAATAATTCAGTCTGCTGAGGAAACAATCCCAAAGAGTACATGAACTAAACGTATTAAGAATGTACCTTGGTGGAATAGCGAATGTAGCAAAGCCATAAAAAATAGAAATAAAGCATTTAGGGAACTCAAAAAACTTCATTCACAGGATGCTTTGATCCAGTATAAAAGGGCACAGGCAATAGTAAGGAAAACAATAAGAACCCAAAAACGCACATTTTGGAGGCAATATTGTAGCAGTATAGGAAGAGAAGTACAGCTTTCAGATGTCTGGGGCATGATCAGGAGAATGGGAGGGATCAGAAGGAGTTCTAAGTTACCAGTGATGAATAATGGGGATCAAATGGCTGTCAGCAACCTAGAAAAGGCTGAACTTCTGGCGCAAACATTCAGGAAAGTTCACAGCTCCGACAACCTAACAGATGAGGCCAGGCGCTGTAGAAATAGAGTTTTATTGGAGAAATCTAAAATATTAGAGAAAAAAGACATCAGAAGATCCAATAGACCTGCCTTTTAGTATGTTTGAATTGAGAAGAGCAATAACTTGTGCACGTCAGACCACACCTGGTAAAGATGGCGTATGCTATAAAATGTTAGAGAACATGGCAGATAACACTCTGGTCACTGTGTTAAGACTGTATAACAGAGTTTGGGAAACTGGACAACTTCCTTCAGTGTGGAAACAAGCCGTAATAGTGCCTATTCTAAAACCAGGGAAAGACCCATCAGATCCATATAGTTACAGACCTATTGCCCTAACCTCTCATTTATGTAAAATTATGGAGCGAATGGTTACAGAGAGATTAACATATTTCCTGGAAAGTAAAGCTCTTTTATCTCCACATCAAAGTGGGTTCCGTAGGGGTCGCAATACTATGGACTCTGTCTTATGCTTAGAGTCAGACATCAGGAAAGCACAGACCAACAAAGAAGTAGTATTAGCTATCTTCTTTGATGTGGAAAAAGCATATGATATGCTCTGGAAAGAAGGGTTACTCATTAAATTGAATTCATTGGGAATTGGTGGTAGAGCATATAATTGGGTGAAGGACTTTTTATCTGACAGGAAAATACAGGTAAGAGTAGATGCAGAATATTCAAATGTATATACAGTAGATAATGGAACTCCACAAGGTAGTGTCTGTCTGTTATTATTCAATATAATGATCAATGATATATTTTCTCAGGTTGAGCAAAATATAGGAAAGTCTATGTACGCGGATGACGGAGCTCTTTGGATAAGAGGCCGCAATGTATCATTTGTTAATAAGAAAATGCAAGCTGCAATAGCTGAGGTGGAGAAATGGGCAAACAAATGGGGATTCAAGTTATCAGTAGCAAAAACACAAGTTATTTGTTTCTTAAAACGGCGTAAAATCGCACCCATTTCCCTAAAACTGTATGATCAACCTCTGGAGCAAGTCAAAGCTGTTCGATTTCTGGGGATTTGGTTTGATGAAAAGCTCACATGGAACATTCATTTAGATAAAATCAGGAGCAAATGTAAAAAAGTCATCAATATACTGCGTTGTTTGACAGGACAGGAGTGGGGAGCAAGTAGAGCATCTTTACAACATATATACTGGGCTCTCATGAGATCTGTCCTTGACTATGGGTGTGTAGCTTACATGTCAGCAGCAGAATCAAACCTCAAGAAATTAGATGTACTGCAAGCTCAGGCTTTGAGAATCATTAGTGGATCATTCAGAACATCTCCGGTATCAGCAATGCAAGTGGAAGTGGGAGAAATGCCCCTACGGATTAGGAGAATAAAATTAATGCTGGCATACTGGGTTAATCTTCAGGGGCATTATGAAACTCACCCTACCAAAAGTGTTTTGATAGACTGCTGGGAACATAATGAAACAAACTTCATAAGCTTTGGGTGGGTAGGTGATGCAAAGGCAGAAAACATAGGGTTATGTCAATTCCAATATTGCTCTACAGTTTCAGTTTCCTCCATTCCTCCCTGGTTATTCCCATTACCAAATGTTGACCTCAATATACAGCAGGAATTGAAGGAGAAGTCAAAGAAAATTCCAGCATGGCGCATAGTCCAGAATTATTTAGATCAGCACTTCTCAGACTCCGTGTTCTTATTTACAGACGGTTCCAAAGATCCTGAGACAGGGTGTGCAGGTGCAGCAGTTTATATCCCGGTGAGTGAGACCTACATCAAGAAACGAGTATCAAATTATGTGTCAGTATATACTACAGAAATATTGGCAATATTATTGGCCCTGCAGTGGATAGAGGAGAGGGAAATAAAAAACACCGTTATTGCATCTGACAGTTTTTCAGCACTCACAAGCATAGGATCTGGTAGATCATCAGTCAGAACAGATTTAATTAATGAAATATGTCTCATTATGTATAGGATGGAAATAAAAGGCACAGGTACACGATTCCTCTGGGTTCCTGCTCATGTTGGTGTGGAGGGAAATGAGCAGGTAGACATTCTGGCCAAACAAACACTAAGAATTAAGAATATAGAATTACAAATTCCATTAAGTAAAGCTGAGGCTAAACCATTCATCAAGAACTATGCACAAAAAGTATGGCAGGAGTACTGGGATGATCAGGAAACTGGAAGGCATATGTACAATATACAGAAACATGTTGGAGCAGGGAGAAAGGTGGGCTGGAAAAGAAGGGAAGAAAATATCATCACTCGACTAAGAATCGGACATACAGGTCTTAATCAAACATTATATCGAATAGGCAAACACCCAACTGGGAAATGTACACACTGTAACCAGCCAGAAACTGTTGAACACGTACTGATACACTGCAGTAATTACACTATCCAGAGGAATCACCTTTTTCAGACACTAAGGAAGGCAAAACATCAGGACTTTTCAGTGTCAGGTCTATTGGGGAATAAAGCAGATAATATATACTGTGAAATTATTCAGTTTTTGAGAAAAACTGATTTAGTTAAAAGAATCTAGAGTTTTCATTATCATTTTTTTATTTATTTAATTTTTTTTTTTTTAGTTTTGTTTTGTTTTTAGTTCTATTTTGTTTCTGCACAATCTTCTGTTCCACACTCCAGTCCAGATGGTGGCGGTAATGCACCTCTAAGATGGTTTGCCAACCGCCAATAAACACCAAAGAAGAAGAAGAAGAAGAAGGTCAGAGTCCATGGCTGCATCCCAAAACTCTAAATTGCATCCTTGTTTCCCTCACTTGCGTCTCATCCTTGCGTCTTAGTCCCTCCCACCAGGGAAGCATGGAGGGACGCAAGGAAACCATGCGAGGAGAGAGGAAACGAGGAAATACGATTTAAGCGACATGGGACGGTCGTTTCCTCTGAAGCCTCACGTGAAGCGACGTCCGTTTCTGATGACAGCAGCAGCTGATCACAGCTGGATCAGCTGTCAGTCAGCTTTAACAGCTGTTTGTGTCTGAACTGTACTAATACTAATAAAGACAAGTGCAAGCTGCAGCCTGTATTTCTACTGTGGACTGCTTAGAGGCTCAGGAACCATCTCTACTGGCACAATAACTTTATATTATTTATTCATTATTAGCGTCTGTAGTTATTGATATTCTGATTGTGAGCTCATTATTTAATAACCCAGAATATGACTATGGTGTTTTTTTGAACACTGTACATTATTTATTAGGCTAAAGGGAAAATGTAAATGATGTATATCAAACCCGACGTTCAGGAATCATCAGCCTCATGTGACTGAATGGAAATGAGGATAAATGATGTAAAAGGTGTTTGTTGCTGACAGACAGACTCTCCTTTTCTCTCTGACTTTAATAGTTTCATTAATAAAAGTTAACGGGGGAAATAACAGATCATGAAAAATCATTCTAAAAAATGCAGAAAGTTATTTTAAGTCAGTTTGTCAGGTTTTATAAACCCCTCTGACTGTCAGGCTGCTTCACTGACGCTGTGTGAAGGAGAGATACTGCAGGTCCTTCTGCTGCTCAGAGCTACAGTTAACACACATTATAACTAGATGGTGAATCAGAAGACAACTAAACTATAAAACGTTTAATCTGTGATCTGTTTTCACTCCGGTATGAAACTCCAGTGATGTTGAGAGGTAAAGTTATCAGATCAGTCTGATCAGCAGCGTCCAATCAGTAACTGATATCCAATAAGGGGGCGTGTCGGTCGGCAAAAGACTTCCGGGGAGGATACACTGGTGTATCCTCGCTCATAGCTCCTCCGGCAAGCCTCCTCGATCCTCGATCCTCGATCCTCGCTCCTCGATGCACAAATAAGGGCTTTGGGACGGTCTTCAAAATGGCGCACCAGAACTACTTCCGGTTCAAGCGAGGATCGAGGAGCGAGGAAATGAAAATTAAGAGTTTTGGGATGCAGCCTTGGTGTAGTCATGGGCTGCATCCCAAAACTCTTAATTTTCATTTCCTCGCTCCTCGATCCTCGCTTGAACCGGAAGTAGTTCTGGTGCGCCATTTTGAAGACCGTCCCATGTCGCTTAAATCGTATTTCCTGGGCTGCATCCCAAAGCTCTTAATTGCATCCCTGTTTCCCTCACTTGCGTCTCATCCTTGCGTCTTAGTCCCTCCCACCAGGGAAGCATGGAGAGACGCAAGGAAACCATGCGAGGAGAGAGGAAACGAGGAAATACGATTTAAGCGACATGGGACGGTCGTTTCCTCTGAAGCCTCACGTGAAGCGACGTCCGTTTCTGATGACAGCAGCAGCTGATCACAGCTGGATCAGCTGTCAGTCAGCTTTAACAGCTGTTTGTGTCTGAACTGATCTAATACTAATAAAGACAAGTGCTCTTTATACTATTTATTCATTATTAGCGTCTGTAGTTATTGATATTCTGGTTGTGAGTTAATTATTTAATAACCCAGAATATGACTATGGTGTTTTTTTGAACACTGGACATTATTTATTAGGCTAAAGGGAAAATGTAAATGATGTAACTCATATCAAACCCGACGTTCAGGAATCATCAGCCTCATGTGACTGAATGGAAATGAGGATAAATGATGTAAAAGGTGTTTGTTGCTGACAGACAGACTCTCCTTTTCTCTCTGACTTTAATAGTTTCATTAATAAAAGTTAACGGGGGAAATAACAGATCATGAAAAGAAAAATCATTCTAATAAATGCAGAAAGTTATTTTCAGTCAGTTTATCTGGTATTATAAACCCCTCTGACTGTCAGGCTGCTTCACTGACGCTGTGTGAAGGAGAGATACTGCAGGTCCTTCTGCTGCTGCTCAGAGCTTCAATTAACACACATTATAACTAGATGGTGAATCAGAAGACAACTAAACTATAAAACGTTTAATCTGTGATCTGTTTTCACTCCGGTATGAAACTCCAGTGATGTTGAGAGGTAAAGTTATCAGATCAGTCTGATCGGCAGCAGCGTCCAATCAGTAACTGATATCCAGTAAGGGGGCGTGTCGGTCGGCAAAAGACTTCCGTGCAGGATACACTGGTGTATCCTCGCTCATAGCTCCTCCGGCAAGCCTCCTCGATCCTCGATCCCCGCTCCTCGATGCACAAATAAGGGCTTTGGGACGGTCTTCAAAATGGCGCACCAGAACTACTTCCGGTTCAAGCGAGGATCGAGGAGCGAGGAAATGAAAATTAAGAGTTTTGGGATGCAGCCCTCGTTTCCTCTCTCCTCGCATGGTTTCCTTGCGTCTCTCCATGCTTCCCTGGTGGGAGGGACTAAGACGCAAGGATGAGACGCAAGTGAGGGAAACAGGGATGCAATTTAGAGTTTTGGGATGCAGCCCAAGAGGTCTGGCTTAGGGGGTCACGTGATGCGGTCATCGTGAGGAGTCGTTTTTCGCCGACCTCCCGTCACCACCAGATACAATTTACAATTTAAAGTTACTTTTTGACCCAGGCTGGACTTTCTAAAGGTGGCTATCTATGTATGAACATGTCCGCTTCTGATCCAAACCAAGTCCAACGTGATGCCGGGGCTAGAACTCGCTCAGAGCTGAAGAAACTCCAGACCACTAGCATGGACGCTACAGCTAACGTTAGCCAGCATGGCGCCGCCACCTGCGAGGAGGAGGGCGTGGCTACTCTCCTCGCGCAGGACGTCACACAGAGAACCAGCGCCTTAATGGATCAGAAGTTTACCGAACTGCATCTGACTCTGGAAGGATTTAACAACCGCATCGAAGGCAACACCAAGCGCTTAACGGAGGCTGAGTCACGTATCTCAGATGCTGAAGACTTCTGACTTCATTGTCTAACAAGATCACGGCTCTAGAAAAGGAAGTGGATACTCTCTCACAACGAGCCGAGGACAGCGAAACCCGCAGCCGCAGGGAGAACATCAGGATTATCGGTCTGAAGGAAGGCACGGAGGGACAACAACCAACTTCATGGCTCCCCAAACTACTGGGTTTGCAAACCAAACGAGGGACGATTCAAATCGACAGAGCGCACAGATCCCTCGGCCCTCAGAAGGAAAAGCATACAAGACCGGTGATCATCAAGCTGCACAATGTCTGCGACAAACAGAGGGTCATGGCTGCAGTCAAGGAAAAAGAGAAGCTTCTGTACAACGGGAACCAAATCTACATTCACCAGGACCTCTCGGTCCAGGTGAGGCAGACCCGACGGGAGTTCAATGATGTCTGCCAGCGTCTCATCATGCGAGGGATACGCTTCCAGATGCGCTTTCCAGCCAGCCTGTGCTTTTCGTACAACAACCAGGACTACACGTCCAAGTGTCCACGCAAGGCTTGGGAGTTTGTGAAGGACTGGGACAAATGAAAAACTTGGTCAGGTACCACTCCGTCTCTTTCCCTGCTCTCTGTGGGATGGGCACATGAAGGCATATGTTGAACTAGTTTAGGGCGACTCAGCGGTCTCTGGTACATATTCTAAACTTCATACACCCGAACATTATACACGTTTCCTATACATCCATGAGCGCACACACACATTCACATTAGCTGGTTGTAGAACCCTGCATTACGCACATGCACACAATTACGCACGTAAATAGTCCCGTAGGCTACAGCCGAGCGCGCGCTCTGGCAGATACAGACACTCTTTATAATACACCCAGCTCTCACGTGTTATTTATATTCTGTTTTGAGAAAATAACGGGGTCAATACTTTGTTTTAAAACGGTCACTGCATTTCTTTTTTGTGTGAATAATCTAATGGACTGGATGAAGTCAAGGCTGACCTCAGTTTATTAAGATCTTGGCCCTTGATAACGTCTTCTTCAGTTCATGTGGTGTTTCTGCCATACATAATCTCTCCTTTTGACAACTGCCTGTTCTTTTTGAGTTGCATAATTAAGAGCTTTAAAATGCTGAGTCGCCCACCACCTTTTATCTTTATCTTTTCTTTTTATCGCCACACTAATAAGTTGTTGCCTCTAATGATTGTTTTTTTTTTGTGTAACACTGGAATGAGTAATAATTAGTATAGCCCTATACTGTTGGACAACTGTACTTTTCAAGGTGGTAGGTGGCGGGAGGGTGACAGAAGCTGATCTGGATCTTTAGGGGTAAGTTATGGGATCTAGATTTCTCTCCTGGTTTGGTGGAATGTTACTTCTCAGCTTCACGCACCCAAATGTGTTCACCATTTGTGATTTTGGTTGTGTTTTCTTTGGGAAAGTGTTCGATAGGCTCCAGCTGTCAGGCTTTGTTTTTGAGGGTAGTGTTTTGTGTTTTATTTTTTGTTATCCTGTTCCATTGTTTTCAGTTTTCTCATGTAATAAGATGTCCTCTCTCTCATGTAAGACTAGATCTTATCAGACCTCTCATCTTAGTTTGGGTTTTGTAAACCCATTTGCAAATATGCTTCCACCCATTTACCTTGTTAGTGGTTGTACTTATGAGTGATCTCAAAATTACCTCGCTAAATGTTAAAGGTTTAAACCATGTCGTCAAGCGCCAAAAGATTCTTACTTTACTAAAAAAGGAGAAGTGCCACATCGCCTTCTTACAGGAAACCCACCTGTCCGATCTGGAACATATTAAATTACGTAGAAATTGGGTTGGGCAAGTTTTTTATTCCTCCTTTAAATCCAACAGTCGAGGTGTGGCTATTCTCTTACATCGCAGCCTTCCTTTTACATTGGATAGAACAGTAACCGATAAAGAAGGGCGTTATGTGCTTATTTCCGGATACATCTATGGAGAGCACATTTTACTGGGTTGCATTTACGCCCCCAATATATATGAATCTACCTATTTTCCCAAACTTCTGGCAGACATGTCTGACTTTTCTACCTCCTTTACTTTGATAGGTGGTGACTTTAATTGTACCCCTGACTCTACTGTCGATCAATCTCCTCCTAGGCCTATTCCTTCTCGCAAAAGTCTTAAACTGACTGAATTTTGTACTGACTTGGACTTGAATGATGCATGGAGAGTTCTTAACCCAACAGGCCGGGACTATACCTTCTTCTCTAAGCCTCACCAGTCCTTCTCTAGAATTGATTTTTTCCTTTCTTCCAGGACACTCTTAGATAGAATTAAAGACTGTATTATAGGAAGTCAGACTATATCTGACCACGCCCCTATCAGCGTAACCATTGGTCCCCCGTATAAAGACCCCTCTTGTAGACACTGGCGCCTGAGCCCTTCCTTATTAAGCAGCCCACCCTTTGTTGATTTCCTTAGTAAAGAACTTAAACAATTCCTTGCTGAGAATAAATCACCTGAAGTGAGTTCTACTACTTTGTGGGAGGCGGCTAAGGCTTACCTTCGTGGGGCTATCATATCCTACACATCAGCACAAAAGAAAAAGGCTCTCAAAACCCAGTTAGAGTTGGAGAAGAAAATTAAGGAGTTGGAGGGAGAATTTAAAAGTTCTCCATTCAGGTCCATTGGGGAACAGTTGGATGCTACGCGTTCTGCTTTAAATCAACTGTTAACAAAGAATGCAGAGTCTTCAATATTTTTTGCAAAACATAGGCTCTATGAATCAGGTAATAAACCAGGTCGCCTGCTGGCCCGTCTGGCCAAGGGGGGGAGCGGTTCAACCTCAATATCGGCGCTCCAAGACACCAATGGAGTTAGATGTCACAAATCTACTGAAATAAATAAAATTATGAAGGTCTTTTATCAGAAATTATATTCATCAGATGGTCTCACCTCTGAGGAGACAAGGGGAAGATTCCTTGACAAAATAAAATTACCAACTCTCTCAGATGACCAAAAGGAAGGCTTATGCAAACCAATCACAGGGGAGGAGGTTCTGGAAACTATTCGGGTACTTAAAGGAGGGAAGGCGGCAGGGCCTGATGGGTACTGCCCAGAATTTTATAAAAAACTAGGGAATATCATAGTAAGCCCTCTTACAGACATGTATAGAGATTCTTTTGAAAATGGCTGCCTCCCCTCAACTCTTAATCTAGCTAATATCTCCCTTATTCTGAAGAAGGGCAAACCCCCCGACCTATGTGGCTCCTATAGGCCTGTTAGCCTTATCCCGGTAGAAAATACGTTGCTTACCAAACTACCTGCTAGGAGGTTAGAATTGCTTCTGCCCTGTATTATTAATCCTGACCAGACGGGTTTTGTTCATGGGCGCTACTCACATACAAACATTAGACGGCTGTTGAATATTATCCAATTTACTAACCATTTTAAAAAGAAGGCCTCGCCATTTCTTTAGATGCCGAAAAGGCGTTCGATAGAGTTGAGTGGCACTATCTATATGACGTCCTTGAGAGGTTTGGTTTGGGGGGGGATTTCCTTAAGTGGATCCAAACTATTTACCACTCCCCCACGGCCTGTATTATAACTAATGGTCTGCGCTCGGGCTCCTTCCCTTTGGAAAGGTCCACACGCCAGGGCTGCCCTCTAAGCCCTCTGCTCTTCGCCATCGCTCTCGAGCCGTTGGCAGAAGCCATTAGATGCCATGGAGATGTGACGGGTATAGCTGTCGAGGGTACCACTCACAAAATTGCGTTATATGCTGACGACATCCTTTTATTCCTTACCTCTCCTGAAACTTCTGTTCCCACCATCCTAGCAATAATAAACGAATTTAGCTATATCTCAGGCTACAAGATAAACTTTAGCAAATCCGAGGCTATGCCCATGGGCAGCTTCAGTGATACCAGCATGTTAGTAAATTTCCCTTTCAAGTGGTCCACTGCTGGTTTCACGTACCTAGGTCTAAAAATATCGCCAGATAACCACGACTTATGGAAATTTAACTTTGCCCCTGTACTTAATACAGTGAAACAAGATCTGATTCGGTGGCATGATCTTCCGCTTTCACTTATTGGTCGTGTTAGCCTGATAAAGATGAACGTACTCCCTCGACTTCTATACCCTCTACAAATGTTGCCACTGCGCATCTCCAAAAAAGTTAACAAAGACTTGGAGAGATCCTTTTCAAAATGTATTTGGCACGGTAAAAGGCCGAGACAAAAGTTTAGTTCTCTGCAGTTGCCCAAAGAAAAAGGTGGTTTAGCGGTACCCAACATGCTCTTTTACAACTGGGCCTGTCACATTCGTACTCTTTGGACTTGGTTACACTCATATCTTAGGCTCGAAACTTGTGTAGACTCTTGGGCGTGCTCCCCTGAGTCCCTGTGGAGTTTGGTGACATGTGGACCGGAAAAAATTAAAATGAACATTAAGAATAACCCTTTAATTATCAACTCTATTAAAGTGTGGCGGGAGATCTCCGATTACATGGATAGACGAGGTGTCAAATCCTAATCAGGAATTTTTACCAGGCTTGAGGCTTTCTTTATTCCACTCATGGCGTGACAAAGGGATTCATGTGATAGGGGACATGTTTGAGGTTAATACCTTAATGTCCTTTCAGCAGCTTCAAGACAAATTTAATCTCCCTAAAGATCACTTTTTTGCATATTTACAATTAAGGCATTTTGTTAATACACTTGTAAAGCCTACAGAGGACATTTCCATCTATAGTGAGGCAGAAAAGTTTATCCGTGAGCAGAAGGGTTTTAAGCACGGAATATCCCGTTTCTATTCTGTACTTTACTCTCAGGATAAATATGACACGACCAAATTATCACGCAAATGGGAGGGTGACCTGGGTAATGACTACAATGAGGAAGACTGGCGGGAAGCAGTGCACCTGGTGCAATCAACCTTCACTTGCAACAGGCTTGCGGAGATTCAATATAAAATATTACATAGGCTCCATATAGCCCCTGTTACCCTCCACAAAATATCTCGAACCATCTCTCCCATTTGCGGTAAGTGTAACACAGACCTTGGGTCCCATTACCATTAATTTTTGGTGTGCAATCGGATTGCTAGATACTGGAATCACGTAGCCCGAGAACTGAGCGGGATCTTTAAGACTACAATAAGAAAGGATCCAGGGTTATTTTTACTGGGTTTGCCCTCTAAAGTAGTTTCTCTCTCGAGAAATCAGTACAAATTGCTGGACAAACTTCTACTCCTTGCTCGTAAATGCATCCTGCTAAAATGGGTGAAAGACACTCCACCCACAGTAACTTTCTGGTACAGGGAGATCTTCAACGTACTGCCACATGAAAGGATGAGTGCAGTCCTTAGGGGTGTTGAGGGCTCATTTATTAAGATCTGGAACCCTGTCCTGGACTATATACCATCAGAGCTCAAACACACTCTGTTGAAGGGCCAATACCCTTCAGGGTGGAAGCAAATTATGCCTAGTGCCACGTAAAACATAAAATATATTCTAGGATCACCGTTTACCATTCATGAGAGTCTGAGGACAATATACTTTACTCTATGAGATACTATCTGCCATTCTTATTGTCTTCTTTTTTTCTTTTTCTTTTTTTCTTTCTTTTTTTATGTATTTATTTTTATGTATGGGTATGTAGGTATATGTGTATGTGTATGTATATGTATATGTAGGTATGTATGTGTATATATATATATATATATATATATATATATATATATTTATTTTACGGTCAGTTTAACCACTGTTATTTATGTAAAATGTCCCTTTTCACCCATTTTTATAATTCATTTATTTTTATTTATTGGTTTTGGGGGAGGGTGGGGGGGTCTGACTGTATAGAATAACTGTTGAACATAACATTGCTGTGAGCCTTCTGTTCTGAAAATAATAAAAATATGTTGAAAAAAAAAAAAAAGCAGCGAGTGTTTCCCAAATTGAAAGGACTTAATAAAGGCAACACAAGAAGTGGAAAAAAAAAAAAAAAGAGTTCTGGCTTGGTCCGAGCTTTTTAACATTAACTGAAGGCAGAACTGAAACTTTTTAACTGAAGGGAGGATTTTACTTTTCACATGACAAGAAAACAAATGAGATGGTTTAGTTTGACCACCTTTTACATTCTCTCTCTCTTGTGTGGTTTTCTGCTTTCTCTAATAAGAAAGGTCTTAACATGTTATTTGTATGTATATATATAAATACAGTATAGACTGTATATATACAGTATATATTCTTTTATTGATAGACTTGGCAGATCCACTCCACTCAGCTATTCTTCCGGCTGCACGCTGCACTGGTTTTCCCCTGTTAAAACCTGTTGCACTGAAATCTGCCCGGCAACTGATGACATTATAACAGTCAGGAAATTCTGTGGCTCCTCAGTATCTTTCTAACTAGATGCAATGTGCTGTAGGTTATACTGTACCTACAGTAATAAATACCCAAATACATACTTTATGTCATTAATATAGCTGTGATAACAACATTTTGTGCAGCCTTTGGTTTTTAATATATATATATTTTTAAAGTCATATCATTAACTGCTAGCCCTCTGTGACCTCCAAAGGTTAACTTCACAAACAGATCCTCATAGATGATTTACCTTTTTTCATTAACACTTATATACCTCCACGGGTAAAACCTGTGTGTCTGAGTTCTGCACGGAAACAGATGAGCTATTTTGTCAAAATGTATATTTGTTCGTGTTGCATTACCGACCTGTATTATACTTTAAACTATAATAAACCATATTTAAATATACTAAAGTACTATTAAGTGATATAACACAGTTCAGTATACATATGGATATGTTAGTAGGATACTGTAACATCTTTTGATCTGTTTTGACACATTAATATATTGTAATGTTTAGCTGATCTTCTAAAGGGTTGTGGGATGTTTGAAGCTTCTCAGCACACTGATAGAAATGTTCTTGTAAATATTTCCTGCTAGTATTTTTGGGACAAGAGACGATTTCTCTCTTAGTTTTATAAACGTAAAGAAATTGAACAGCGATGCTCAAAATCCCGTCTTGTGTTGGGTTAAGTAGATGAACGTTGAATGAAGTTGCTCTGCTGTTTCACTCCTTTTGTACTGTTTTGCTTTTCAATAAAATCCCCAATATTCCAAAGTTCTATCTTTTTGTGATTCCATATATATGCTCACACATCTGTGACTGTAGCTACAATAATATGAATATTGTAGCTGTGGGCGTCAATATTTGATTTCTATCACAGAGACATCATTATTTTAACCAAAGGAAATGTAAAATAGATCAAGAATAGAAGATATGACAATATGTTTTCATTTGTTTTATAAACACAGACATGAAACTCTCCAGATAACACTAATGATCTGGAACAGGCAGAAGCAGTGAGTCCCAATGAACCTACCCACAATGCAACTTGATTAACTCCTTTTTAATGTCTCTCTGCTGAACCCTGCTGTTTTTTATTTCTGGTAGGCTATGAGGCCTTTTCAGGACTCAGTAACGGGGTTAGAGCTCCTCCACTGGCCACAAACAGCACAACCCTCTGGAGCATTTCTCGTAAATCCCCTGATGAGTCTGTTAGGTTTCGTTTCTGTGTTGTGTGACAGAGATCCAGCATGATCTGCATATTGTGGCATACACAGTAACATGGTTGTTATTTTGGTCCCTGCCAGGCCATCGCAGCTTCTTGTCTTCTTCGTTTTGCCACATTCCTCTGGTGTTGAAGAAACAACATCAAACATGATCATCAGTAAAACTTCAATGATGTGAGACTGAATAATACATAAAGTGTGAACAATTGGCTTTAAATCTACAAGAAACTGCACCTAAAGGAAAATAACCCTTGTATCTGGTGAATATATCAAAAGGAAATGAGTTGTATTTATCTTTTTCTTTAAAAAGTTGCATGTTAAAAGCACATAAAAACACCCGAGTATTGCTCTCTGGATATGAGGGCCATGACCTTGATGTGTTGTATTAAATAGAGTGATGGTTGGTAAAACACAGTTTGTATGTGTAGACTGTATGTGTGAGTGTTCTGGTCCATTCATTGTTTCTGTTTTACTTGTCCTCATCTGACCTCTGTTCTCACAGACGGGATTCTACTCCTGAAAGGTTGTAGCCTCACATTAAACTGTTTGTCATATCTCACAGGTGCTTCATTTCATCATTCCAATTTTTCACGACTTTATCAATCAGTTTCTTCCTAATGCCTTCATATCATTGTTTTCTGTTTTAATTAGTGCTTTTTAAAAAAAATACCAGTATTCCACCTGCAGTTTTAAGAGATTGAACTAAATTATTTATTGAGTTCTAAAATAATATATACATATATATATATAATAAAACATTTTTTTTCTTCAGATGACATTAATTACATAATTTTTAATAAAATGTCTGAAGCATTTTATGGGTTCAAACACCTGTCCCACAACTGTCATATTATGAAGTGATATTAATGACTCTATATACATTATGTGCTGCTGTTTGTCTCCTGTTCTGTAGTTTTTCTGTCAATATATAGTGTCACTTCCCACTGAAAACCTGTGTTGTTCAATCTCACCTAGTAACTCATGATGAGTCATGACGCACAGCCAATGTGGAGTTTTCTAATGGTCAGAATGAAGCTGCTGCGCATGTTGGAAGGAACCAGAAGAAGACGGAGAAGGAGAGGAGTAACATCGTGGTGAATTTCTCTTCTCGGTGTTTCTTTATGTGAATAAAATGAGGAAAGTTATTTTGCTGCTGTGCCTCTGCCACGCTGCATCCGCAGGTAAGATTTACTAACAACGTTTAGTAGTTATAATAACTTTACTGTAAGTCACTTTGAAGAGCTTCATTAACAACAGTTATTTATAATAATTGAGATTCATTCACTCATAATTTTTCATCAGGTAATAATAATATATTGTAGTCATATATTTAACCTAGATCTTATTGTACACGTTGTTTAACCCCATGTTCTAGATACTTACATTTTATTGTCTTTTTACATGTTTATTTATTTTATGATTGTATATTATCTGTAGTGGGTGGTGTATCTGTATTGTCTGTTATATTGTGTTTTATGGTATTTTGAAGTATATTTTTGTAGGAGCCATGTATTTCTTTGTGGTATTGTATTTGTGTAATATGCCTCCAGGCACTAGGGGGTGTAAGAGAGTCGCTTTTTAAGTTGTTAGAGCTCACAGTAATAATGAAACAAGGTGCTTTGGAGCTTTGCATATTGTATGTCTAAACAACATTTACCAATTAGCAGCCAGTAGCAGCTAAAAGTGTTGGACTTTAGTCACCATAGTTTTCTTAAAAATTTGCTTCTTGTCCTCTGGGAATTGGTACTAATGTAAAAAAAAATTAGAAAAAGATTTGAAAAATTCCATTTCAAAAACTTAATTAATTATTAATTATTTAAGAAAAATAATATTATTCACAGATATTTAACACAGAGCATTTCTGCCTAGATAAAATAACGTATAATAATATATCTATACAGGGAATGATGGTTCAAAATTAAGATTTAAAATAAATAAATAAATATATAAAATAATGTAAATAACCAAAAGCAAAAATAAATAAATAAATAAAACAAAAATAAAATATAAATAAAGAAATAAAGAATAAAAAAGCCAGCAAACACATAATTAGTAAAATAAAACATACATACAGATTAATTAATTTAACATTTTGCATAGGAAAAGATATAAATAAATGATATTTAGAGAATAATTAGACAACACAGAAAAACACACATAATCAATAACAACCTACTGAACATTCATATCATCATCTATTTATTGTCTTCAGTGATATAATATTTCATATAGTATATTATTCTATCTAATAATGCTTTAACGTAGTACCTCCATACTGAGTTGTGTTGGTTGGGTCAGATTACATCACACTGATAGTTCCATTGACTGTACTATATCATGCTGTTTAGTAGAGCTACACTGATAAATCACACCTCCATATTATTTGCTGATATCAGCTTATTGCAGATATATGGTATCGGTGTATATATCGGCTGATAAGTAACAAGAAACTGAAGTGCAGAAATGCCAAACTGAGTTTGAGCTCATTCATAAACAGTGTCTCCATCACATAGTTTGTCCTCCAGAGAGCACCAGTTCATTTGTAAACTGTGAAATGTCCCACTGAGTTCTACTGGTCACAAAACAACAACAACTAAGGAATCTGTATCAAGTTTGTCTGTTTATGTTCTGTGTCTCTATTCAAAATACTGTCGGCCCATATGTTGAATATTGATATCAGTGTCGGCCTCAAAAATCCAGCATCGGTCGGGCGATGCTGTTTAAGGATTTGATGTATTAACAGAATCACATTTATTCTTGGACAGATTTGTTAAACATCTTTCAGTGCAGAATATTTAAAGTTCAGCTTAACACAGAAATATGAGCTAGATGCATTCAGACAGGAGAGGACAGCAGAGGACAGTAGAGGACAGGAGAGGACAGTAGAGGACAGCAGGGGACAGCAGGGGACAGCAGAGGACAGTAGAGGACAGCAGAGGACAGTAGAGGACAGTAGAGGACAGGAGAGGACAGGAGAGTAGAGGACAGTAGCGGACAGCAGAGGACAGCAGAGGACAGTAGAGGACAGCAGAGGACAGCAGAGGACAGTAGAGGACAGCAGAGGACAGTAGAGGACAGGAGAGTAGAGGACAGTAGCGGACAGGAGAGGACAGCAGAGGACAGCAGAGGACAGCAGAGGACAGCAGAGGACAGTAGAGGACAGTAGAGGACAGGAGAGGACAGGAGAGTAGAGGACAGTAGCGGACAGAAGAGGACAGTAGAGGACAGGAGAGTAGAGGACAGTAGCGGACAGAAGAGGACAGCAGAGGACAGTAGAGGACAGTAGAGGACAACAGAGGACAGCAGAGGACAGTAGAGGACAGTAGGGGACAGCAGAGGACAGTAGAGGACAGCAGAGGACAGTAGAGGACAGCAGAGGACAGCAGAGGACAGTAGAGGACAGCAGAGGATAGTAGAGGACAGCAGAGGACAGTAGAGGACAGCAGAGGACAGCAGAAGACAGTAGAGGACAGTGGAGGACAGCGGAGGACAGCGGAGGACAGTAGAGGACAGCAGAGGACAGCAGAGGACAGTAGAGGACAGCAGAGGACAGTAGTGGACAGCAGAGGACAGCAGAGGACAGCAGAGGACAGCAGAGGACAGTAGAGGACAGCAGAGGATAGTAGAGGACAGCAGAGGACAGTAGAGGACAGTAGAGGACAGCAGAGGACAGCAGAAGACAGTAGAGGACAGTAGAGGACAGCGGAGGACAGCGGAGGACAGTAGAGGACAGCAGAGGACAGTAGAGGACAGCAGAGGACAGTAGAGGACAGCAGAGGACAGCAGAGGACAGTAGAGGAGAGCAGAGGACAGCAGAGGACAGCAGAGGACAGCAGAGTAGAGGACAGTAGAGGACAGCAGAGTAGAGGACAGTAGAGACAGACTTCAAACTAATGTGATAATGAGGAGTGTGAACTACTAATGATGCATCCTGAAGAATAAATGACTCCACTAACTGGAAACTAAACTGGACTTTCTCTTCACATTGAGATATCCAGCACTAGATACAAATAAATCAATAAATGATGTCTGTTTTTACAAACTGCTTTCTATCAATGAATGTCAGCTACACAACTGTATGACCTAAATATGAGACTCCTTTTATATTTTATTTCAGAATTAAAACAGTTTTCAAGACTAAATCATCAGAAATATTAAAGAGTGTCTGGAACTAAATATATTTATATATTTATTGACTACACAGAGATTATTAGGATGTCTTGTAGTTCTTTTTGATTCTGTGTGCAGAGAAATAACGTTGTTCAGTGATTTATAAAAGTATGATATAAAAACTGAAATCATGACGTTAACTTTCTCTTCCAGTGATTCACTCTCTGAAGTATTTCTACACTGCGTCTACTGGAGTCCCAAACTTCCCAGAGTTTGTGATTGTTGGGTTGGTTGATGAAGTTCAGATAGATAACTGTGACAGTAACACCAGGAGAGCAGAACCCAAACAGGACTGGATGAACAAAGTCACAGAGAAGGATCCTCAGTACTGGGAGAGACAGACTGGGATCTGTATGGGTTCCCAGCAGATCTTCAAAGTCAGCATTGACAATCTAAAGCAGCGCTTCAACCAAACTGGAGGTTTGTTCATGTTTCACTTTCTACTGATAAAATGTTGTTTATATTTTCATCCTGTATTTTAGTGAACAGATGTTACCACACACACAGTGTTTCTGTCCATCCCATAATAACCAGCAGAGATGATGAACCCTTTGTCTCCACTAGATTAGATCAGAATCAGTCTACTGAACTGCCCACAGTGAGTTGGTCCATAAGAACTCTGCTGCAGGAACCTGTTTATCACAACAGTTTTACAACCCACAGCTGATAGAGGAACATTACTGCCTGCTGGTTTCTTAAAGTACGGAGCAGGACTGTAAACGGGCCGCAGGCTGCTTCTGCTGGGTCCTCATATGAGAGGAGGAGCAGGAGGTTTTAATAATACTTTTATCATTTAATAATATTTTAATTTAATTATAATTTAATACAATTTATAGTGTAAACAATTTATTGATTTATTCATAGTCATGACATAATCAATAATCACAAGAATAATAACTTTTATCCTTAAATATATGTTAAAACTACAGATTAGATTAGATTACCTTTATAAGACCACAGTGTGTCTATGATACAGTATTTAATTTTTAATTTATCAAACATGTTCTAGTTCAGATTTCTCGATATTAGAATTTGCTGCTTTTCTCAGTTTAATATCATTTTATATTAAATCCTGTTCAGTGTTGTTCAGACAAAAGAATCAATTTGAAGATTTCACTTTAGACTCTGAGAACTTGTGACGGGCATCTTCACTATTTTCTGACATTTTAAAATAAGTAAATGTTTAATCTATTAATCCAATAATAATTGATGATGAAAAGAATAATGAGTTTCAGCCCTAACTATACAGTAGAACTCCAGATTAGATTAGATTAACTCTACTGTACTGACCACAGTGTGTTGGTCCATCCCAGCAGGCAGCATCAAGACAACATCTGCAGGTGGAAACAGCTGTTGGTTGTCTTGAATGACTGACTGATGGATGGACCAATCAGGACACACAGACTGCCTCCCAGTCTCCATAATGGTCCTGATGGTCTCTGCCTTATTGTGACCAGTTGTAGTAACACAGTGCTGTCCTGGCTGAGCAGCTGGAGTCTAGTGACTCATCCTGGACTGAAAGTGTCCTTCAGTGGAAGCTTCTAGAGCCTCAGGACAGTCTGGTCTGGAGTTTGTCACAGGAAGAGGATGTTGTTGGACTGATCCACTGGCTGCAGGGTCTCAGTGGGTGTAAGGTTCAGTCCAGGATCAGGTTTAATGTGAGTCTGCTAGTCAGGACTCTGTTCCTGCAGCTCACATGAAGCCACAGCACCTTCAGCAGTGGAGAGAAACTGTTGGTCTCAGTGGAGGCACTGTGTCTCTGTGGTAAAAAGAGGATCTGAACTGTGTTAGGATGTCACTCTGTTTCCCAGCAGTCTCTGCCTCTCTGTCTCTCTCCAAGACGTCCACACTGTCCACATGATGATTGGCTGTAAGTGTCTTTCATGGAGCCAATAACAGCAGGAGGTGTAGATCCTCTGTCTTGGTGTCTGTGGATCAGTGTGTCTCTGTGGTAAAGATGTGATATCAACTGATAATAGATGACTGGGCTGTGATCTCACTCTGGTTTAATGCCGTCTCTGTCTCTCTCTCTCAGATGTCCACATTTACCAGTGGATGTACGGCTGTGAATGGGACGATGAGACTGATGAGGTTAAAGGTTATGATCAGTATGGTTATGATGGAGAAGACTTCATATCATTGGACCTGAAGACAGAGACATGGGTCGCTCCAAAACAACAGGCTGTCATCACCAAACACAAGTGGGATAATGACAAAGCTTGGATAGCAGGGATTAAACACTACTTCACCCAGGAGTGTCCTGAGTGGGTGAAGAAGTATGTGAACTATGGGAGGAGCGTTCTGCTGAGAACAGGTAGAATCACATGACCTGAACAATCTTCATATGTCTCCTCTGTTTCTAAGCAACAGTAACATTACAGTACATGTCACCAACATACAGAGACCCACTGCGTCTCTCTTTACACACATTTCTCTTTCTTTCATTTCCTCTCACCTCTCTCACACTTTGGTATCGACACCAAATAACGTCCCATTGCTCACAGACTACTTGACCAGTAATGAGAATAGTTTGATCCCTGAACAGATACAGGTGTCTGCTAACAAGTTATATCTAGTTGTTTTAGAGCTAAACCCGAACGTGAAAGACACAATTTAGATAAATGTACAAGGAGTGCATTTTCCCTAAATTCTGCCTCCCCGGGTCGGTTGGGACATCTTGTTCTGGACTAAACAAATATCATTTAAATTGAATAAATGCAGTCTAAATATTAACACCTTATATTTAAAAAGTCTCTGTCCCTACTGTCCCCCTGTCCCAACCGACCCCGCTCTCCCCTATGTGTTACGAAGGCATTTAAAACACATCAAACAGGAATGCTAATATTAATATGCAGTAACTAATAACACTGTTGTCTTTACTCTCCAGAGCTTCCCTCAGTGTCTCTCCTCCAGAAGACTCCCTCCTCTCCAGTCAGCTGCCACGCTACAGGTTTCTACCCTGACAGAGCCACACTGTTTTGGAGGAAAGATGGAGAGGAGCTTCATGAGGACGTGGACCTCGGAGAGATCCTCCCCAACCACGATGGAACCTTCCAGATGAATGTTGACCTGAAACTTTCATCAGATGAAGATCGGACAAAGTACGACTGTGTGTTTCAGCTCTCTGGTGTGACGGACGACCTCGTCACCAAACTGGCCAAAGTCAGGAGCAACGGAGGTGAGACTGAGATCAGGAGTGATGGAGATGGCAAACACACATTTAGTTCACTGTCACCTTTGTAAATACATTTTAGATTTTAGATGCTATAAAGCCTTGTGTAACTGTTTTAATGTGTAGCCACAGTTCAGAGATTCGAGGCGCCTGCTTCATGTGTTCAGGTTGTGACTATTTGTTGTTGTTTTGTGCTCAACAGAGAAAGAGAAGCCCACTGACATGACCGGCCCCATCATCGCTGCAGTGGTTGTTCTTGCTCTCGTCCTCATCGCTGTGATTGGAGTCGTCATTTATAAAAAGAAGAACGGTGAGAAACCCAAACAGAAACATCGTCTCATGTCTTTTCCTCTCTGTTTTGATTTTAGACTTTTAAGTTGATGCTTTTATCCAAACTAATTTCACTTCCCAGCACATCTAAATGTGTTTGAACCAGCAGTCAGTGCTGTAAGGCTCAGAGCCACAGTTTGATGATAATATGACTATAGCATGATGATGTAAGGGAG
This sequence comes from Sebastes fasciatus, assembly GCF_043250625.1. NCBI lineage: Eukaryota > Metazoa > Chordata > Actinopteri > Perciformes > Sebastidae > Sebastes > Sebastes fasciatus. The sequence continues at coordinate 30,521,428 of NC_133811.1, forward strand.
AGGTGATGGAAGATAAATGATGTCAAACAAAAGGTAGAAGGGATTTATTGATGAGTTTGAGTGAGTAGAAGAGCGGGTCATCACTGGAAACATTAAAGGAGACAAAGTCTGACATCTTCAACTGTGACAACATCAATAATTAGTCTTGTCTTTTGATTTCAGCCAAACGCCCTCCATCTCGTAAGTACAACTTGTTTTTATTCTATTTCCTCTGAGCTGAATCTCTGTAGATTAAAAAGAGTTAGTGTATTTTGTGCTGAAGGACTTCTTCCTGCAGTGTTTGCTGAGGACTAACAATGTGTTTCTGACCTTACAGCTGTAAACAACGCTGAGGTCTTGGAGGAACTGAATCCAGGATCCTAAATGATGAACACACCAGCCTGCACACAGTGAGTTGCTTCATATGGGACATGAAGCATTCACACCTGTTGTTAAACAAAGCTGCCTTAAACTCTGTGCAGAAGGAGCTTCTGTGATTGTTTCTTTATCCGCTGTAAAACTTCTGTGACACGTTGTAGCTGGAAAGAACATCTTTGAGTTTTTCCACAACAAAGGTGAAACTGTTTAATATGACGTGAAGTGAGATTATTAAGAGAAAGACGGAGATGCTTTCAGAAAGCTTCACATCAGCAGCTCAGATAAACTGTCTGTAGATTAAAAACTCAAATATTAACCTTTAGAAAAACAGAGACACCAAATTATTAAAATGGTGTCGAACCAAATTAAAATAAACGATTTATACTAACAACATGTTAACACTTCAATGACTGAATCATGGATATCTGAGGTCTACATGAGGCTGTAAATATGTGCTTTTGTTGAACTGAACTCTACAAACATTTATGGTCAATAGTTTTGTTTTTTCTATTTTATATATTTCTATTTTCTTTCTGCCTCTTTAGGTTTATGGATACATTCTGCACTGGATCAAGGAGCGGTGCCACATTCTCCTCCGTCAACTGGGAATTCATTGGTTATTCTTCATTCATATCATAAACTGGTAGAATCAGGGTTGGGAATTTATTTGTAGATGCTCATTGATTAGAATACAAAGAAATTAGAAAAACAAATACAAATATTATCAAACATAAATGGTGACATTAAATTATTTGGATTATTTAGTTAAAAAAAAAAGTGTAATTTCCTCTGATCAAATATTAGTTTAAATGTTGGTAAATCAAATGAGGATGATTATTTTTGGAGAGAAGTAAAACAATGAAAGCATCACAGAACTCTTCATACATAATAAAGACTAAACAATAAATCCACCATAGTTACAGTTTGATGCTTCTGCTGTTGGGGTTTTCTGCTTAGTGGTAACACAAATGTTAATTTACAGATATAGACACCATAGAAATATTTCTATGATAGACACACACACACATCCACGTACACTCGGGTCTGTCAATATGATGATATATACCTTGAGATAACAGATAGTCAATACTGCTAATCAATCAGCAGCATCCAGTGATGATCCCCTATGCACACACACACACGCACACACACACACACACACACACACACACACACACACACACACACACACACACACACACAATAGAAACATCAGTTCAACATTTATTATCCAGTTGTGTAAATAGTTTGTTTGATTATTTCTTTAAAGGGACTGTTTGTAAGAATCAGAAATGTCTTGTTAACAGCGACACCTGTGGCCATCGAGCCCTGTTGCCCGCGCTCGCTCTTGTGCTCGCTCTACATAGACATGAACGAGCATCGCTCAAAACAGTGAGGAGACACCGGAGTTTTGGCAAGCAGAAGAGCAGAATACAGCAGAGACTCCGGTCCTGGAGACCAAAGCTACGGTCTCCCCGCGTCCTCCGACCGCGGCCAACACTGTTTAACAGACGGGCTTCACTAGATACAACTCCGTGTAGTTTGTGTTGGAGTCTGAGTCTGAACAGCGTAGACACACGCGAGCGCACATGGGACACCGACCGGCAATGATTTATACGTGTAAGAAGTTACAAACATTCCCTTTAAAAACTGATAAATTTTTCAGATCTTGTTTTTCCAAAGCAAATAATAATCCATGTATTTGAGGTTTTTCTTAATTAATCAGGAGTGTGTTGTTGTTTCATAATATCTGTTGATCTGTTTTGACACATTAATATATTGTAATGTTAGCTGAGCTTCTAAAAGGGTTGTGGGATGTTTGAAGCTTCTCAGCACACTGATAGAAATGTTCTTGTAAGTATAAACAGCGATGCTCAAAATCACGTCTAGCGGTCAGCAACCTGCGGCTCTTTAGCCCCTCTCCAGAGGCTTTGACAACAAAAATATATATATGGAAATTAATAACAGTTATTTTTTAACGTCATTGTTTTAGACCTAAAGTGTGTCTTACATTCTCTTATTGTAAAAAAAGTAGCCTATACACTGAATACAAATTGTCATCACTTCAATCAACTAAAACGTGCATCATAGCCTATGTATGTATGTCTTCGGCCCGGCGCCTTATCCTCTAATTTTGCTGAACCTTAATAGCTCAATAGGCTCGCTGTCGATTCCAAATCCCAAAGAAGAAAAGTCTCTGAGTAATTTAATAGTGCGCGGACAGATTCAACAATAAAACAGTAATATTGAAAGACATTTTCAGAAGAAGCTCACTGCATCTGCTGAATATATTCCAGCAGGAGCTTCCAGCCAAATGTCCTGCGTCTCTTTTGGACTTGTGTCCTCACTGCATTAGACTTAACAGTCTGTGTTTCCTTTGATAGTAAAGGTTGCTGACCCCTGGGTGAACTAGATGAACATGAATGAAGTTGCTCTGCTGTTTTACTCCTTTTGTACTGTTTTGCTTTTCAATAAATTGGCCAATATTACAAATGTGTGTGTCTTTGTGTGATTCCAGTGGCTGATTGTAGCTACACCTATCTGAATAGTATTCATTATATAGTCACAGAGACTAAATGAACGTGTCTCTGACCTGTAGATGTTAAACTAAAGAGCAGGAAGAGGAAGGAGGATTTTACTTTTCACATGACAAGAAAACAAATGAGATGATTTAGTTTGACCACCTTTTACATTCTCTCTCTCTCTTGTGTGGTTTTCTGCTTTCTCTAATAAGAAAGGTCTTAACATGTTATTTGTATGTATATATAAATACAGTATATACTGTATATATACGGTATATATTCTTTTATTGATAGACTTGGCAGATCCACTCCACTCAGCTATTCTTCCGGCTGCACGCTGCACTGGTTTTCCCCTGTTAAAACCTGTTGCACTGAAATCTGCCCGGCAACTGATGACATTACAACAGTCAGGAAATTCTGTGGCTCCTCAGTATCTTTCTAACTAGATGCAATGTGCTGTAGGTTATACTGTACCTACAGTAATAAATACCCCAAATACATACTTTATGTCATTAATATAGCTGTGATAACAACATTTTGTGCAGCCTTTGGTTTTTAATATTTTTTTCTAAAGTCATATCATTAACTGCTAGCCCTCTGTTCACAAACAGATGAAGTACTTATACTTATATACCTCCACGGGTAAAACCTGTGTGTCTGAGTTCTGCACGGAAACAGATGAGCTATTTTTGTCAAAATTTATATTTTTTTGTGTTGCATTACCTACCTGTATTATACTTTAAACTATAAATTATATAATAAACCATACTTAAATATACTGAAGTGATATAACACAGTTCTGTATTAATATGGATATGTTAGTAGGATACTGTAACATCAGTTATCAGAAATACGACAGCTTTAGAAATCTCCCCCAACAGGTTTAGTCATGGAAATGAGGTTTGGCACTTCCTGTATGTTTGCAGTCACATTTCACCAGACGCCCAGCGATGATAAAAACAAAGTCTGTAACGATCAGACGATGCATCGAGAATGTTTCTCCCATAAATATAAAAATAAAATATATAAAAAAACACATAGATTTACCTCACATTGAAAATGTGATGACACGATCATATTGAATAACTATGTGGTTGACAGTAAACAAGGATTTTACATTTAACACCATCACCCACATCATGTCAACATATTTTTACTACAAATTCTCCTGATTTTTCAGTGACATGCTGCATCATCATCATGAATCCTGTCCACTTTATATCAAACAGGACGTATCAGTTCAGGTTAATCATTACAGGACAGAGCAGTGGGCTGAACAAACGTCTTTATTTGGAGCTGTGTGTTGTGTTGCTGAGATTATTTTAACAAAACCACAAAACAATACACGGAACCATGTAAGAATCAACATACACAGTTACCTGCATTACATCATATTTAAAGAACAATAACCATATAAAGATGTTAACGATCTAATAACAGTTTGATTCTACAAAGTTTAGGTTCGTCTGTCCCGGAAAGAAACGGTTCTTTAGCATTCCATGTTCTGATATTTCATTGATCCAATATAAGAAATGGACCACACACTCTGCTGGGAGACAAAGTGGGGTCATTCATTTCTAAAATCAACTATTTCAATATATCTTTAAAATAAATGTATTGTAAAAACGTTGCATCATCTTGGAAACAAGCGCTTTATTGGGTCGAGTGCTGAGGTTGATCTGGGTTCAGGGGTCAAACTCAGAACATTCCCTTCCTGTAGCGGTGGATCAACTCTGATACGTCATCCTTACACACCTTTATCCAGCCGTCCTCCTGCATGTGGTACACTAGACACACACACACACACACACACACACACACACACACACACACACACAGATGAGTACACATATTCACACATATTCACACAAATGTACACATAAACACACAAAGACAAAAATGACAATTTACCCTTTTCAAGTGCTCACAGTACGACGGAGTATTAGGGCCACATTGAGGGAAAAGTGGCAAAAGTGAGCATGGCTCACTTACCCCCGCACACTGCTTGACCCCTACTAAAGTAGGGCCAAAGGTTTTGCCCTTTTGGAACTAATGGAATTAATGAGCATTAACTAATTAACTAATGGGCACCCTGGACTTCTAACCCGCAAAAGGCACAACTAGACCAAACTGTCAACCATCAGACCAAAGTTGAAGTTCCAAAGTTAAATAGTTTCCGATTTCTGCTCCAGAAACTAAAGTGTGACACGCGAACGGGCGGAAGTACGGAAGGAGGGATGGATGGAAGGTAAAGACATACTATTTCAAGAAAAAAAAGTCGTAATATTACGAGAATAAAGTCATAACTTTATGAGAAAAAAAATATTTCCTCCATCAGGTCCGTGCTGTTCTTTCTTTGCAATAAACGCAGAATCTTTTCCAGGTCCTGATCCTGATGATAATGTGCTGCTGATGTGCCAAAAGATGAAGTATTTGGTTATTTGTGAAACCTAAACTAAAGTAGAACTTCACAAGATGCTCCACGTTCCTCATTTTCACACACGCTGCTCTATTTGCCCTCTAAAATAACACGTAAAACTACTACTTTATAATATTATGACTTTATTCTCATAATACTACGCCTTTATTCTCTTAAACTTCTGTCTTTATTCTCATTATTTTACAACTTTTTTTCTCGTAAACGTATGACTTTATTCTCGTAATATTAGATTTATTTTTTTCCCTCAATGTGGCCCTAATACTCCAGCTTTATACATTCATGACTGTACAACATTCAGTCTATGATTCGTCGTGTCCGGGTGCTACGGCTGATTCCCTGTCGAAGCTTCCCCACAACGCATTCGGTAAAGCGGATGAGCTACAGGCAGTTTAAGTCTTACACATCAGTCATGTCTTTCTTTAATAAATCGTTAAGCTCGTCTTGTTGGTGGTGTGGTCCTTGCTAGTGAAAGAGCAGTTGAGGATGATGGGAATGTCATTAGCTTTGAAGGTTTGATGATGGTGACAGATGAAAAGTCAGAGGATCACCGGTACATGAATGTCTGAACCAAATGTCATCGTAGTCCATCCTAAAAGTTGTTGAGATATTTAACTGAAAACCAAAATGTGAACCTCACAGTGGAGCTCGAGGATTCATCCGATGGGGACCATGAATGTCTGTACAACATTTCATGGCGATCCATCCAATAGTTGTTAAGATGTCAGTCCGGACCAAAGAGGACGGACTGACCCTCTGTAACCATACCGATGGTGCGGCCAAACAGAGATAAAAGATATGCTTAAATGCTAAATCAAAAAAACAAAGCCGAGGAGCATTCTCAGAGTATACTCACTGTTGACCGACCCTCCAGAGTAGGCGTCCCTGTGCGTGGCGTGAGCGATGCCCCGACGGCCCAGTTCGTACGCCTCCTCCACCGTCATGTCCTCCCGGTAACCGCTGTCCACCACGCCGTAGGCGTAACTGTTGCCACAGCCGGTAGAGAACATACGGCCAGACAGACGCGTCCCGTTGTCATCCACATAGTACAGCCCAGGGCCCTGGAGAGCACAGTTTGGGTCATTAATCTGTATAGTCTGCAGGGAAATGATCATTTTAATTTACATTATTTTACCAGACAACTAGATTAAGAGACCAAAGCTACGGTCTCCGACCGCGGCCAACACTGTTTAACAGACGGGCTTCACTAGATACAACTCCGTGTAGTTTGTGTTGGAGTCTGAGTCTGAACAGCGTAGACACACGCGAGCGCACATGGGACACCGACCGGCAATGATTTATACGTGTAAGAAGTTACAAACATTCCCTTTAAAAACTGATAAATTTTTCAGATCTTGTTTTTCCAAAGCAAATAATAATCCATGTATTTGAGGTTTTTCTTAATTAATCAGGAGTGTGTTGTTGTTTCATAATATCTGTTGATCTGTTTTGACACATTAATATATTGTAATGTTTAGCTGAGCTTCTAAAAGGGTTGTGGGATGTTTGAAGCTTCTCAGCACACTGATAGAAATGTTCTTGTAAGTATAAACAGCGATGCTCAAAATCACGTCTAGCGGTCAGCAACCTGCGGCTCTTTAGCCCCTCTCCAGAGGCTTTGACAACAAAAATATATATATGGAAATTAATAACAGTTATTTTTTAACGTCATTGTTTTAGACCTAAAGTGTGTCTTACATTCTCTTATTGTAAAAAAAGTAGCCTATACACTGAATACAAATTGTCATCACTTCGATCAACTAAAACGTGCGTCATAGCCTATGTATGTGTGTCTTCGGCCCGGCGCCTTATCCTCTAATTTTGCTGAACCTTAATAGCTCAATAGGCTCGCTGTCGATTCCAAATCCCAAAGAAGAAAAGTCTCTGAGTAATTTAATAGTGCGCGGACAGATTCAACAATAAAACAGTAATATTGAAAGACATTTTCAGAAGAAGCTCACTGCATCTGCTGAATATATTCCAGCAGGAGCTTCCAGCCAAATGTCCTGCGTCTCTTTTGGACTTGTGTCCTCACTGCATTAGACTTAACAGTCTGTGTTTCCTTTGATAGTAAAGGTTGCTGACCCCTGGGTGAACTAGATGAACATGAATGAAGTTGCTCTGCTGTTTTACTCCTTTTGTACTGTTTTGCTTTTCAATAAATTGGCCAATATTACAAATGCGTGTGTCTTTGTGTGATTCCAGTGGCTGATTGTAGCTACACCTATCTGAATAGTATTCACTATATAGTCACAGAGACTAAATGAACGTGTCTCTGACCTGTAGATGTTAAACTAAAGAGCAGGAAGAGGAAGGAGGATTTTACTTTTCACATGACAAGAAAACAAATGAGATGATTTAGTTTGACCACCTTTTACATTCTCTCTCTCTCTTGTGTGGTTTTCTGCTTTCTCTAATAAGAAAGGTCTTAACATGTTATTTGTATGTATATATAAATACAGTATATACTGTATATATACGGTATATATTCTTTTATTGATAGACTTGGCAGATCCACTCCACTCAGCTATTCTTCCGGCTGCACCCTGCACTGGTTTTCCCCTGTTAAAACCTGTTGCACTGAAATCTGCCCGGCAACTGATGACATTACAACAGTCAGGAAATTCTGTGGCTCCTCAGTATCTTTCTAACTAGATGCAATGTGCTGTAGGTTATACTGTACCTACAGTAATAAATACCCCAAATACATACTTTATGTCATTAATATAGCTGTGATAACAACATTTTGTGCAGCCTTTGGTTTTTAATATTTTTTTCTAAAGTCATATCATTAACTGCTAGCCCTCTGTGACCTCCAAAGGTTAACTTCACAAACAGATCCTCATAGATGATTTACCTTTTTTCATTAACACTTATATACCTCCACGGGTAAAACCTGTGTGTCTGAGTTCTGCACGGAAACAGATGAGCTATTTTTGTCAAAATTTATATTTTTTGTGTTGCATTACCGACCTGTATTATACTTTAAACTATAAATTATATAATAAACCATACTTAAATATACTGAAGTGATATAACACAGTTCTGTATTAATATGGATATGTTAGTAGGATACTGTAACATCAGTTATCAGAAATACGACAGCTTTAGAAATCTCCCCCAACAGGTTTAGTCATGGAAATGAGGTTTGGCACTTCCTGTATGTTTGCAGTCACATTTCACCAGACGCCCAGCGATGATAAAAACAAAGTCTGTAACGATCAGACGATGCATCGAGAATGTTTCTCCCATAAATATAAAAATAAAATATATAAAAAAACACATAGATTTACCTCACATTGAAAATGTGATGACACGATCATATTGAATAACTATGTGGTTGACAGTAAACAAGGATTTTATATTTAACACCATCACCCACATCATGTCAACATATTTTTACTACAAATTCTCCTGATTTTTCAGTGACATGCTGCATCATCATCATGAATCCTGTCCACTTTATATCAAACAGGACGTATCAGTTCAGGTTAATCATTACAGGACAGAGCAGTGGGCTGAACAAACGTCTTTATTTGAAGCTGTGTGTTGTGTTGCTGAGATTATTTTAACAAAACCACAAAACAATACACGGAACCATGTAAGAATGTAAGAATCAACATACACAGTTACCTGCATTACATCATATTTAAAGAACAATAACCATATAAAGATGTTAACGATCTAATAACAGTTTGATTCTACAAAGTTTAGGTTCGTCTGTCCCGGAAAGAAACGGTTCTTTAGCATTCCATGTTCTGATATTTCATTGATCCAATATAAGAAATGGACCACACACTCTGCTGGGAGACAAAGTGGGGTCATTCATTTCTAAAATCAACTATTTCAATATATCTTTAAAATAAATGTATTGTAAAAACGTTGCATCATCTTGGAAACAAGCGCTTTATTGGGTCGAGTGCTGAGGTTGATCTGGGTTCAGGGGTCAAACTCAGAACATTCCCTTCCTGTAGCGGTGGATCAACTCTGATACGTCATCCTTACACACCTTTATCCAGCCGTCCTCCTGCATGTGGTACACTAGACACACACACACACACACACACACACACACACAGACACACACACACACACACACACACACACACACACACACACACACACACACACAGATGAGTACACATATTCACACATATTCACACAAATGTACAGATAAACACACAAAGACAAAAATGACAATTTACCCTTTTCAAGTGCTCCCAGTACGACGGAGTATTAGGGCCACATTGAGGGAAAAGTGGCAAAAGTGAGCATGACTCACTTACCCCCGCACACTGCTTGACCCCTACTAAAGTAGGGCCAAAGGTTTTGCCCTTTTGGAACTAATGGAATTAATGAGCATTAATTAATTAACTAATGGGCACCCTGGACTTCTAACCCGCAAAAGGCACAACTAGACCAAACTGTCAACCATCAGACCAAAGTTGAAGTTCCAAAGTTAAATAGTTTCCGATTTCTGCTCCAGAAACTAAAGTGTGACACGCGAACGGGCGGAAGTACGGAAGGAGGGATGGATGGAAGGTAAAGTCATACTATTTCAAGAAAAAAAAGTCGTAATATTACGAGAATAAAGTCATAACTTTATGAGAAAAAAAATATTTCCTCCATCAGGTCTGTGCGGTTCTTTCTTTGCAATAAATGCAGTTTCTTTTCCAGGTCCTGATCCTGATGATAATGTGCTGCTGATGTGCCAAAAGATGAAGTATTTGGTTATTTGTGAAACCTAAACTAAAGTAGAACTTCACAAGATGCTCCACGTTCCTCATTTTCACACACGCTGCTCTATTTGCCCTCTAAAATAACACGTAAAACTACTACTTTATAATATTATGACTTTATTCTCATAATACTACGCCTTTATTCTCTTAAACTTCTGTCTTTATTCTCATTATTTTACAACTTTTTTTCTCGTAAACGTATGACTTTATTCTCGTAATATTAGATTTATTTTTTTCCCTCAATGTGGCCCTAATACTCCAGCGTTATACATTCATGACTGTACAACATTCAGTCTATGATTCGTCGTGTCCGGGTGCTACGGCTGATTCCCTGTCGAAGCTTCCCCACAACGCATTCGGTAAAGCGGATGAGCTACAGGCAGTTTAAGTCTTACACATCAGTCATGTCTTTCTTTAATAAATCGTTAAGCTCGTCTTGTTGGTGGTGTGGTCCTTGCTAGTGAAAGAGCAGTTGAGGATGATGGGAATGTCATTAGCTTTGAAGGTTTGATGATGGTGACAGATGAAAAGTCAGAGGATCACCGGTACATGAATGTCTGAACCAAATGTCATCGTAGTCCATCCTAAAAGTTGTTGAGATATTTAACTGAAAACCAAAATGTGAACCTCACAGTGGAGCTCGAGGATTCATCCGATGGGGACCATGAATGTCTGTACAACATTTCATGGCAATCCATCCAATAGTTGTTAAGATGTCAGTCCGGACCAAAGAGGACGGACTGACCCACTGTAACCATACCGATGGTGCGGCCAAACAGAGATAAAAGATATGCTTAAATGCTAAATCAAAAAAACAAAGCCGAGGAGCATTCTCAGAGTATACTCACTGTTGACCGACCCTCCAGAGTAGGCGTCCCTGTGCGTGGCGTGAGCGATGCCCCGACGGCCCAGTTCGTACGCCTCCTCCACCGTCATGTCCTCCCGGTAACCGCTGTCCACCACGCCGTAGGCGTAACTGTTGCCACAGCCGGTAGAGAACATACAGCCAGACAGACGCGTCCCGTTGTCATCCACATAGTACAGCCCAGGACCCTGGAGAGCACAGTTTGGGTCATTAATCAGTATAGTCTGCAGGGAAATGATCATTTTAATTTACATTATTTTACCAGACAACTAGATTAAGAGACCAAAGCTACGGTCTCCGACCGCGGCCAACACTGTTTAACAGACGGGCTTCACTAGATACAACTCCGTGTAGTTTGTGTTGGAGTCTGAGTCTGAACAGCGTAGACACACGCGAGCGCGCATGGGACACCGACCCGCAAAGATTTATACGTGTAAGAAGTTACAAACAGTCCCTTTAAAAACTGATACATTTTGAAGATCTTGTTTTTCCAAAGCAAATAATAATCCATGTATTTGAGGTTTTTCTTAATTAATCAGGAGTGTGTTGTTGTTTCATAATATCTGTTGATCTGTTTTGACACATTAATATATTGTAATGTTAGCTGAGCTTCTAAAAGGGTTGTGGGATGTTTGAAGCTTCTCAGCACACTGATAGAAATGTTCTTGTAAATATAAACAGCGATGCTCAAAATCACGTCTTGTGTTGGGTTAAGTCAGCGGTCAGCAACCTGCAGCTCTTTAGCCCCTCTCCAGTGGCTTTGACAACAAAATATATATGGAAATTAATAACAGTTATTTTTTAACATCATTGTTGTAGACCTAAAATGTGTCTTACATTCTCCAATTGTAAAAAAAAATTGTCATCACTTCAATCAACTAAAACGTGCGTCATAGTCTATGTATGTATGTCTTCAGCCCGGCACCTTATCCTCTAATTTTGCTGAATCTTAATAGCTCAATAGGCTCGCTGTCGATTCCAAATCCCAAAGAAGAAAAGTCTCTGAGTAATTTAATAGTGCGCGGACAGATTCAACAATAAAACAGTAATATTGAAAGACATTTTCAGAAGAAGCTCACTGCATCTGCTGAATATATTCCAGCAGGAGCTTCCAGCCAAATGTCCTGCGTCTCTTTTGGACTTGTGTCCTCACTGCATTAGACTTAACAGTCTGTGTTTCCTTTGATAGTAAAGGTTGCTGACCCCTGGGTGAACTAGATGAACGTGAATCAAGTTGCTCTGCTGTTTTACTCCTTTTGTACTGTTTTGCTTTTCAATAAATTGGCCAATATTACAAATGCGTGTGTCTTTGTGTGATTCCAGTGGCTGACTACAACCGTCTGAATATTGCCTGAGTATTCACTATATAGTCACAGAGACTAAATGAACGTGTCTCTGACCTGTAGATGTTAAACTAAAGAGCAGGAAGAGACTAATTATTTGGGCAAACCTGGGATTCTTCACAGATAACTGAAGACAAGGCAGCTTTATCTGTAGAGCACATTTCAGCAACAGAGCAATTCAAAGTGCTTTACACAAACATTCAAGAACATTGTGACAAAGTGCAAAAGAACATTAAGACATAATTAAAACAGTCATAAACACGTTAAAGATTAGAAAATAAAAACAAGCTAAAGATAAAAGCTAAAATAGAGAATAACACACAAGAGTAAAAGCTCTAGTGCAGTATAAGATCATTATCTGGTTTAATAAAAGGCAGCAGCAAACAGGAGAGTTTGAAGCTGTGATTTAAAAGAACTCAGAGTTGAAGGTCCTGCAGGTTTCTGGGAGCTTGTTCCAGATATTTGGTGCATAAAAACTGAACGCTGCTTCTGCATGTTTAGTTGTGACTCTGGGGACACTAAGCAGACCTGATCCAGATGACCTGAGAGGTCTGGATGGTTCAGAACACAGCAGAAGATCAGACATGTATTTTGGCCCTAAACCATTTAGTGCTTTGTAAACCAGCAGCAGTGTTTTGAAATCAGTTCTCTGAGAGACAGGGAGCCGGTGTAGAGACCTCAGAACTGGACTGATGTGATCCACTGTCTTGGTCTTAGTGAGGACTCTAGCAGCAGCGTTCTGAATCAGCTGCAGCTGTCTGATGGATATTTTAGGAAGACCAGTAAAGACGCCGTTACAGTCGTCAAGTCGACTGAAGATAAATGCATGGACTAGTTTTTCTAAATCCTGCTGAGACATCAGTCCTCTAATTCTTGCTCTATTCTTCAGGTGATAGAAGGCTGTCTTTGTAATTGTCTTAATGTGGCTGTTAAAACTCAGGTCAGAGTCCATGACTACACCAAGAGGTCTGGCTTAGGGGGTCACGTGATGCGGTCATCGTGAGGAGTCGTTTTTCGCCGACCTCCCGTCACCACCAGATACAATTTACAATTTAAAGTTACTTTTTGACCCAGGCTGGACTTTCTAAAGGTGGCTATCTATGTATGAACATGTCCGCTTCTGATCCAAACCAAGTCCAACGTGATGCCGGGGCTAGAACTCGCTCAGAGCTGAAGAAACTCCAGACCACTAGCATGGACGCTACAGCTAACGTTAGCCAGCATGGCGCCGCCACCTGCGAGGAGGAGGGCGTGGCTACTCTCCTCGCGCAGGACGTCACACAGAGAACCAGCGCCTTAATGGATCAGAAGTTTACCGAACTGCATCTGACTCTGGAAGGATTTAACAACCGCATCGAAGGCAACACCAAGCGCTTAACGGAGGCTGAGTCACGTATCTCAGATGCTGAAGACTTCTGACTTCATTGTCTAACAAGATCACGGCTCTAGAAAAGGAAGTGGATACTCTCTCACAACGAGCCGAGGACAGCGAAACCCGCAGCCGCAGGGAGAACATCAGGATTATCGGTCTGAAGGAAGGCACGGAGGGACAACAACCAACTTCATGGCTCCCCAAACTACTGGGTTTGCAAACCAAACGAGGGACGATTCAAATCGACAGAGCGCACAGATCCCTCGGCCCTCAGAAGGAAAAGCATACAAGACCGGTGATCATCAAGCTGCACAATGTCTGCGACAAACAGAGGGTCATGGCTGCAGTCAAGGAAAAAGAGAAGCTTCTGTACAACGGGAACCAAATCTACATTCACCAGGTCCTCTCGGTCCAGGTGAGGCAGACCCGACGGGAGTTCAATGATGTCTGCCAGCGTCTCATCATGCGAGGGATACGCTTCCAGATGCGCTTTCCAGCCAGCCTGTGCTTTTCGTACAACAACCAGGACTACACGTCCAAGTGTCCACGCAAGGCTTGGGAGTTTGTGAAGGTCTGGGACAAATGAAAAACTTGGTCAGGTACCACTCCGTCTCTTTCCCTGCTCTCTGTGGGATGGGGACATGAAGGCATATGTTGAACTAGTTTAGGGCGACTCAGCGGTCTCTGGTACATATTCTAAACTTCATACACCCGAACATTATACACGTTTCCTATACATCCATGAGCGCACACACACATTCACATTAGCTGGTTGTAGAACCCTGCATTACGCACATGCACACAATTACGCACGTAAATAGTCCCGTAGGCTACAGCCGAGCGCGCGCTCTGGCAGATACAGACACTCTTTATAATACACCCAGCTCTCACGTGTTATTTATATTCTGTTTTGAGAAAATAACGGGGTCAATACTTTGTTTTAAAACGGTCATTGCATTTCTTTTGTGTGTGAATAATTTAATGGACTGGATGAAGTCAAGGCTGACCTCAGTTTATTAAGATCTTGGCCCTTGATAACGTCTTCTTCAGTTCATGTGGTGTTTCTGCCATACATAATCTCTCCTTTTGACAACTGCCTGTTCTTTTTGAGTTGCATAATTAAGAGCTTTAAAATGCTGAGTCGCCCACCACCTTTTATCTTTATCTTTTCTTTTTATCGCCACACTAATAAGTTGTTGCCTCTAATGATTTTTTTTTTTTTGTGTAACACTGGAATGAGTAATAATTAGTATAGCCCTATACTGTTGGACAACTGTACTTTTCAAGGTGGTAGGTGGCGGGAGGGTGACAGAAGCTGATCTGGATCTTTAGGGGTAAGTTATGGGATCTAGATTTCTCTCCTGGTTTGGTGGAATGTTACTTCTCAGCTTCACGCACACAAATGTGTTCACCATTTGTGATTTGTGTTGTGTTTTCTTTGGGAAAGTGTTCGATAGGCTCCAGCTGTCAGGCTTTGTTTTTGAGGGTAATGTTTTGTGTTTTATTTTTTGTTATCCTGTTCCATTGTTTTCAGTTTTCTCATGTAATAAGATGTCCTCTCTCTCATGTAAGACTAGATCTTATCAGACCTCTCATCTTAGTTTGGGTTTTGTAAACCCATTTGCAAATATGCTTCCACCCATTTACCTTGTTAGTGGTTGTACTTATGAGTGATCTCAAAATTACCTCGCTAAATGTTAAAGGTTTAAACCATGTCGTCAAGCGCCAAAAGATTCTTACTTTACTAAAAAAGGAGAAGTGCCACATCGCCTTCTTACAGGAAACCCACCTGTCCGATCTGGAACATATTAAATTACGTAGAAATTGGGTTGGGCAAGTTTTTTATTCCTCCTTTAAATCCAACAGTCGAGGTGTGGCTATTCTCTTACATCGCAGCCTTCCTTTTACATTGGATAGAACAGTAACCGATAAAGAAGGGCGTTATGTGCTTATTTCCGGATACATCTATGGAGAGCACATTTTACTGGGTTGCATTTACGCCCCCAATATATATGAATCTACCTTTTTTCCCAAACTTCTGGCAGACATGTCTGACTTTTCTACCTCCTTTACTTTGATAGGTGGTGACTTTAATTGTACCCCTGACTCTACTGTCGATCAATCTCCTCCTAGGCCTATTCCTTCTCGCAAAAGTCTTAAACTGACTGAATTTTGTACTGACTTGGACTTGAATGATGCATGGAGAGTTCTTAACCCAACAGGCCGGGACTATACCTTCTTCTCTAAGCCTCACCAGTCCTTCTCTAGAATTGATTTTTTCCTTTCTTCCAGGACACTCTTAGATAGAATTAAAGACTGTATTATAGGAAGTCAGACTATATCTGACCACGCCCCTATCAGCGTAACCATTGGTCCCCCGTATAAAGACCCCTCTTGTAGACACTGGCGCCTGAGCCCTTCCTTATTAAGCAGCCCACCCTTTGTTGATTTTCTTAGTAAAGAACTTAAACAATTCCTTGCTGAGAATAAATCACCTGAAGTGAGTTCTACTACTTTGTGGGAGGCGGCTAAGGCTTACCTTCGTGGGGCTATCATATCCTACACATCAGCACAAAAGAAAAAGGCTCTCAAAACCCAGTTAGAGTTGGAGAAGAAAATTAAGGAGTTGGAGGGAGAATTTAAAAGTTCTCCATTCAGGTCCATTGGGGAACAGTTGGATGCTACGCGTTCTGCTTTAAATCAACTGTTAACAAAGAATGCAGAGTCTTCAATATTTTTTGCAAAACATAGGCTCTATGAATCAGGTAATAAACCAGGTCGCCTGCTGGCCCGTCTGGCCAAGGGGGGGAGCGGTTCAACCTCAATATCGGCGCTCCAAGACACCAATGGAGTTAGATGTCACAAATCTACTGAAATAAATAAAATTATGAAGGTCTTTTATCAGAAATTATATTCATCAGATGGTCTCACCTCTGAGGAGACAAGGGGAAGATTCCTTGACAAAATAAAATTACCAACTCTCTCAGATGACCAAAAGGAAGGCTTATGCAAACCAATCACAGAGGAGGAGGTTCTGGAAACTATTCGGGTACTTAAAGGAGGGAAGGCGGCAGGGCCTGATGGGTACTGCCCAGAATTTTATAAAAAACTAGGGAATATCATAGTAAGCCCTCTTACAGACATGTATAGAGATTCTTTTGAAAATGGCTGCCTCCCCTCAACTCTTAATCTAGCTAATATCTCCCTTATTCTGAAGAAGGGCAAACCCCCCGACCTATGTGGCTCCTATAGGCCTATTAGCCTTATCCCGGTAGAAAATAAGTTGCTTACCAAACTACTTGCTAGGAGGTTAGAATTGCTTCTGCCCTGTATTATTAATCCTGACCAGACGGGTTTTGTTCACGGGCGCTACTCACATACAAACATTAGACGGCTGTTGAATATTATCCAATTTACTAACCATTTTAAAAAGAAGGCCCTCGCCATTTCTTTAGATGCCGAAAAGGCGTTCGATAGAGTTGAGTGGCACTATCTATATGACGTCCTTGAGAGGTTTGGTTTGGGGGGGGATTTCCTTAAGTGGATCCAAACTATTTACCACTCCCCCACGGCCTGTATTATAACTAATGGTCTGCGCTCGGGCTCCTTCCCTTTGGAAAGGTCCACACGCCAGGGCTGCCCTCTAAGCCCTCTGCTCTTCGCCATCGCTCTCGAGCCGTTGGCAGAAGCCATTAGATGCCATGGAGATGTGACGGGTATAGCTGTCGAGGGTACCACTCACAAAATTGCGTTATATGCTGACGACATCCTTTTATTCCTTACCTCTCCTGAAACTTCTGTTCCCACCATCCTAGCAATAATAAACGAATTTAGCTATATCTCAGGCTACAAGATAAACTTTAGCAAATCCGAGGCTATGCCCCTGGGCAGCTTCAGTGATACCAGCATGTTAGTAAATTTCCCTTTCAAGTGGTCCACTGCTGGTTTCACGTACCTAGGTCTAAAAATATCGCCAGATAACCACGACTTATGGAAATTTAACTTTGCCCCTGTACTTAATACAGTGAAACAAGATCTGATTCGGTGGCATGATCTTCCGCTTTCACTTATTGGTCGTGTTAGCCTGATAAAGATGAACGTACTCCCTCGACTTCTATACCCTCTACAAATGTTGCCACTGCGCATCTCCAAAAAAGTTAACAAAGACTTGGAGAGATCCTTTTCAAAATGTATTTGGCACGGTAAAAGGCCGAGACAAAAGTTTAGTTCTCTGCAGTTGCCCAAAGAAAAAGGTGGTTTAGCGGTACCCAACATGCTCTTTTACAACTGGGCCTGTCACATTCGTACTCTTTGGACTTGGTTACACTCATATCTTAGGCTCGAAACTTGTGTAGACTCTTGGGCGTGCTCCCCTGAGTCCCTGTGGAGTTTGGTGACATGTGGACTGGAAAAAATTAAAATGAACATTAAGAATAACCCTTTAATTATCAACTCTATTAAAGTGTGGCGGGAGATCTCCGATTACATGGATAGACGAGGTGTCAAATCCATGCTGTCTCCCATCTGTAATAATCAGGAATTTTTACCAGGCTTGAGGCTTTCTTTATTCCACTCATGGCGTGACAAAGGGATTCATGTGATAGGGGACATGTTTGAGGTTAATACCTTGATGTCCTTTCAGCAGCTTCAAGACAAATTTAATCTCCCTAAAGATCACTTTTTTGCATATTTACAATTAAGGCATTTTGTTAATACACTTGTAAAGCCTACAGAGGACATTTCCATCTATAGTGAGGCAGAAAAGTTTATCCGTGAGCAGAAGGGTTTTAAGCACGGAATATCCCGTTTCTATTCTGTACTTTACTCTCAGGATAAATATGACACGACCAAATTATCACGCAAATGGGAGGGTGACCTGGGTAATGACTACAATGAGGAAGACTGGCGGGAAGCAGTGCACCTGGTGCAATCAACCTTCACTTGCAACAGGCTTGCGGAGATTCAATATAAAATATTACATAGGCTCCATATAGTCCCTGTTACCCTCCACAAAATATCTCGAACCATCTCTCCCATTTGCGGTAAGTGTAACACAGACCTTGGGTCCCATTACCATTACTTTTGGGGGTGCAATCGGATTGCTAGATACTGGAATCACGTAGCCCGAGAACTGAGCGGGATCTTTAAGACTACAATAAGAAAGGATCCAGGGTTATTTTTACTGGGTTTGCCCTCTAAAGTAGTTTCTCTCTCGAGAAATCAGTACAAATTGCTGGACAAACTTCTGCTCCTTGCTCGTAAATGCATCCTGCTAAAATGGGTGAAAGACACTCCACCCACAGTGACTTTCTGGTACAGGGAGATCTTCAACGTACTGCCACATGAAAGGATGAGTGCAGTCCTTAGGGGTGTTGAGGGCTCATTTATTAAGATCTGGAACCCTGTCCTGGACTATATACCATCAGAGCTCAAACACACTCTGTTGAAGGGCCAATACCCTTCAGGGTGGAAGCAAATTATGCCTAGTGCCACGTAAAACATAAAATATATTTCTAGGATCACCGTTTACCATTCATGAGAGTCTGAGGACAATATACTTTACTCTATGAGATACTATCTGCCATTCTTATTGTCTTCTTTTTTTCTTTCTTTTTTTTTATGTATTTATTTTTATGTATGGGTATGTAGGTATATGTGTATGTAAATGGTAAATGGACTTGGACTTATATAGCGCTTTTCTAGTCTTCCGACCACTCAAAGCGCTTTATGTGTATGTATATGTAGGTATGTATGTGTATATATGTATATATATATATATATTTATTTTACGGTCAGTTTAACCACTGTTATTTTATGTAAAATGTCCCTTTTCACCCATTTTTATAATTCATTTATTTTTATTTATTGGTTTTGGGGGGGGGTGGGGGGTCTGACTGTATAGAATAACTGTTGAACATAACATTGCTGTGAGCCTTCTGTTCTGAAAATAATAAAAATATGTTGAAAAAAAAACAAAGCAGCGAGTGTTTCCCAAATTGAAAGGACTTAATAAAGGCAACACAAGAAGCGAAAAAAAAAAAAAAAAAAAAGAGTTCTGGCTTGGTCCGAGCTTTTTAACATTAACTGAAGGCAGAACTGAAACTTTTTAACTGAAGGGAGGATTTTACTTTTCACATGACAAGAAAACAAATGAGATGATTTAGTTTGACCACCTTTTACATTCTCTCTCTCTCTCGTGTGGTTTTCTGCTTTCTCTAATAAGAAAGGTCTTAACATGTTATTTGTATGTATATATATAAATACAGTATATACTGTATATATACGGTATATATTCTTTTATTGATAGACTTGGCAGATCCACTCCACTCAGCTATTCTTCCGGCTGCACGCTGCACTGGTTTTCCCCTGTTAAAACCTGTTGCACTGAAATCTGCCCGGCAACTGATGACATTACAACAGTCAGGAAATTCTGTGGCTCCTCAGTATCTTTCTATCTAGATGCAATGTGCTGTAGGTTATACTGTACCTACAGTAATAAATACCCCAAATACATACTTTATGTCATTAATATAGCTGTGACAACAACATTTTGTGCAGCCTTTGGTTTTTAATATATATATATATTTTTAAAGTCATATCATTAACTGCTAGCCCTCTGTGACCTCCAAAGGTTAACTTCACAAACAGATCCTCATAGATGATTTACCTTTTTCCATTAACACTTATATACCTCCACGGGTAAAACCTGTGTGTCTGAGTTCTGCACGGAAACAGATGAGCTATTTTGTCAAAATGTATATTTGTTCGTGTTGCATTACCTACCTGTATTATACTTTAAACTATAATAAACCATATTTAAATATACTAAAGTACTATTAAGTGATATAACACAGTTCAGTATACATATGGATATGTTAGTAGGATACTGTAACATCTGTTGATCTGTTTTGACACATTAATATATTGTAATGTTAGCTGATCTTCTAAAGGGTGGTGGGATGTTTGAAGCTTCTCAGCACACTGATAGAAATGTTCTTGTAAATATTTCCTGCTAGTATTTTTGGGACAAGAGACGATTTCTCTCTTAGTTTTATAAACGTAAAGAAATTGAACAGCGATGCTCAAAATCCCGTCTTGTGTTGGGTTAAGTAGATGAACGTTGAATGAAGTTGCTCTGCTGTTTCACTCCTTTTGTACTGTTTTGCTTTTCAATAAAATCCCCAATATTCCAAAGTTCTGTCTTTTTGTGATTCCATATATATGCTCACACATCTGTGACTGTAGCTACAATAACATGAATATTGTAGCTACATTTTGTTTTTTTTACAGCTGTTGGGACTCAAGTCCTGAAGTCCTTAACTCCGCCCATGGACTCAATGTTAACAGTAACCATTGGCAACTGTAACCCATGACCCCGTGACGTCACCAGGGTCCTTCAGGTTTCACATCCTAAGTGTGAAAACTTACTTTCTTTTGTTTTTTGTTCTCCCTCTTTCTCTCCACCTCTGCAGCTGCAGAAGCAGCTCACTTCACCTCAGCTCTCAGCGATGGCCTGCTAACAGCAGACATAGCTTACAGAACTCTTCTAAAGGTAGAGGACGCGTGAACCTGCCTGAAATATTCCTGCTCAACTCAGTTTGCACTGCTAACCCAGAGTAAACTAGTTTAGTGCCAGAGACTAGGACTACGCCCTGGGATGCTGCTGTGTCTCTGTGTGCTGTCATGTCATGTACAGCACTTGTAAACTCTGTAATGGTGTAGAGATGATCTCCAATCTGTGCAGCTGTTCTTATTGACAACAAGCTGCTTTTATGTGGTGAAAATGACACCAGTCAGACATTGTGTGTGAATAAAATAATAAAGATGAGAATAATTGTTTTATCTGGAGTTGTAAAAAAGTGTTTATTTGAATTCATGGCTCCTATTTATTAGTCAGTTTAACTTTGAGATGTTCTATCATTACAATCAGTGAGTGTGGTGGATTATTGAGGCCATTACTGTATAGAGAGCAACATCAACCATTTTTACTACAACTTGTACAGATTAGAGTTTTATTCATGAATAACGTGTTTCTGAAAAACAGTTCATATTTATCTGTTTATTTATTGTTTGTTGGAGGTTGATTCAGAACAATTTCACAACATAAAAGGATTTTTACCTCAATTCAGTTTTGTTAAAGGTGTTTTTAAGTTTCAGGGAGCAGTGAGGCTGTTCATTAATACTAAAGACATTCTAGATGGATTTGATTTATTTATTTATTTTTGTATCTATTTATTTATCTATTTATTGTTATTTTTGTATTATTATTATTATTATTATTATTATTATTATTATTATTATTATTATTATGTATTATTATTAATTTGATGAATACATACATGAATATTTATTTATTATCATTATTATAATTATAATTATAATTATTATTAATGTTATTATTATTATTATTATTATTGTTATTATTATTATTGTTATTAATTTGATGAGTACATGTGATCAGAGTGATGGATCTTCATGATGTTTTGACACCAACAGAAAGTCAGGTAACATCATCAGGTGGTTTCTCATGAGGAGTTCAAAGGCAGATACATGAACCGTCCACAGGGGGCGCTGTCACACTGCTGACTTCTCTGTAAAGATAAACTCAGTGATAAACTCAGGTATTGATCAGCAGTGATAAACTCAGGTATTGATCAGCAGTGATAAACTCAGGTATTGATCAGCAGTGATAAACTCAGGTATTGATCAGCAGTGATAAACTCAGGTATTGATCAGCAGTGAGCAGGAAGAGTTTTTGTCAACTAGAGTTTATATCACAAACAATATAAATACAACATTGTCTGGATAAAAGTTGTGACACATATTGATTTGTCTGTGTAATAATTATATATATATCAATACTGTAATAATCCTGATTAAAATTGACTCAGCTGAAGAAGTGAGAACAAAAGATCAGAGTTTTCTTATTAAACCTAAATCCTGTAACCTTTTATAAAGTGCTCGGACAGATTCAACAATAAAACAGTAATATTGAAAGACATTTTCAGAAGAAGCTCACTGCATCTGCTGAATATATTCCAGCAGGAGCTTCCAGCCAAATGTCCTGCGTCTCTTTTGGACTTGTGTCCTCACTGCATTAGACTTAACAGTCTGTGTTTCCTTTGATAGTAAAGGTTGCTGACCCCTGGGTGAACTAGATGAACGTGAATGAAGTTGCTCTGCTGTTTTACTCCTTTTGTACTGTTTTGCTTTTCAATAAATTGGCCAATATTCCAAATGTGTGTGTCTTTGTGTGATTCCAGTGGCTGATTGTAGCTACAACTATCTGAATAGTATTCACTATATAGTCACAGAGACTAAATGAACGTGTCTCTGACCTGTAGATGTTAAACTAAAGAGCAGGAAGAGGAAGGAGGATTTTACTTTTCACATGACAAGAAAACAAATGAGATGATTTAGTTTGACCACCTTTTACATTCTCTCTCTCTCTCTTGTGTGGTTTTCTGCTTTCTCTAATAAGAAAGGTCTTAACATGTTATTTGTATGTATACTGTATATATACGGTATATATTCTTTTATTGATAGACTTGGCAGATCCACTCCACTCAGCTATTCTTCCGGCTGCACGCTGCACTGGTTTTCCCCTGTTAAAACCTGTTGCACTGAAATCTGCCCGGCAACTGATGACATTACAACAGTCAGGAAATACTGTGGCTCCCCAGTATCTTTCTAACTAGATGCAATGTGCTGTAGGTTATACTGTACCTACAGTAAGAAATACCCCAAATACATACTTTATGTCATTAAAATAGCTGTGACAACAACATTTTGTGCAGCCTTTGGTTTTTAATATATATTTTTTTAAGTCATATCATTAACTGCTAGCCCTCTGTTCACAAACAGATGAAGTACTTATACTTATATACCTCCACGGGTAAAACCTGTTTGTGTGTCTGAGTTCTGCACGGAAACAGATGAGCTATTTTGTCAAAATGTATATTTTTTCGTGTTGCATTACCTACCTGTATTATACTGTAAACTATAAATTATATAATAAACCATACTTAAATATACTGAAGTGATATAACACAGTTCAGTATTAATATGGATTTGTTAGTAGGATACTGTAACATCAGTTATCAGAAATACGACAGCTTTAGAAATCTCCCCCAACAGGTTTAGTCATGGAAATGAGGTTTGGCACTTCCTGTATGTTTGCGGTCACATTTCACCAGACGCCCAGCGATGATAAAAACAAAGTCTGTAACGATCAGACGATGCATCGAGAATGTTTCTCCCATAAATAGAAAAATAAGATATATAAAAAAATACATAGATTTACCTCACGTTGAAAATGTGATGACACGATCATATAGAATAACTATGTGGTTGACAGTAAACAAGGAATATTATTTATATTTAACACCATCACCCACATCATGTCAACATATTTTACTACATATATCATACAGCATGCTGCATCATCATCATGAATCCTGTCCACTTTATATCATACAGCAACATGATGCATCAGTTCAGGTTAATCATTACAGGACAGAGCAGTGGGCTGAACAAACGTCTTTATTTGGAGCTGTGTGTTGTGTTGCTGAGATTATTTTAACAAAACCACAAAACAATACACGGAACCATGTAAGAATCAACATACACAGTTACCTGCATTACATCATATTAAAGAACAATAACCAGACAAAGATGTTAACATCTAATAACAGTTTGATTCTGCAAAGTTTAGGTTCGTCTGTCCCGGAAAGAAACGGTTCTTTAGCATTTCATGTTCTGATGTTTCATTGATCCAAAATCAGAAATGGATCACACACTCTGCTGGGAGACAAAGTGGGGTCATTCATTTCTAAAATCAACTATTTCAATATATCTTTAAAATAAATGTATTGAAAAAACGTTGCATCATCTTGGAAACAAGCGCTTTATTGGGTCGAGTGCTGAGGTTGATCTGGGTTCAGGGGTCAAACTCAGAACATTCCCTTCCTGTAGCGGTGGATCAACTCTGATACGTCATCCTTACACACCTTTATCCAGCCGTCCTCCTTCATGTGGTACACTAGACACACACACACACACACACACACACACACACACACACACACAGATGAGTACACATATTCACACAAATGTACACATAAATACATAAAGACAAAAATGACAATTTACCCTTTTCAAGTGCTCCCAGTACGACGGAGTATTAGGGCCACATTGAGGGAATAAAGTCATAATATTACGAAAAACAAAGCTGTAATTTAATGAGAATAAAGTCATAATTTTAAGAGAAAAAAGTCATTTCCTCTTCCTCAAAAGAGTCAGTTTCCTCCAGCATGTTCGTGCTGGAGGACAGTTTCTTGCTCAATCTTTTCCAGGTCCTGATCCTGATGATAATGTGCTGCTGATGTGCCAAAAGATGAAGTATTTGGTTATTTGTGAAACCTAAACTAAAGTAGAACTTCACAAGATGCTCCACGTTCCTCATTTTCACGCTGCTCTATTTCCCCTCTAAAATAACACGTAAAACTACGACTTTATAATATTATGACGTTAGTCTCATAATACTACGCCTTTATTCTCTTAAACTTCTGACTTTATTCTCGTAATATTATGACTTTATTCTCGAAATCTCAGATTTATTTTTTCCCTCAATGTGGCCCTAATACTCCAGCGTTATACATTTCATGACTGTACAACATTCAGTCTATGCTTCATCGTGTCCGGGTGCTACGGCTGATTCCCTGTCGAAGCTTCCCCACAGCGCATTCGGCAAAGCGGATGAGCTACAGGCAGTTTAAGTCTTACACATCAGTCATGTCTTTCTTTAATAAATCGTTAAGCTTGTCTTGTTGGTGGTGTGGTCCTTGCTAGTGAAAGAGCAGTTGAGGATGATGGGAATGTCATTAGTCTTGAAGGTTTGATGATGGTGACAGATGAAAAGTCAGAGGATCACCGGTACATGAATGTCTGAACCAAATGTCATCGTAGTCCATCCTAAAAGTTGTTGAGATATTTAACTGAAAACCAAAATGTGAACCTCACAGTGGGGCTCGAGGATTCATCCGATGAGGACCATGAATGTCTGTACAACATTTCATGGCGATCCATCCAATAGTTGTTAAGATGTCAGTCCGGACCAAAGAGGACGGACTGACCCACTGTAACCATACCGATGGTGCGGCCAAACAGAGACAAAAGATATGCTTAAATGCTAAATCAAAAAACAAATCCGAGGAGCATTCTCAGAGTATACTCACTGTTGACTGACCCTCCAGAGTAGGCGTCCCTGTGCGTAGCGTGAGCGATGCCCCAACGGCCCAGTTCGTACGCCTCCTCCACCGTCATGTCCTCCCGGTAACCGCTGTCCACCACGCCGTAGGCGTAACTGTTGCCACAGCCGGTAGAGAACATACGGCCAGACAGACGCGTCCCGTTGTTATCCACATAGTACAGCCCAGGACCCTGGAGAGCACAGTTTGGGTCATTAATCTGTATAGTCTGCAGGGAAATGATCATTTTAATTTACATTATTTTACCAGACAACTAGTTTAAGAGACAAAAGCTACGGTCTCCGACCGCGGCCAACACTGTTTAACAGACGAGCTTCACTAGATACAACTCTGTGTAGTTTGTGTTGGAGTCTGAGTCTGAACAGCGTAGACACACGCGAGCGCACATGGGACACCGACCCTCAAAGATTTATACGTGTAAGAAGTTACAAACAGTCCCTTTAAAAACTGATACATTTTGAAGATCTTGTTTTTCCAAAGCAAATAATAATCCATGTATTTGAGGTTTTTCTTAATTAATCCGGAGTGTGTTGTTGTTTCATAACATCTGTTGATCTGTTTTGACACATTAATATATTGTAATGTTAGCTGAGCTTCTTAAAGGGTTGTGGGATGTTTGAAGCTTCTCAGAACACTGATAGAAATGTTCCTGTAAATATAAACAGCGATGCTCAAAATCACGTCTTGTGTTGGGTTAAGTCAGCGGTCAGCAACCTGCGGCTCTTTAGCCCCTCTCCAGTGGCTTTGACAACAAAATATATATGGAAATGAATAACAGTTATTTTTTAACGTCATTGTTGTAGACCTAAAGTGTGTCTTACATTCTCTAATTGTATAAAAAAAATGATGTAGCCTATACACTGGATACAAAATGTCATCACTTCAATCAACTAAAACGTGCGTCATAGCCTATGTATGTATGTCTTTGGCCCGGCGCCTTATCCTCTAATTTTGCTGAACCTTAATAGCTCAATAGGCTCGCTGTCGATTCCAAATCCCAAAGAAGAAAAGTCTCTGAGTAATTTAATAGTGCGCGGACAGATTCAACAATAAAACAGTAATATTGAAAGACATTTTCAGAAGAAGCTCACTGCATCTGCTGAATATATTCCAGCAGGAGCTTCCAGCCAAATGTCCTGCGTCTCTTTTGGACTTGTGTCCTCACTGCATTAGACTTAACAGTCTGTGTTTCCTTTGATAGTAAAGGTTGCTGACCCCTGGGTGAACTAGATGAACGTGAATGAAGTTGCTCTGCTGTTTTACTCCTTTTGTACTGTTTTGCTTTTCAATAAATTGGCCAAAATTACAAATGTGTGTGTCTTTGTGTGATTCCAGTGGCTGACTACAACCGTCTGAATATTGCCTGAGTATTCACTATATAGTCACAGAGACTAAATGAACGTGTCTCTGACCTGTAGATGTTAAACTAAAGAGCAGGAAGAGACTAATTATTTGGGCAAACCTGGGATTCTTCACAGATAACTGAAGGCAAGGCAGCTTTATCTGTAGAGCACATTTCAGCAACAGGGCAACTCAAAGTGCTTTACACAAACATTCAAGAACATCGTGACAAAGTGCAAAAGAACATTAAGACATAATTAAAACAGTTATAAAAACGTTAAAGATTAGAAAATAAAAACAAGCTAAAAATAAAAGCGAGAATAGAGAATAACACACAAGAGTAAAAGCTCTAGTTCAGTATAAGATCATTATTGATTTAAAAGAACTCAGAGTTGAAGCGGTCCTGCAGGTTTCTGGGAGCTTGTTCCAGATGTTTGGTGCATAAAAACTGAACGCTGCTTCTGCATGTTTAGTTGTGACTCTGGGGACACTAAGCAGACCTGATCCAGATGACCTGAGAGGTCTGGATGGTTCAGAACACAGCAGAAGATCAGACTTGTATTTAGGCCCTGAACCATTTAGTGCTTTGTAAACCAGCAGCAGTATTTTGAGATCAGTTCTCTGAGAGACAGGGAGCCGGTGTAGAGACCTCAGAACTGGACTGATGTGATCCACTGTCTTGGTCTTAGTGAGGACTCTAGCAGCAGCGTTCTGAATCAGCTGCAGCTGTCTGATGGATATTTTAGGAAGACCAGTAAAGACGCCGTTACAGTCGTCAAGTCGACTGAAGATAAATGCATGGACTAGTTTTTCTAAATCCTGCTGAGACATCAGTCCTCTAATTCTTGCTCTATTCTTCAGGTGGTAGAAGGCTGTCTTTGTAATTGTCTTAATGTGGCTGTTAAAACTCAGGTCAGAGTCCATGACTACACCAAGAGTTCTGGCTTGGTCCGAGCTTTTTAACATTAACTGAAGGCAGAACTGAAACTTTTTAACTGAAGGGAGAATTTTACTTTTCACATGACAAGAAAACAAATGAGATGATTTAGTTTGACCACCTTTTACATTCTCTCTCTCTCTTGTGTGGTTTTCTGCTTTCTCTAATAAGAAAGGTCTTAACATGTTATTTGTATGTATATATATAAATACAGTATATACTGTATATATACAGTATATATACTGTATATATACGGTATATATTCTTTTATTGATAGACTTGGCAGATCCACTCCACTCAGCTATTCTTCCGGCTGCACGCTGCACTGGTTTTCCCCTGTTAAAACCTGTTGCACTGAAATCTGCCCGGCAACTGATGACATTACAACAGTCAGGAAATTCTGTGGCTCCTCAGTATCTTTCTAACTAGATGCAATGTGCTGTAGGTTATACTGTACCTACAGTAATAAATACCCCAAATACATACTTTATGTCATTAAAATAGCTGTGACAACAACATTTTGTGCAGCCTTTGGTTTTTAATATATATTTTTAAATCACATCATTAACTGCTAGCCCTCTGTGACCTCCAAAGGTTAACTTCACAAACATATCCTCATAGATGATTTACCTTTTTCCATTAACACTTATATACCTCCACGGGTAAAACCTGTGTGGCTGAGTTCTGCACGGAAACAGATGAGCTATTTTGTCAAAATGTATATTTGTTCGTGTTGCATTACCGACCTGTATTATACTTTAAACTATAATAAACCCTATTTAAATATACTAAAGTACTATTAAGTGATATAACACAGTTCAGTATACATATGGATATGTTAGTAGGATACTGTAACATCTGTTGATCTGTTTTGACACATTAATATATTGTAATGTTTAGCTGATCTTCTAAAGGGTGGTGGGATGTTTGAAGCTTCTCAGCACACTGATAGAAATGTTCTTGTAAATATTTCCTGCTAGTATTTTTGGGACAAGAGACGATTTCTCTCTTAGTTTTATAAACGTAAAGAAATTGAACAGCGGTGCTCAAAATCCCGTCTTGTGTTGGGTTAAGTAGATGAACGTTGAATGAAGTTGCTCTGCTGTTTCACTCCTTTTGTTCTGTTTTGCTTTTCAATAAAATCCCCAATATTCCAAAGTTCTGTCTTTTTGTGATTCCATATATATGCTCACACATCTGTGACTGTAGCTACAATAACATGAATATTGTATCTGTGGGC
The DNA here is from genome assembly GCF_043250625.1 of Sebastes fasciatus. Lineage (NCBI taxonomy): Eukaryota > Metazoa > Chordata > Actinopteri > Perciformes > Sebastidae > Sebastes > Sebastes fasciatus. Next base: position 30,550,850 of record NC_133811.1, read on the forward strand.
GTCAATATTTGATTTCTATCACAGAGACATAATTATTTTAATCAAAGGAAATGTAAAATAGATCAAGAATAGAAGATATGACAATATGTTTTGATTTGTTTTATAAACACAGATATGAAACTCTCCAGATAACACTAATGATCTGGAACAGGCAGAAGCAGTGAGTCCCAATGAACCTACCCACAATGCAACTTGATTAACTCCTTTTTATGTCTCTCTGCTGAACCCTGCTGTTTTTTATTTCTGGTAGGCTATGAGGCCTTTTCAGGACTCAGTAACGGGGTTAGAGCTCCTCCACTGGCCACAAACAGCACAACCCTCTGGAGCATTTCTCGTAAATCCCCTGATGAGTCTGTTAGGTTTCGTTTCTGTGTTGTTTGACAGAGATCCAGCATGATCTGCATATTGTGGCATACACAGTAACATGGTTGTTATTTTGGTCCCTGCCAGGCCATCGCAGCTTCTTGTCTTCTTCGTTTTGCCACATTCCTCTGGTGTTGAAGAAACAACATCAAACATGATCATCAGTAAAACTTCAATGATGTGAGACTGAAAAGTCATACATAAAGTGTGAACAATTGGCTTTAAATCTACAAGAAACTGCACCTAAAGGAAAATAACCCTTGTATCTGGTGAATATATCAAAAGGAAATGAGTTGTATTTATCATTTTCTTTAAAAAGTTGCATGTTAAAAGCACATAAAAACACCCAAGTATTGCTCTCTGGATATGAGGGCCATGACCTTGATGTGTTGTATTAAATAGAGTGATGGTCGGTAAAACACAGTTTGTATGTGTAGACTGTATGTGTGAGTGTTCTGGTCCATTCATTGTTTCTGTTTTACTTGTCCTCATCTGACCTCTGTTCTCACAGACGGGATTCTACTCCTGAAAGGTTGTAGCCTCACATTAAACTGTTTGTCATATCTCACAGGTGCTTCATTCTATCATTCCAATTTTTCACGACTTTATCAATCAATTTCTTCTTAATGCCTTCATATCATTGTTTTCTGTTTTAATTAGTGCTTTTTAAAAAAATATCACTATTCCACCTGCAGTTTTAAGAGATTGAACTAAATTATTTATTGAGTTCTAAAATAATATATATATTGAAGAAAAAAAAACATTATTTTATATATATATATAAAAAAATTATGTTTTTTTTTCTTCAGATGACATTAATTACATAATTTTTAATAAAATGTATGAAGCATTTTATGGGTCCAAACACCTGTCCCACAACTGTCATATTATGAAGTCATATTTATGACTTTATATACATTATGTGCTGCTGTTTGTCTCCTGTTCTGTAGTTTTTCTGTCAATATATAGTGTCACTTTCCACTGAAAACCTGTGTTGTTCAATCTCACCTAGTAACTCATGATGAGTCATGACGCACAGCCAATGTGGAGTTTTCTAATGGTCAGAATGAAGCTGCTGCGCATGTTGGAAGGAACCAGAAGAAGACGGAGAAGGAGAGGAGTAACATCGTGGTGAATTTCTCTTCTCGGTGTTTCTTTATGTGAACAAAATGAGGAAAGTTATTTTGCTGCTGTGCCTCTGCCACGCTGCATCCGCAGGTAAGATTTACTAACAACGTTTAGTAGTTATAATAACTTTACTGTAAGTCACTTTGAAGAGCTTCATTAACAACACTTTAAGGCAGAAATGAAAACACCATCAGGCTTTTTTTATTAACGAGTTTATTTATAATAATTGAGATACATTCATTCATAATTTTTCATCAGGTAATAATAATATATTGTAGTCATATATTTAGCCTAGATCTTATTTTACACGTTGTTTAACCCCATGTTCTAGATACTTACATTTTATTGTCTTTTTACATGTTTATTTATTTTATGATTGTATATTATCTGTAGTGGGTGGTGTATCTGTATTGTCTGTTATATTGTGTTTTATGGTCTGTTATAGTGTTTTTTTTTAAATAGTGTATTTTGAAGTACATTTTTGTAGGAGCCATGTATTTCTTTGTGGTATTGTATTTGTGTAATATGCCTCCAGGCTCTAGGGGGTGTAAGAGAGTCACTTTTTAAGTTGTTAGAGCTCACAGTAATAATGAAACAAGGTGCTTTGGAGCTTTGCATATTGTATGTCTAAACAACATTTACCAATTAGCAGCCAGTAGCAGCTAAAAGTGTTGGACTTTAGTCACCATAGTTTTCTTAAAAATTTGCTTCTTGTCCTCTGGGAATTGGTACTAATGTAAAAAAAAAAAAAAAAAAAAGATTTGAAAAATTCCATTTAAAAAACCTGATATAATTGTATCAACTTATATATATATATATATATATATATATATTTATATATTATTTCTTTTATTTAAGAAAAATAATATTATTCACAGATATTTAACACAGAGCATTTTCACTTTTCTTCACCCCCCACTGCCTAGACAAAATAACGTATAATAATATATCTATACAGGCAATGATGGTTCAAAATTAAGATTTAAAATACATAAATAAATATATAAAATAATGTAAATAACCAAAAGCAAAAATAAATAAATAAATAAAACAAAAATAAAATATAAATAAATAAATAAAGAATAAAAAAGCCAGCAAACACATAATTAATAAAATAAAACATACATACAGATTAATTAATTTAACATTTTGCATAGGAAAAGATATAAATAAATGATATTTAGAGAATAATTAGACAACACAGAAAAACACACATAATCAATAACAACGTACTGAACATTCATATCATCATCTATTTATAGTTTCTTCAGTGATATAATATTTCATATAGTATATTATTCTATCTAATAATGCTTTAACGTAGTACCTCCATACTGAGTTGTGTTGGTTGGGTCAGATGACATCACACTGATAGTTCCATTGACTGTACTATATCATGCTGTTTAGTAGAGCTACACTGATAAATCACACCTCCATATTATTTGCTGATATCAGCTTATTGCAGATATATGGTATCGGTGTATATATCGGCTGATAAGTAACAAGAAACTGAAGTGCAGAAATGCCAAACTGAGTTTGAGCTCATTCATAAACAGTGTCTCCATCACATAGTTTGTCCTCCAGAGAGCACCAGTTCATTTGTAAACTGTGAAATGTCCCACTGAGTTCTACTGGTCACAAAACAACAACAACTAAGGAATCTGTATCTGTTTGTCTGTTTATGTTCTGTGTCTCTATTCAAAATACTGTCGGCCCATATATTGAATATTGATATCAGTGTCGGCCTCAAAAATCCAGCATCGGTCGGGCGATGCTGTTTAAGGATTTGATGTATTAACAGAATCACATTTATTCTTGGACAGATTTGTTAAACATCTTTCAGTGCAGAATATTTAAAGTTCAGCTTAACACAGAAATATGAGCTAGATGCATTCAGACAGGAGAGGACAGTAGAGGACAGCAGAGGACAGCAGAGGACAGCAGAGGACAGTAGAGGACAGTAGAGGACAGCAGAGGACAGTAGAGGACAGCAGAGGACAGTAGAGGACAGTAGAGGACAGTAGAGGACAGCAGAGGACAGCAGAGGACAGGAGAGGACAGCAGAGGACAGCAGAGGACAGCAGAGGACAGTAGAGGACAGCAGAGGACAGCAGAGGACAGGAGAGGACAGCAGAGGACAGCAGAGGACAGCAGAGGACAGGAGAGGACAGCAGAGGACAGCAGAGGACAGCAGAGGACAGCAGAGGACAGCAGAGGACAGTAGAGGACAGTAGAGGACAGTAGAGGACAGCAGAGGACAGTAGAGGACAGGAGAGGACAGCAGAGGACAGCAGAGGACATTAGAGGACAGTAGAGGACATTAGAGGACATTAGAGGACAGTAGTGGACAGCAGAGTACAGTAGAGGACATTAGAGGACAGTAGTGGACAGTAGTGGACAGCAAAGTACAGTAGAGGACAGTAGAGGACAGTAGAGGACAGTAGAGGACAGCAGAGGACAGTAGAGGACAGTAGAGGACAGTAGAGGACAGCAGAGGACAGCAGAGTAGAGGACAGCAGAGGACAGTAGAGGACAGTAGAGGACAGTAGAGGACAGCAGAGGACAGTAGAGGACAGTAGAGGACAGTAGAGGACAGCAGAGGACAGCAGAGTAGAGGACAGCAGAGGACAGTAGAGGACATTAGAGGACATTAGAGGACAGTAGAATACATTAGAATCAAGTTGTAGAATCAGGACAAAGTGTGAATCAACATCAGTTGATGGTGGAGGGAATGTTTTAACAGGATATTAGAGTTCATAATAAATCTGATCTTAATCCAGTATATAACTGATACTAATAGAAACTGTACAGAACGACTACATGAGAAATCAAAACGTCACTTCAGAGAACTTTCTTAAATATAAAGCTGTGTCTGTTAACGTTTTTCATTCAGAGGATTTAGTTTAACACTAAATATTGGTTATCAAACATACTAGGAGTCAAACTAAAATATAATTCTTCTGTTTACATGAATTAAGAAATCCAGATTTTCAAATATAAAAAGTTTGAATGTGTTGAATATAGAAGATGAAATATGAATCACATGCAGCGTTTCTGTTTTGGTCAGAGGTTTGTGATTTCAGACTTCAAACTAATGTGATAATGAGGAGTGTGAACTACTAATGATGCATCCTGAAGAATAAATGACTCCACTAACTGGAAACTAAACTGGACTTTGTCTTCACATTGAGATATCCAGCACTAGATACAAATAAATCAATAAATGATGTCTGTTTTTACAAACTGCTTTCTATCAATGAATGTCAGCTACACAACTGTATGACCTAAATATGAGACTCCTTTATATTTTATTTCAGAATTAAAACAGTTTTCAAGACTAAATCATCAGAAATATTAAAGAGTGTCTGGAACTAAATATATTTATATATTTATTGACTACACAGAGATTATTAGGATGTCTTGTAGTTCTTTTTGATTCTGTGTTCAGAGAAATAACGTTGTTCAGTGATTTATAAAAGTATGATATAAAAACTGAAATCATGACGTTAACTTTCTCTTCCAGTGACTCACTCTATGAAGTATTTCTACACTGGATCTACTGGAGTCCCAAACTTCCCAGAGTTTGTGGGTGTTGGGTTGGTTGATGAAGTTGAGATGGTTCACTATGACAGTAACACCAAGAGAGCAGAACCCAAACAGGACTGGATGAGCAACGCCACAGAAGATTATCCTCAGTACTGGGAGAGGAACACTGGGAACTTTAAGGGTGCCCAGCAGGACTTCAAAGTCAGCATTGACAATGTAAAGAAGCGCTTGAACCAAACTGGAGGTTTGTTCATGTTTCACTTTCTACTGATAAAATGTTGTTTCTATTTTCATCCTGTATTTTAGTGAACAGATGTTACCACACACACAGTGTTTCTGTCCATCCCATAATAACCAGCAGAGATGATGAACCCTTTGTCTCCACTAGATTAGATCAGAATCAGTCTACTGAACTGCCCACAGTGAGTTGGTCCATAAGAACTCTGCTGCAGGAACCTGTTTATCACAACAGTTTTACAACCCACAGCTGATAGAGGAACATTACTGCCTGCTGGTTTCTTAAAGTACGGAGCAGGACTGTAAACGGGCCGCAGGCTGCTTCTGCTGGGTCCTCATATGAGAGGAGTAGCAGGAGGTTTTAATAATACTTTTATCATTTAATAATATTTTTAATTTTATTATAATTCTTGACATTTTACATTAGTAAACAATTTATTAATTTATTCATAGTCATGATATAATCAATAATCACAACAATAATTACTTTTATCCTTAAATATATGTTAAAACTACAGATTAGATTAGATTACCTTTACATGACCACAGTGTGTCTATGATACAGTATTTAATTTTTAATTTATCAAGAAGATCATCAAACATGTTCTAGTTCAGGTTTCTCAATATGAGAATTTGCTGCTTTTCTCTGTTTTTTATCGTTTTATATTAAATCCTGTTCAGTGTTGTTCAGACAAAAGAAGCAATTTGAAGATTTCACCTGAAGATCTCAGAACTTGACGGGCATTTTCACTTTTTTTTTTACAGTGTAAACAATTTATTGATTAATTGAAAACTAGTCAATACATAATCAACAATGACAAGAATAATTACTTTGAACCCTAAATATGGAGTATAATTCAGATTAGATTCGATTAACTTTACTTGACCACAGTGAATAAACATATATAGTGCTGAAACCATTAATCGATTAGTTGATCAACAGAAAATTAATTGACACAAATTTTGATGATCAAATAATCGTTCAAGACTTGAATGGTGTGATGTTCAGTCCAGGATCAGGTTTAATGTGAGTCTGCTAGTCAGGACTCTGTTCCTGCAGCTCACATGAAGCCACAGCACCTTCAGCAGTGGAGAGAAACTGTTGGTCTCAGTGGAGGCACTGTGTCTCTGTGGTAAAAAGAGGATCTGAACTGTGTTAGGATGTCACTCTGTTTCCCAGCAGTCTCTGCCTCTCTGTCTCTCTCCAAGACGTCCACACTGTCCACATGATGATTGGCTGTAAGTGTCTTTCATGGAGCCAATAACAGCAGGAGGTGTAGATCCTCTGTCTTGGTGTCTGTGGATCAGTGTGTCTCTGTGGTAAAGATGTGATATCAACTGATAATAGATGACTGGGCTGTGATCTCACTCTGGTTTAATGCCGTCTCTCTCTCTCTCTCTCAGATGTCCACATTGTCCAGAGGATGTACGGCTGTGAATGGGACGATGTGACTGATGAGGTTAAAGGTTATGATCAGTTTGGTTATGATGGAGAAGACTTCATATCATATGACCTGGAGACAGAGACATGGGTCGCTCCAAAACCACAGGCTGTCATCACCAAACACAAGTGGGATAATAACAAAGCTAGGATAGCACAGAATAAACACTACTTCACCCAGGAGTGTCCTGAGTGGGTGAAGAAGTATGTGAACTATGGGAGGAGCGTTCTGCTGAGAACAGGTAGAATCACATGACCTGAACAATCTTCATATGTCTCCTCTGTTTCTAAGCAACAGTAACATTACAGTACATGTCACCAACATACAGAGACCCACTGCGTCTCTCTTTACACACATTTCTCTTTCTTTCATTTCCTCTCACCTCTCTCACACTTTGGTATCGACACCAAATAACGTCCCATTGCTCACAGACTACTTGACCAGTAATGAGAATAGTTTGATCCCTGAACAGATACAGGTGTCTGCTAACAAGTTATATCAAGTTTTTTTAGAGCTAAACCCGAACGTGAAAGACACAATTTAGATAAATGTACAAGGAGAGCATTTTCACAAGATTCTGCCTCCCCAGGACGGTTGGGACATCTTGTTCTGGACTAAACAAATATCATTTAAATTGAATAAATGCAGTCTAAATATTAACACCTTATATTTAAAAAGTCTCTGTCCCTACTGTCCCCCTGTCCCAACAGACCCCGCTCTCCCCTATGTGTTACGAAGGCATTTAAAACACATCAAACAGGAATGCTAATATTAATATGCAGTAAATAATAATACTGTTGTCTTTACTCTCCAGAGCTTCCCTCAGTGTCTCTCCTCCAGAAGACTCCCTCCTCTCCAGTCAGCTGCCACGCTACAGGTTTCTACCCTGACAGAGCCACACTGTTCTGGAGGAAAGATGGAGAGGACCTTCATGAGGACGTGGACGTCGGAGAGATCCTCCCCAACCACGATGGAACCTTCCAGATGAGTGTTGACCTGAAACTTTCATCACCTGAAGACTGGAAGAGGTACGACTGTGTGTTTCAGCTCTCTGGTGTGAAGCACGACCTCGTCACCAAACTGGACAAAGCAGTGATCAGGACCAACAGAGGTGAGACTGAGATCAGGAGTGATGGAGATGGCAAACACACATTTAGTTCACTGTCACCTTTGTAAATTAGTTTTAGATGTTAGATGCTATAAAGCCTTGTGTAACTGTTTTAATGTGTAGCCACAGTTCAGAGATTCGAGGCGCCTGCTTCATGTGTTCAGGTTGTGACTATATGTTGTTGTTTTGTGCTCAACAGAGAAGCCCACTGACATGACCGGCCCCATCATCGCTGCAGTGGTTGTTCTTGCTCTCGTCCTCATCGCTGTGATTGGAGTCGTCATTTATAAAAAGAAGAACGGTGAGAAACCCAAACAGAAACATCGTCTCATGTCTTTTCCTCTCTGTTTTGATTTTAGACTTTTAAGTTGATGCTTTTATCCAAACTAATTTCACTTCCCAGCACATCTAAATGTGTTTGAACCAGCAGTCAGTGCTGTAAGGCTCAGAGCCACAGTTTGATGATAATATGACTATAGCATGATGATGTAAGGGAGAGGTGATGGAAGATAAATGATGTCAAACAAAAGGTAGACGGGATTTATTTATGAGTTTGAGTGAGTAGAAGAGCGGGTCATCACTGGAAACATTAAAGGAGACAAAGTCTGACATCTTCAACTGTGACAACATCAATAATTAGTCTTGTCTTTTTATTTCAGCCAAACGCCCTCCATCTCGTAAGTACAACTTGTTTTTATTCTATTTCCTCTGAGCTGAATCTCTGTAGATTAAAAAGAGTTAGTGTATTTTGTGCTGAAGGACTTCTTCCTGCAGTGTTTGCTGAGGGCTAACAATGTGTTTCTGACCTTACAGCTGTAAACAACGCTGAGGTCTTGGAGGAACTGAATCCAGGATCCTAAATGATGAACACACCAGCCTGCACACAGTGAGTTGCTTCATATGGGACATGAAGCATTCACACCTGTTGTTAAACAAAGCTGCCTTAAACTCTGTGCAGAAGGAGCTTCTGTGATTGTTTCTTTATCCGCTGTAAAACTTCTGTGACACGTTGTAGCTGGAAAGAACATCTTTGAGTTTCTCCACAACGAAGGTGAAACTGTTTAATATGACGTGAAGTGAGATTATTAAGAGAAAGACGGAGATGCTTTCAGAAAGCTTCACATCAGCAGCTCAGATAAACTGTCTGTAGATTAAAAACTCAAATATTAACCTTTAGAAAAACAGAGACACCAATTTATTAAAATGGTGTCGAACCAAATTAAAATAAACGATTTATACTAACAACATGTTAACCCTTCAATGACTGAATCATGGATATCTGAGGTCTACATGAGGCTGTAAATATGTGCTTTTGTTGAACTGAACTCTCCAAACATATATGGTCAATAGTTTTGTTTTCTATTTTATATATTTTTATTTTCTTTCTGCCTCTTTAGGTTTATGGATACATTCTGCACTGGATCAAGGAGCGGTGCCGCCACATTCTCCTCCGTCAACTGGGAATTCATTGGTTATTCTTCATTCATATCATAAACTGGTGGAATCAGGGTTAGGAATTTATTTGTAGTTGATTGGAATACAAAGAAATTAGAAAAAAAATTGCAAATATTATCAAACATAAATGGTGACATTAAATTATTTGGATCATTTAGTTAAAAAAAAAGTGTAATTTCCTCTGATAAAATATTAGTTTAAATGTTGGTAAATCAAATGAGGATGATTATTTTTGGAGAGAAGTAAAACAATGAAAGCATCACAACTCTTCATACATAATAAAGACTAAACAATAAATCCACCAGAGTTACAGTTTGATGCTTCTGCTGTTGGGGTTTTCTGCTTAGTGGTAACACAAACGTTAATTTACAGATATAGACACCATAGAAATATTTCTATGATAGACACACACACACATCCACGTACACTCAGGTCTGTCAATATGATGATATATACCTTGAGATAACAGATAGTCAATACTGCTAATCAATCAGCAGCATCCAGTGATGATCCCCTATGCACACACACACACACACACACACACACAATAGAAACATCAGTTCAACATTCATTTTCCAGTTGTGTAAATAGTTTGTTTGAATATTTCTTTAAAGGGACTGTTTGTAAGAATCAGAAATGTCTTGTTAACAGCGACACCTGTGGCCGTTAAGTCAACGAAAGTCCGCGCCCTTTTGCTCGAACTCGCGCTTGTGCTCGCTCTACATAGACATGAACGAGCATCGCTCAACACAGTGAGGTGACACACGTCAGCTAACAACTCCGCGGCCGGAGGGAACAGAGGAGACACCGGAGTTTTGGTCGGAGGCGATAACGTTTCTCTCTGCGGAGCCCCGTCACTTCACAAGACACGGAAAACCTCTGTTGGTCTGGAGGAGCTGCAGCAGTTATTTCTGCACAAACGTCCACTGAACATTCACTAGATATTCTCAGAGCTAAACTAACTCTTCTGCAGTGTGGAGTGAGCAGCATGCACGTGAGAGGTGGAGAGAGAGAGGGAGAAGGAGCGCGGTGTGTGAGTGAAGACAAGCAGAGGAGCAGAGGAGCAGAGGAGCAGAGACTCCGGTCCTGGAGACCAAAGCTGCGGTTTCCCCCGCGTCCTCCGACCGCGGCCAACACTGTTTAACAGACGGGCTTCACTAGATACAACTCCGTGTAGTTTGTGTTGTAGTCTGAGTCTGAACGGCGTAGACACACGCGAGCGCGCATGGGACACCGACCCTCAAAGATTTATACGTGTAAGAAGTTACAAACAGTCCCTTTAAAAACTGATACATTTTGAAGATCTTGTTTTTCCAAAGCAAATAATAATCCATGTATTTGAGGTTTTTCTTAATTAATCAGGAGTGTGTTGTTATTTCATAATATCTGTTGATCTGTTTTGACACATTAATATATTGTAATGTTAGCTGAGCTTCTAAAAGGGTTGTGGGATGTTTGAAGCTTCTCAGCACACTGATAGAAATGTTCTTGTAAATATAAACAGCGATGCTCAAAATCACGTCTTGTGTTGAGTTAAGTCAGCGGTCAGCAACCTGCGTCTCTTTAGCCCCTCTCCAGTGGCTTTGACAACGAAAATATATATGGAAATGAATAACAGTTATTTTTTTAACATCATTGTTGTAGACCTAAAGTGTGTTTTACATTCTCTAATTGTAAAAAAAATAAAAAATATGTAGCCTATACACTGAATATAAATTGTCATCACTTCAGTCAACTAAAACGTGCGTCATAGCCTATGTATGTATGTTTTCAGCCCGGCGCCTTATCCTCTAATTTAATAGCTTAATAGCTCAATAGGCTCGCTGTCGATTCCAAATCCTTAAAAAGAAAAGTCTCTGAGTAATTTAATAGTGGCGGACAGATTCAACAATAAAACAGTAATATTGAAAGACATTTTCAGAAGAAGCTCACTGCATCTGCTGAATATATTCCAGCAGGAGCTTCCAGCCAAATGTCCTGCGTCTCTTTTGGACTTGTGTCCTCACTGCATTAGACTTAACAGTCTGTGTTTCCTTTGATAGTAAAGGTTGCTGACCCCTGGGTGAACTAGATGAACGTGAATCAAGTTGCTCTGCTATTTTACTCCTTTTGTACTGTTTTGCTTTTCAATAAATTGGCCAAAATTACAAATGTGTATGTCTTTGTGTGATTCCAGTGGCTGACTACAACCGTCTGAATATTGCCTGAGTATTCACTATATAGTCACAGAGACTAAATGAACGTGTCTCTGACCTGTAGATGTTAAACTAAAGAGCAGGAAGAGACTAATTATTTGGGCAAACCTGGGATTCTTCACAGATAACTGAAGGCAAGGCAGCTTTATCTGTAGAGCACATTTCAGCAACAGAGCAACTCAAAGTGCTTTACACAAACATTCAAGAACATTGTGACAAAGTGCAAAAGAACATTAAGACATAATTAAAACAGTTATAAAAACGTTAAAGATTAGAAAATAAAAACAAGCTAAAAATAAAAGCTAAAATAGAGAATAACACACAAGAGTAAAAGTTATAATGCAGTATAAGATCATTATTGATTTAAAAGAACTCAGAGTTGGAGGTCCTGCAGGTTTCTGGGAGCTTGTTCCAGATATTTGGTGCATAAAAACTGAACGCTGCTTCTGCATGTTGAGTTGTGACTCTGGGGATACTAAGCAGACCTGATCCAGATGACCTGAGAGGTCTGGATGGTTCAGAACACAGCAGAAGATCAGACATGTATTTAGGCCCTGAACCATTTAGTGCTTTGTAAACCAGCAGCAGTATTTTGAGATCAGTTCTCTGAGAGACAGGGAGCCGGTGTAGAGACCTCAGAACTGGACTGATGTGATCCACTGTCTTGGTCTTAGTGAGGACTCTAGCAGCAGCGTTCTGAATCAGCTGCAGCTGTCTGATGGATATTTTAGGAAGACCAGTAAAGACTCCGTTACAGTCGTCAAGTCGACTGCAGATAAATGCATGGACTAGTTTTTCTAAATCCTGCTGAGACATCAGTCCTCTAATTCTTGCTCTATTCTTCAGGTGATAGAAGGCTGTCTTTGTTATTGTCTTAATGTGGCTGTTAAAACTCAGGTCAGAGTCCATGACTACACCAAGAGGTCTGGCTTGGTCCGAGCTTTTTAACATTAACTGAAGGCAGAACTGAAACTTTTTAACTGAAGGGAGAATTTTACTTTTCACATGACAAGAAAACAAATGGGATGATTTAGTTTGACCACCTTTTACATTCTCTCTCTCTCTCTTGTGGTTTTCTGCTTTCTCTAATAAGAAAGGTCTTAACATGTTATTTGTATGTATATATATAAATACAGTATATACTGTATATATACGGTATATATTCTTTTATTGATAGACTTGGCAGATCCACTCCTCTCAGCTATTCTTCCGGCTGCACGCTGCACTGGTTTTCCCCTGTTATAACCTGTTGCACTGAAATCTGCCCGGCAACTGATGACATTTCAACAGTCAGGAAATTCTGTGGCTCCTCAGTATCTTTCTAACTAGATGCAATGTGCTGTAGGTTATACTGTACCTACAGTAATAAATACCCCAAATACATACTTTATGTCATTAATATAGCTGTGATAACAACATTTTGTGCAGCCTTTGGTTTTTAATATATATATATTTTTTAAAGTCATATCATTAACTGCTAGCCCTCTGTGACCTCCACAGGTTAACTTCACAAACAGATCCTCATAGATGATTGACCTTTTTCCATTAACACTTATATACCTCCCCGGATAAAACCTGTGTGGCTGAGTTCTGCACGGAAACAGATGAGCTATTTTGTCAAAATGTATATTTGTTCGTGTTGCATTACCGACCTGTATTATACTTTAAACTATAATAAACCATATTTAAATATACTAAAGTACTATTAAGTGATATAACACAGTTCAGTATACATATGGATATGTTAGTAGGATACTGTAACATCTGTTGATCTGTTTTGACACATTAATATATTCTAATGTTTAGCTGATCTTCTAAAGGGTTGTGGGATGTTTGAAGCTTCTCAGCACACTGATAGAAATGTTCTTGTAAATATTTCCTGCTAGTATTTTTGGGACAAGAGACGATTTCTCTCTTAGTTTTATAAACGTAAAGAAATTGAACAGCGATGCTCAAAATCCCGTCTTGTGTTGGGTTAAGTAGATGAACGTTGAATGAAGTTGCTCTGCTGTTTCACTCCTTTTGTTCTGTTTTGCTTTTCAATAAAATCTCCAATATTCCAAAGTTCTGTTTTTTGTGATTCCATATATATGCTCACACATCTGTGACTGTAGCTACAATAATATGAATATTGTAGCTACATTTTGTTTTTTTACAGCTGTTGGGACTCAAGTCCTGAAGTCCTTAACTCCGCCCATGGACTCAATGTTAACAGTAACCATTGGCAACTGTAACCCATGACCCCGTGACGTCACCAGGGTCCTTCAGGTTTCACATCCTAAGTGTGAAAACTTACTTTCTTTTGTTTTTTGTTCTCCCTCTTTCTCTCCACCTCTGCAGCTGCAGAAGCAGCTCACTTCACCTCAGCTCTCAGCGATGGCCTGCTAACAGCAGACATAGCTTACAGAACTCTTCTAAAGGTAGAGGACGCGTGAACCTGCCTGAAATATTCCTGCTCAGCTCAGTTTGCACTGCTAACGCAGAGTAAACTAGTTTAGTGCCAGAGACTAGGACTACGCCCTGGGATGCTGCTGTGTCTCTGTCTGCTGTCATGTCATGTACAGCACTTGTAAACTCTGTAATGGTGTAGAGATGATCTCCAATCTGGGCAGCTGTTCTTATTGACAACAAGCTGCTTTTATGTGGTGAAAATGACACCAGTCAAACATTGTGTGTGAATAAAATAATAAAGATGAGAATAATTGTTTTATCTGGAGTTGTAAAAAAATGTTTATTTGAATTCATGGCTCCTGTTTATGAGTCAGTTTAACTTTGAGATGTTCTATCATTACAATCAGTGAGTGTGGTGGATTATTGAGGCCATTACTGTATAGAGAGCAACATCAACCATTTTTACTACAACTTGTACAGATTAGAGTTTTATTCATGAATAAAGTGTTTCTGAAAAACAGTTCATATTTATCTGTTTATTTATTGTTTGTTGGAGGTTGATTCAGTTCAGTTTCACAACATAAAAGGATTTTTACCTCAATTCAGTTTTGTTAAAGGTGTTTTTAAGTTTCAGGGAGCAGTGAGGCTGTTCATTAATACTAAAGACATTCTAGATGGATTTGATTTATTTATTTATTTTTGTATCTATTTATTTATCTATTTATTGTTATTTTTGTATTATTATTATTATTATTATTATTATTATTATTAATGTTATTATTATTATTATTATTGTTATTATTATTATTGTTATTAATTTGATGAGTTCATGTGATCAGAGTGATGGATCTTCATGATGTTTTGACACCAACAGAAAGTCAGGTGACATCATCAGGTGGTTTCTCATGAGGAGTTCAAAGGCAGATGCATAAACCGTCCACAGGGGGCGCTGTCACACTGCTGACTTCTCTGTAAAGGTGAACTCAGTGATAAACTCAGGTATTGATCAGCAGTGATAAACTCAGGTATTGATCAGCAGTGATAAACTCAGGTATTGATCAGCAGTGAGCAGGAAGAGTTTTTGTCAACCAGAGTTTATATCACAAACAATATAAATACAGCATTGTCTGGATAAAAGATGTGACACATATTGATTTGTCTGTGTAATAATTATATATATATCAATACTGTAATAATCCTGATTAAAATTGACTCAGCTGAAGAAGTGAGAACAAAAGATCAGAGTTTTCTTATTAAACCTAAATCCTGTAACCTTTTATAAAGTGCTCGGACAGATTCAACAATAAAACAGTAATATTGAAAGACATTTTCAGAAGAAGCTCACTGCATCTGCTGAATATATTCCAGCAGGAGCTTCCAGCCAAATGTCCTGCGTCTCTTTTGGACTTGTGTCCTCACTGCATTAGACTTAACAGTCTGTGTTTCCTTTGATAGTAAAGGTTGCTGACCCCTGGGTGAACTAGATGAACGTGAATGAAGTTGCTCTGCTGTTTTACTCCTTTTGTACTGTTTTGCTTTTCAATAAATTGGCCAATATTCCAAATGCGTATGTCTTTGTGTGATTCCAGTGGCTGATTGTAGCTACACTTATCTGAATAGTATTCATTATATAGTCACAGAGACTAAATGAACGTGTCTCTGACCTGTAGATGTTAAACTAAAGAGCAGGAAGAGGAAGGAGGATTTTACTTTTCACATGACAAGAAAACAAATGGGATGATTTAGTCTGACCACCTTTTACATTCTCTCTCTCTATTGTGTGGTTTTCTGCTTTCTCTAATAAGAAAGGTCTTAACATGTTATTTGTATGTATATATATAAATACAGTATATACTGTATATATACGGTATATATTCTTTTATTGATAGACTTGGCAGATCCACTCCACTCAGCTATTCTTCCGGCTGCACGCTGCACTGGTTTTCCCCTGTTAAAACCTGTTGCACTGAAATCTGCCCGGCAACTGATGACATTACAACAGTCAGGAAATACTGTGGCTCCCCAGTATCTTTCTAACTAGATGCAATGTGCTGTAGGTTATACTGTACCTACAGTAAGAAATACCCCAAATACATACTTTATGTCATTAATATAGCTGTGACAACAACATTTTGTGCAGCCTTTGGTTTTTAATATATATTTTTTTAAGTCATATCATTAACTGCTAGCCCTCTGTTCACAAACAGATGAAGTACTTATACTTATATACCTCCACGGGTAAAACGTGTGTGGCTGAGTTCTGCACGGAAACAGATGAGCTATTTTGTCAAAATATATATTTTTTGTGTTGCATTACCTACCTGTATTATACTGTAAACTATAAATTATATAATAAACCATACTTATATATACTGAAGTGATGTAAAACAGTTCAGTATTAATATGGATATGTTAGTAGGATACTGTAACATCAGTTATCAGAAATACGACAGCTTTAGAAATCTCACCCAACAGGTTTAGTCATGGAAATGAGACGCCCAGCGATGATAAAAACAAAGTCTGTAACGATCAGACGATGCATCGAGAATGTTTCTCCCATAAATATAAAAATAAAGTATATACAAAAAAAACATTGATTTACCTCACGTTGAAAATGTGATGACACGATCATATTGAATAACTATGTGGTTGACAGTAAACAAGGAATATTATTTATATTTAACACACTCAGGTCAACATATTTTTAATACAAATTCTCCTAATTTTTCAGTGACATGCTGCATCATCATCATGAATCCTGTCCACTTTATATCATACAGCAACATGATGCATCAGTTCAGGTTAATCATAACAGGACAGAGCAGTGGGCTGAACAAACGTCTTTATTTGGAGCTGTGTGTTGTGTTGCTGAGATTATTTTAACAAAACCACAAAACAATACACGGAACCATGTAAGAATCAACATACACAGTTACCTGCATTACATCATATTAAAGAACAATAACCAAACAAAGATGTTAACGATCTAATAACAGTTTGATTCTACAAAGTTTAGGTTCGTCTGTCCCGGAAAGAAACGGTTCTTTAGCATTTCATGTTCTGATATTTCATTGATCCAAAATCAGAAATGGACCACACACTCTGCTGGGAGACAAAGTGGGGTCATTCATTTCTAAAACCAACTATTTCAATATATCTTTAAAAAAAACTGTATTGTAAAAACGTTGCATCATCTTGGAAACAAGCGCTTTATTGGGTCGAGTGCTGAAGTTGATCTGGGTTCAGAGGTCAAACTCAGAACATTCCCTTCCTGTAGCGGTGGATCAACTCTGATACGTCATCCTTACACACCTTTATTCAGCCGTCCTCCTGCATGTGGTACACTAGACACACACACACACACACACACACACACACACACATAGATAAGTACACATATTCACACAAATGTACACATAAACACATAAAGACAAAAGTGACGATTTACCCTTTTCAAGTGCTCACAGTACGACGGAGTATTAGGGCCACATTGAGGGAAAAGTGGGCAAAGTGAGCATGGCTCACATACCCCCGCACACTGCTTGACCCCTACTAAAGTAGTGCCAAAGGTTCTGCCCTTTTGGAACTAATGGAATTAATGAGCATTAACTAATTAACTAATGGGCACCCTGGACTTCTAACCCAAAAGATACAACTAGACCAAACTGTCAACCATCAGACCAAAGTTGAAGTTCCAAAGTTAAATAGTTTCCGAGTTCTGCTCCAGACCTAAATTATGACACGCGAACGGGCGGAAGTACGGAAGGAGGGATGGATGGAAGGTAAAGTCAAACTATTTCAAGAAAAAAAAGTCGTAATATTACGAGAATAAAGTCATAACTTTATGAGAAAATAAATATTTCCTCCATCAGGTCCGTGCTGTTCTTTCTTTGCAATAAACGCAGTTTCTTTTCCAGGTCCTGATCCTGATGATAATGTGCTGCTGATGTGCCAAAAGGTGAAGTATTTGGTTATTTGTGAAACCTAAACTAAAGTAGAACTTCACAAGATGCTCCACGATCCTCATTTTCACACACGCTGCTCTATTTCCCCTCTAAAATAACACATAAAATTACTACTTTATAATATTATGACGTTATTCTCATTATTTTACAACTTTTTTTCTCGTAATTGCATGACTTTATTCTCGTAATATTATGACTTTGTCCCTCAGATTTATTTTTTCCCTCAATGTGGCCCTAATACTCCAGCTTTATACATTTCATGACTGTACAACATTCAGTCTATGCTTCATCGTGTCCGGGTGCTACGGCTGATTCCCTGTCGAAGCTTCCCCACAATGCATTCGGCAAAGCGGATGAGCTACAGGCAGTTTAAGTCTTACACATCAGTCATGTCTTTCTTTAATAAATCGTTCAGCTCGTCTTGTTGGTGGTGTGGTCCTTGCTAGTGAAAGAGCAGTTGAGGATGATGAGAATGTCATTAGCTTTTTGAAGGTTTGATGATGGTGACAGATGAAAAGTCAGAGAATCACCGGTACATGAATGTCTGAACCAAATGTCATCGTAGTCCATCCTAAAAGTTGTTGAGATATTTAACTGAAAGCCAAAATGTGAACCTCACAGTGGAGCTCGAGGATTCATCCGATGGGGACCATGAATGTCTGAACAACATTTCATGGCGATCCATCCAATAGTTGTTAAGATTTCAGTCTGGACCAAAGAGGACGGACTGACCCACTGTAACCATACCGATGGTGCGGCCAAACAGAGACAAAAGATATGCTTAAATGCTAAATCAAAAAACAAAGCCGAGGAGTATTCTCAGAGTATACTCACTGTTGACCGACCCTCCAGAGTAGGCGTCCCTGTGCGTAGCGTGAGCGATGCCTCGACGGCCCAGTTCGTACGCCTCCTCCACCGTCATGTCCTCCCGGTAACCGCTGTCCACCACGCCGTAGACGTAACTGTTGCCACAGCCGGTAGAGAACATATGGCCAGACAGACGCATCCCATTGTCATCCACATAGTACAGCCCAGGACCCTGGAGAGCACAGTTTGGGGTCATTAATCAGTATAGTCTGCAGGGAAATGATCATTTTAATTTACATTATTTTACCAGACAACTAGATTAAGAGACCAAAGCGACGGTCTCCGACCGCGGCCAACACTGTTTAACAGACGGGCTTCACTAGATACAACTCCATGTAGTTTGTGTTGGAGTCTGAGTCTGAACAGCGTAGACACACGCGAGCGCGCATGGGACACCGACCCGCAATGATTTATACGTGTAAGAAGTTACAAACAGTCCCTTTAAAAACTGATACATTCTGAAGATCTTGTTTTTCCA
Organism: Sebastes fasciatus; assembly: GCF_043250625.1. Classification (NCBI taxonomy): domain Eukaryota; kingdom Metazoa; phylum Chordata; class Actinopteri; order Perciformes; family Sebastidae; genus Sebastes; species Sebastes fasciatus. Next base: position 30,570,025 of record NC_133811.1, read on the forward strand.
AAGCAAATAATAATCCATGTATTTGAGGTTTTTCTTAATTAATCAGGAGTGTGTTGTTGTTTCATAAAATCTGTTGATCTGTTTTGACACATTAATATATTGTAATGTTAGCTGAGCTTCTAAAAGGGTTGTGGGATGTTTGGAGCTTCTCAGCACACTGATAGAAATGTTCTTGTAAATATAAACAGCGATGCTCAAAATCACGTCTTGTGTTGAGTTAAGTCAGCGGTCAGCAACCTGCGTCTCTTTAGCCCCTCTCCAGTGGCTTTGACAACAAAATATATATATGGAAATGAATAACAGTTATTTTTTAACATTATTGTTGTGGACCTAAAGTGTGTTTTACATTCTCTAATAGTAAAAAAAAATTGTCATCACTTCAATCTACTAAAGCGTGCATCATAGCCTATGTATGTATGTCTTCGGCCCGGCGCCTTATCCTCTAATTTTGCTGAACCTTAATAGCTCAATAGGCTCGCTGTCGATTCCAAATCCCAAAGAAGAAAAGTCTCTGAGTAATTTAATAGTGCGCGGACAGATTCAATAATAAAACAGTAATATTGAAAGACATTTTCAGAAGAAGCTCACTGCATCTGCTGAATATATTCCAGCAGGAGCTTCCAGCCAAATGTCCTGCGTCTCTTTTGGACTTGTGTCCTCACTGCATTAGACTTAACAGTCTGTGTTTCCTTTGATAGTAAAGGTTGCTGACCCCTGGGTGAACTAGATGAACATGAATGAAGTTGCTCTGCTGTTTTACTCCTTTTGTACTGTTTGGCTTTTCAATAAATTGGCCAAAATTACAAATGCGTGTGTCTTTGTGTGATTCCAGTGGCTGACTACAACCGTCTGAATGTTGCCTGAGTATTCACTATATAGTCACAGAGACTAAATGAACGTGTCTCTGACCTGTAGATGTTAAACTAAAGAGCAGGAAGAGGAAGGAGGATTTTACTTTTCACATGACAAGAAAACAAATGGGATGATTTAGTTTGACCACCTTTTACATTCTCTCTCTCTCTCTCTCTTGTGTGGTTTTCTGCTTTCTCTAATAAGAAAGGTCTTAACATGTTATTTGTATGTGTATATATATAAATACAGTAAATACTGTATATATACGGTATATATTCTTTTATTGATAGACTTGGCAGATCCACTCCACTCAGCTATTCTTCCGGCTGCACGCTGCACTGGTATTCCCCTGTAAAAACCTGTTGCACTGAAATCTGCCCGGCAACTGATGACATTACAACAGTCAGGAAATTCTGTGGCTCCTCAGTATCTTTCTAACTAGATGCAATGTGCTGTAGGTTATACTGTACCTACAGTAATAAATACCCCAATTACATACTTTATGTCATTAATATAGCTGTGATAACAACATTTTGTGCAGCCTTTGGTTTTTAATATATATATTTTTTAAATCATATTAACTGCTAGCCCTCTGTGACCTCCAAAGGTTAACTTCACAAACAGATCCTCATAGATGATTGACCTTTTTTCATTAACACTTATATACCTCCACGGGTAAAACCTGCGTGTGTGGCTGAGTTTTGCACGGAAACAGATGAGCTATTTTTGTCAAAATTTATATTTTTTCGTGTTGCATTACCTACCTGTATTATACTTTAAACTATAAATTATATAATAAACCATACTTAAATATACTGAAGTGATATAACACAGTTCAGTATTAATATGGATAAGTTAGTAGGATACTGTAACATCAGTTATCAGAAATACGACAGCTTTAGAAATCTCCCCCAACAGGTTTAGTCATGGAAATGAGGTTTGGCACTTCCTGTATGTTTGCGGTCACATTTCACCAGACGCACAGCGATGATAAAAACAAAGTCTGTAACGATCAGACGATGCATCGAGAATGTTTCTCCCATAAATATAAAAATAAAGTATTTAAAAAAACACATAGATTTACCTCACGTTGAAAATGTGATGACACGATCATATAGAATAACTATGTGGTTGACAGTAAACAAGGAATATTATTTATATTTAACACCATCACCCACATCATGTCAACATATTTTTACTACATATATCATACAGCATGCTGCATCATCATCATGAATCCTGTCCACTTTATATCATACAGCAACAGGACGTATCAGTTCAGGTTAATCATTACAGGACAGAGCAGTGGGCTGAACAAACGTCTTTATTTGGAGCTGTGTGTTGTGTTGCTGAGATTATTTTAACAAAACCACAAAACAATACACGGAACCATGTAAGAATCAACATACACAGTACCTGCATTACATCATATTAAAGAACAATAACCAGACAAAGATGTTAACATCTAATAACAGTTTGATTCTGCAAAGTTTAGGTTCGTCTGTCCCGGAAAGAAACGGTTCTTTAGCATTTCATGTTCTGATATTTCATTGATCCAAAATCAGAAATGGATCACACACTCTGCTGGGAGACAAAGTGGGGTCATTCATTTCTAAAATCAACTATTTCAATATATCTTTAAAAAAAACTGTATTGTAAAAACGTTGCATCATCTTGGAAACAAGCGCTTTATTGGGTCGAGTGCTGAGGTTGATCTGGGTTCAGAGGTCAAACTCAGAACATTCCCTTCCTGTAGCGGTGGATCAACTCTGATACGTCATCCTTACACACCTTTATCCAGCCGTCCTCCTGCATGTGGTACACTAGACACACACACACACACACACACACACACAGAAGAGTACACATATTCACACATATTCACACAAATGTACAGATAAACACATAAAGACAAAAGTCCCAATTTACCCTTTTCAAGTGCTCACAGTACGACGGAGTATTAGGGCCACATTGAGGGAAAAGTGGCCAAAGTGAGCATGGCTCACTTACCCCCGCACACTGCTTGACCCCTACTAAAGTAGGGCCAAAGGTTTTGCCCTTTTGGAACTAATGGAATTAATGAGCATTAACTAATTAACTAATGGGCACCCTGGACTTCTAACCCGCAAAAGGCACAACTAGACCAAACTGTCAACCATCAGACCAAAGTTGAAATTCCAAAGTTAAATAATTTCCGAGTTCTGCTCCAGACCTAAATGATGACACGCGAACGGGCGGAAGTACGGAAGGAGGGATGGATGGAAGGTAAAGTCAAACTATTTCAAGAAAAAAAAGTCGTAATATTACGAGAATAAAGTCATAACTTTATGAGAAAAAAAATATTTCCTCCATCAGGTCTGTGTGGTTCTTTCTTTGCAATAAATGCAGTTTCTTTTCCAGGTCCTGATCCTGATGATAATGTGGTGCTGATGAGCCAAAAGATGAAGTATTTGGTTATTTGTGAAACCTAAACTAAAGTAGAACTTCACAAGATGCTCCACGTTCCTCATTTTCACACACGCTGCTCTATTTCCCCTCTAAAACAACACGTAAAACTACGACTTTATAATATTATGACTTTATTCTCATAATACTACGCCTTTATTCTCTTAAACTTCTGACTTTATTCTCAAAATCTCAGATTTATTTTTTCCCCTAAATGTGGCCCTTATACTCCAGCGTTATACATTTCATGACTATACAACATTCAGTCTATGCTCAATTTTGCTCAACTGGGTTCTCAGAGTATACTCACTGTTGACCGACCCTCCGACCCTGGGCCGTCGGAGCGATGCCCCGACGGCCCAGTTCGTACGCCTCCTCCACCGTCATGTCCTCCCGGTAACCGCTGTCCACCACGCCGTAGGCGTAACTGTTACCACAGCCGGTAGAGAACATACGGCCAGACAGACGCGTCCCGTTGTCATCCACATAGTACAGCCCAGGACCCTGGAGAGCACAGTTTGGGTCATTAGTCAGTATAGTCTGCTGGGAAATGATCATTTTAATTTACATTATTTTACCAGACAACTAGATTAAGAGACCAAAGCAACGGTCTCCGACCGCGGCCAACACTGTTTAACAGACGGGCTTCACTATACAACTCCATGTAGTTTGTGTTGGTGTCTGATTCTGAACAGCGTAGACACACGCGAGCGCGCATGGGACACCGACCGGCATTGATTTATACGTGTAAGAAGTTACAAACAGTCCCTTTAAAAACTGATACATTTTGAAGATCTTGTTTTTCCAAAGCAAATAATGATTCATGTATTTGAGTTTTTTCTTAATTAATCAGGAGTGTGTTATTGTTTCATAATAGAGGCATAATAGAGTGCTTTACTGTTAATACAAAAGAAAATCTGTTAAATTACGCTCATAGGCCGTTTTTTAACTGAACTATAATGCATTCTTAAAAAACAGCACTTTACTGCTGATCAACTGTCTAAAGTATCATGAATAACAGTTTCATGCAGTATTTTTTTAATTCTGGGAAGAGCAATTTCACCTGATCTGCACATGTGAGGCTGGATCCGTTCTTTGTTCATCCATCCCCATCTTACTGATTATTTGGTGAGTAGTAATTCTATTTAATTAATAAATCTGTGCAAAGGTTATCAGTGATGTTTCCAGTTAGTTTGCATTACAGAATATGTGCATGTCATGATAGAGGGATTCAACAGCTAGCTAGAATTTCACAGATGATTGCACATTAATCGGACAACACAAGGAGCTCATTTTAATTTCTATGTATTCAAGTTAATATCTAAGTTAATGTGCTGACACATGTATTTTGCCAGTGAATTCATGCATAACGACGGTGTATACATTTTACAGTCTATGGAAGTCCCTTCAACATTTAAAGTAACATTAAGACTTCAGTGCATGTTGGTTATTGGGTGGTAATTCAGCAGAGCAGATACAAAATTGAAGGAAAGGTTATTTACTAGCTAACTAGTGTTTTTGAATGATATCTGAAAACCACATGTTCTATAGATCAGATGGTCAGAATATTCATAATTGATCAAAAAACTGTTTCTCAACCAGTAATGCACACCACTCAACACAATTCATTTCAAACATTGACTAAAAAGTTGACTGAGGAAAATTCTTTCTAAGTTTCAGGTGAAACAGCAGGAAGCTATTGGCGCTGGATGGTCAGCCTTGAGGGCCACTTCATATGTGAAGGGATCCAGCCCACCTTCTTGATGGGGCTTGCTGCATTATTTTCCACCTTCTACATCTGCACACTCAAATTAATCTCAAGGTTAGATACTTTCAGTAAAACCTGTATTTTTATTGTGGCATTAATCTAAGTGATTCACACAACTTGATTTTTACACAGTACCTGAAGAAACACTATCATTTGTCAGGTGCACCGTAGGAATAAACCCTGAGAGAGGCACCAAGGATGGACAGGGCAAAGTCTTCTCAAAGAAAACTGGCAAATTCACGAGCTACAAGACAAGACTACAACCGTATATCCACATGTATCCACTCTGCTGATGGGACTCATGGACTTGAGTGGGACTTCATTTAAAATGGTGAGTTTACATTACATACATGATAAGAGGAAATGAGGGCTACACACGCTGATTTTGTATGTGAGAAGTTACAATGAAAGTTATGTTGGAACTCATATATCTCTCTCTCACACAGTCAGCGGGCTACCAAGGCTGGATTGAGAGAACTGGTGTCTTTGAGTGGGCCATAAGTCATTCACTAACTCACTCCCCCATTATCGCCCAATACTTGGACTTCCACACTTATCCATGTGCCTTGTTAGAGCCTGAATATTCATACTTGGACATGATGTCACATGTCTGGTGGTGTTGGTGCTCATTAGTATATAGACAAATAATAATTTTTTAAAGGGACTATTTGTAACTTTCAGAAATGCTTCTTAACAGCGACACCTGTGGCCGTGAAATCAACGAAAGTCAGCGTCGGGCTCGCGCTTGCTCGCTCTCAATATACCTGAACGAGCATCACTCAAAACAGTGAGGCGACACACGTCAGCTAAAACCACAATATCACTCTATATTTCAGCTGTTTGGCAGTAATGTTAGCTGACCAGACGAAGGTCTCTCCATGAACATGATTTAGATCTGATCTTAGTGTTGGCTTTTCCTGCCTAAGTGCAGGCTGAGGCAGCGGGGCTCTGCAGCATGTCTCCCTCCTCTCTCCTCCCGCAGCCGGAGAGAGCAGAGGAGACACCGGCACCCGGTCGGTAACGAGAAGACAACGTTACTAGCTAAGGAGCTCCGTCACTTCACAAGACACGGGAAACCTCTGTTGGTCTGGAGGAGCTGCAGCATTTTTTTTCTGCACAAACGTCCACTGATCATTCACTAGATATTCTCAGAGCTAAACTAACTCTTCTGCAGTGAGGAGTAAGCGCGCGTTCACGTCTAGAGGTGGAGCGAGCTGAGAACGCACGCGCTCTCTGAGCGAAGGCAAGCAGGCAGAGTTGGAGAGGCAGCGGCTACACGCGAACGCGCATATGTGAGCGCGCATGTGTGACGACCCGCTACATTTATGTGCGTACAAAGTTACAAATAGTCCCTTTAATGTTCATTTTTTTTTTCATTTGTACCACTGATATGCCTTAAGGCTCAGCAATATATTCAGTATATTCACATGTTACATGATATAAGGCAAAATATTATTTGAGAGTTTTGTTTTAACTCTATGATATAGCTCAACTCTCTGTAACTGTTCCACAAAGTAAGGTTAGTAAGATTGACAGATGTCTTCAGAAATGCTATTTCTTCTGAAATTTGGTGTGTTATCTGTGTCAGGTTTTTGTTGGCGCTGTGTTGAACTTCATATGAAAATAAAAAATAAAGTGCAATAAGATAAGCTGTAGATGTTCTTTTCTCACACATTGTACATGATTAGAAAATCAGTGAATTAGCTCTGTTCTTCACTCACATGTTGTTATGGTTTGCATTCTGTGCTTGTAGCCAGCTATAGACAGACATTTTGGGCCTTATAGCCTTAGCCTTTTTCTTAACAAGTGCCTTTAATTGTATTTAGTGTGACTATTCCTATGTCTTTAACCTGCTAAGTCTATTCATCTCGGCAAAAAATAATGTTTATTAAAATGTATGTAAAAAATACAACCTAAATAGTGCATTGAAACAAATCAGTAAGATAATGTAAAAGGATAAAAACAGCTTTATAATGTATCCTTAAACAGTAAATTAACTGTAAAATACTGTATTTTTCGTTAACAGTACAAAGCTGTAAATTTCAGCGACAGTGTAATAATGTAAATTTTACAGTAGAATAATGGCAACCCTGCTTCCAGCTCTTTACTGTTATTTTACTGGGAAATTCTTAACAGTGTATGTCTTCGGCCCGGCGCCTTATCCTCTAATTTTGCTGAACCTTAATAGCTCAATAGGCTCGCTGTCGATTCCAAATCCCAAAGAAGAAAAGTCTCTGAGTAATTTAATACTTCGCGGACAGATTCGACAATAAAACAGTAATATTGAAAGACATTTTCAGAAGAAGCTCACTGCATCTGCTGAATATATTCCAGCAGGAGCTTCCAGCCAAATGTCCTGCGTCTCTTTTGGACTTGTGTCCTCACTGCATTAGACTTAACAGTCTGTGTTTCCTTTGATAGTAAAGGTTGCTGACCCCTGGGTGAACTAGATGAACGTGAATGAAGTTGCTCTGCTGTTTTACTCCTTTTGTACTGTTTTGCTTTTCAATAAATTGGCCAATATTCCAAATGCGTGTGTCTTTGTGTGATTCCAGTGGCTGACTACAACCGTCTGAATATTGCCTGAGTATTCACTATATAGTCACAGAGACTAAATGAACGTGTCTCTGACCTGTAGATGTTAAACTAAAGAGCAGGAAGAGACTAATTATTTGGGCAAACCTGGGATTCTTCACAGATAACTGAAGGCAAGGCAGCTTTATCTGTAGAGCACATTTCAGCAACAGAGCAACTCAAAGTGCTTTACACAAACATTCAAGAGCATTGTGACAAAGTGCAAAAGAACATTAAGACATCAATAAAACAGTCATAAACACGTTAAAGATTAGAAAATAAAACAAACAAGCTAAAAATAAAAGCTAAAATAGAGAATAACACACCAGAGTAAAAGTTATAGTACAGTATAAGATCATTATTGATTTAAAAGAACTCAGAGTTGGAGGTCCTGCAGGTTTCTGGGAGCTTGTTCCAGATGTTTGATGCATAAAACCTGAACGCTGCTTCTGCATGTTTAGTTGTGACTCTGGGGACACTAAGCAGACCTGATCCAGATGACCTGAGAGGTCTGGATGGTTCAGAACACAGCAGAAGATCAGATATGTATTTTGGCCCTAAACCATTTAGTGCTTTGTAAACCAGCAGCAGTATTTTGAGATCAGTTCTCTGAGAGACAGGGAGCCGGTGTAGAGACCTCAGAACTGGACTGATGTGATCCACTGTCTTGGTCTTAATGAGGACTCTAGCAGCAGCGTTCTGAATCAGCTGCAGCTGTCTGATGGATATTTTAGGAAGACCAGTAAAGACGCCGTTACAGTCGTCAAGTCGACTGAAGATAAATGCATGGACTAGTTTTTCTAAATCCTGCTGAGACATCAGTCCTCTAATTCTTGCTCTATTCTTCAGGTGATAGAAGGCTGTCTTTGTAATTGTCTTAATGTGGCTGTTAAAACTCAGGTCAGAGTCCATGACTACACCAAGAGGTCTGGCTTAGGGGGTCACGTGATGCGGTCATCGTGAGGAGTCGTTTTTCGCCGACCTCCCGTCACCACCAGATACAATTTACAATTTAAAGTTACTTTTTGACCCAGGCTGGACTTTCTAAAGGTGGCTATCTATGTATGAACATGTCCGCTTCTGATCCAAACCAAGTCCAACGTGATGCCGGGGCTAGAACTCGCTCAGAGCTGAAGAAACTCCAGACCACTAGCATGGACGCTACAGCTAACGTTAGCCAGCATGGCGCCGCCACCTGCGAGGAGGAGGGCGTGGCTACTCTCCTCGCGCAGGACGTCACACAGAGAACCAGCGCCTTAATGGATCAGAAGTTTACCGAACTGCATCTGACTCTGGAAGGATTTAACAACCGTATCGAAGGCAACACCAAGCGCTTAACGGAGGCTGAGTCACGTATCTCAGATGCTGAAGACTTCTGACTTCATTGTCTAACAAGATCACGGCTCTAGAAAAGGAAGTGGATACTCTCTCACAACGAGCCGAGGACAGCGAAACCCGCAGCCGCAGGGAGAACATCAGGATTATCGGTCTGAAGGAAGGCACGGAGGGACAACAACCAACTTCATGGCTCCCCAAACTACTGGGTTTGCAAACCAAACGAGGGACGATTCAAATCGACAGAGCGCACAGATCCCTCGGCCCTCAGAAGGAAAAGCATACAAGACCGGTGATCATCAAGCTGCACAATGTCTGCGACAAACAGAGGGTCATGGCTGCAGTCAAGGAAAAAGAGAAGCTTCTGTACAACGGGAACCAAATCTACATTCACCAGGACCTCTCGGTCCAGGTGAGGCAGACCCGACGGGAGTTCAATGATGTTTGCCAGCGTCTCATCATGCGAGGGATACGCTTCCAGATGCGCTTTCCAGCCAGCCTGTGCTTTTCGTACAACAACCAGGACTACACGTTCAAGTGTCCACGCAAGGCTTGGGAGTTTGTGAAGGACTGGGACAAATGAAAAACTTGGTCAGGTACCACTCCGTCTCTTTCCCTGCTCTCTGTGGGATGGGCACATGAAGGCATATGTTGAACTAGTTTAGGGCGACTCAGCGGTCTCTGGTACATATTCTAAACTTCATACACCCGAACATTATACACGTTTCCTATACATCCATGAGCGCACACACACATTCACATTAGCTGGTTGTAGAACCCTGCATTACGCACATGCACACAATTACGCACGTAAATAGTCCCGTAGGCTACAGCCGAGCGCGCGCTCTGGCAGATACAGACACTCTTTATAATACACCCAGCTCTCACGTGTTATTTATATTCTGTTTTGAGAAAATAACGGGGTCAATACTTTGTTTTAAAACGGTCACTGCATTTCTTTTGTGTGTGAATAATCTAATGGACTGGATGAAGTCAAGGCTGACCTCAGTTTATTATGATCTTGGCCCTTGATAACGTCTTCTTCAGTTCATGTGGTGTTTCTGCCATACATAATCTCTCCTTTTGACAACTGCCTGTTCTTTTTGAGTTGCATAATTAAGAGCTTTAAAATGCTGAGTCGCCCACCACCTTTTATCTTTATCTTTTCTTTTTATCGCCACATTAATAAGTTGTTGCCTCTAATGATTGTTTTTTTTTTGTGTAACACTGGAATGAGTAATAATTAGTATAGCCCTATACTGTTGGACAGCTGTACTTTTCAAGGTGGTAGGTGGCGGGAGGGTGACAGAAGCTGATCTGGATCTTTAGGGGTAAGTTATGGGATCTAGATTTCTCTCCTGGTTTGGTGGAATGTTACTTCTCAGCTTCACGCACACACATGTGTTCACCATTTGTGATTTGTGTTGTGTTTTCTTTGGGAAAGTGTTCGATAGGCTCCAGCTCTCAGGCTTTGTTTTTGAGGGTAATGTTTTGTGTTTTATTTTTTGTTATCCTGTTCCATTGTTTTCAGTTTTCTCATGTAATAAGATGTCCTCTCTCTCATGTAAGACTAGATCTTATCAGACCTCTCATCTTAGTTTGGGTTTTGTAAACCCATTTGCAAATATGCTTCCACCCATTTACCTTGTTAGTGGTTGTACTTATGAGTGATCTCAAAATTACCTCGCTAAATGTTAAAGGTTTAAACCATGTCGTCAAGCGCCAAAAGATTCTTACTTTACTAAAAAAGGAGAAGTGCCACATCGCCTTCTTACAGGAAACCCACCTGTCCGATCTGGAACATATTAAATTACGTAGAAATTGGGTTGGGCAAGTTTTTTATTCCTCCTTTAAATCCAACAGTCGAGGTGTGGCTATTCTCTTACATCGCAGCCTTCCTTTTACATTGGATAGAACAGTAACCGATAAAGAAGGGCGTTACGTGCTTATTTCCGGATACATCTATGGAGAGCACATTTTACTGGGTTGCATTTACGCCCCCAATATATATGAATCTACCTTTTTTCCCAAACTTCTGGCAGACATGTCTGACTTTTCTACCTCCTTTACTTTGATAGGTGGTGACTTTAATTGTACCCCTGACTCTACTGTCGATCAATCTCCTCCTAGGCCTATTCCTTCTCGCAAAAGTCTTAAACTGGCTGAATTTTGTACTGACTTGGACTTGAATGATGCATGGAGAGTTCTTAACCCAACAGGCCGGGACTATACCTTCTTCTCTAAGCCTCACCAGTCCTTCTCTAGAATTGATTTTTTCCTTTCTTCCAGGACACTCTTAGATAGAATTAAAGACTGTATTATAGGAAGTCAGACTATATCTGACCACGCCCCTATCAGCGTAACCATTGGTCCCCCGTATAAAGACCCCTCTTGTAGACACTGGCGCCTGAGCCCTTCCTTATTAAGCAGCCCACCCTTTGTTGATTTTCTTAGTAAAGAACTTAAACAATTCCTTGCTGAGAATAAATCACCTGAAGTGAGTTCTACTACTTTGTGGGAGGCGGCTAAGGCTTACCTTCGTGGGGCTATCATATCCTACACATCAGCACAAAAGAAAAAGGCTCTCAAAACCCAGTTAGAGTTGGAGAAGAAAATTAAGGAGTTGGAGGGAGAATTTAAAAGTTCTCCATTCAGGTCCATTGGGGAACAGTTGGATGCTACGCGTTCTGCTTTAAATCAACTGTTAACAAAGAATGCAGAGTCTTCAATATTTTTTGCAAAACATAGGCTCTATGAATCAGGTAATAAACCAGGTCGCCTGCTGGCCCGTCTGGCCAAGGGGGGGAGCGGTTCAACCTCAATATCGGCGCTCCAAGACACCAATGGAGTTAGATGTCACAAATCTACTGAAATAAATAAAATTATGAAGGTCTTTTATCAGAAACTATATTCGTCAGATGGTCTCACCTCTGAGGAGACAAGGGGAAGATTCCTTGACAAAATAAAATTACCAACTCTCTCAGATGACCAAAAGGAAGGCTTATGCAAACCAATCACAGAGGAGGAGGTTCTGGAAACTATTCGGGTACTTAAAGGAGGGAAGGCGGCAGGGCCTGATGGGTACTGCCCAGAATTTTATAAAAAACTAGGGAATATCATAGTAAGCCCTCTTACAGACATGTATAGAGATTCTTTTGAAAATGGCTGCCTCCCCTCAACTCTTAATCTAGCTAATATCTCCCTTATTCTGAAGAAGGGCAAACCCCCCGACCTATGTGGCTCCTATAGGCCTATTAGCCTTATCCCGGTAGAAAATAAGTTGCTTACCAAACTACTTGCTAGGAGGTTAGAATTGCTTCTGCCCTGTATTATTAATCCTGACCAGACGGGTTTTGTTCATGGGCGCTACTCGCATACAAACATTAGACGGCTGTTGAATATTATCCAATTTACTAACCATTTTAAAAAGAAGGCCCTCGCCATTTCTTTAGATGCCGAAAAGGCGTTCGATAGAGTTGAGTGGCACTATCTATATGACGTCCTTGAGAGGTTTGGTTTGGGGGGGGATTTCCTTAAGTGGATCCAAACTATTTACCACTCCCCCACGGCCTGTATTATAACTAATGGTCTGCGCTCGGGCTCCTTCCCTTTGGAAAGGTCCACACGCCAGGGCTGCCCTCTAAGCCCTCTGCTCTTCGCCATCGCTCTCGAGCCGTTGGCAGAAGCCATTAGATGCCATGGAGATGTGACGGGTATAGCTGTCGAGGGTACCACTCACAAAATTGCGTTATATGCTGACGACATCCTTTTATTCCTTACCTCTCCTGAAACTTCTGTTCCCACCATCCTAGCAATAATAAACGAATTTAGCTATATCTCAGGCTACAAGATAAACTTTAGCAAATCCGAGGCTATGCCCCTGGGCAGCTTCAGTGATACCAGCATGTTAGTAAATTTCCCTTTCAAGTGGTCCACTGCTGGTTTCACGTACCTAGGTCTAAAAATATCGCCAGATAACCACGACTTATGGAAATTTAACTTTGCCCCTGTACTTAATACAGTGAAACAAGATCTGATTCGGTGGCATGATCTTCCGCTTTCACTTATTGGTCGTGTTAGCCTGATAAAGATGAACGTACTCCCTCGACTTCTATACCCTCTACAAATGTTGCCACTGCGCATCTCCAAAAAAGTTAACAAAGACTTGGAGAGATCCTTTTCAAAATGTATTTGGCACGGTAAAAGGCCGAGACAAAAGTTTAGTTCTCTGCAGTTGCCCAAAGAAAAAGGTGGTTTAGCGGTACCCAACATGCTCTTTTACAACTGGGCCTGTCACATTCGTACTCTTTGGACTTGGTTACACTCATATCTTAGGCTCGAAACTTGTGTAGACTCTTGGGCGTGCTCCCCTGAGTCCCTGTGGAGTTTGGTGACATGTGGACCGGAAAAAATTAAAATGAACATTAAGAATAACCCTTTAATTATCAACTCTATTAAAGTGTGGCGGGAGATCTCCGATTACATGGATAGACGAGGTGTCAAATCCATGCTGTCTCCCATCTGTAATAATCAGGAATTTTTACCAGGCTTGAGGCTTTCTTTATTCCACTCATGGCGTGACAAAGGGATTCATGTGATAGGGGACATGTTTGAGGTTAATACCTTAATGTCCTTTCAGCAGCTTCAAGACAAATTTAATCTCCCTAAAGATCACTTTTTTGCATATTTACAATTAAGGCATTTTGTTAATACACTTGTAAAGCCTACAGAGGACATTTCCATCTATAGTGAGGCAGAAAAGTTTATCCGTGAGCAGAAGGGTTTTAAGCACGGAATATCCCGTTTCTATTCTGTACTTTACTCTCAGGATAAATATGACACGACCAAATTATCACGCAAATGGGAGGGTGACCTGGGTAATGACTACAATGAGGAAGACTGGCGGGAAGCAGTGCACCTGGTGCAATCAACCTTCACTTGCAACAGGCTTGCGGAGATTCAATATAAAATATTACATAGGCTCCATATAGCCCCTTTTACCCTCCACAAAATATCTCGAACCATCTCTCCCATTTGCGGTAAGTGTAACACAGACCTTGGGTCCCATTACCATTAATTTTTGGTGTGCAATCGGATTGCTAGATACTGGAATCACGTAGCCCGAGAACTGAGCGGGATCTTTAAGACTACAATAAGAAAGGATCCAGGGTTATTTTTACTGGGTTTGCCCTCTAAAGTAGTTTCTCTCTCGAGAAATCAGTACAAATTGCTGGACAAACTTCTGCTCCTTGCTCGTAAATGCATCCTGCTAAAATGGGTGAAAGACACTCCACCCACAGTAACTTTCTGGTACAGGGAGATCTTCAACGTACTGCCACATGAAAGGATGAGTGCAGTCCTTAGGGGTGTTGAGGGCTCATTTATTAAGATCTGGAACCCTGTCCTGGACTATATACCATCAGAGCTCAAACACACTCTGTTGAAGGGCCAATACCCTTCAGGGTGGAAGCAAATTATGCCTAGTGCCACGTAAAACATAAAATATATTCTAGGATCACCGTTTACCATTCATGAGAGTCTGAGGACAATATACTTTACTCTATGAGATACTATCTGCCATTCTTATTGTCTTCTTTTTTTCTTTTTCTTTTTTTCTTTCTTTTTTTATGTATTTATTTTTATGTATGGGTATGTAGGTATATGTGTATGTGTATGTATATGTATATGTAGGTATGTATGTGTATATATATATATATATATATATATATATATATATATTTATTTTACGGTCAGTTTAACCACTGTTATTTATGTAAAATGTCCCTTTTCACCCATTTTTATAATTCATTTATTTTTATTTATTGGTTTTGGGGGAGGGTGGGGGGGTCTGACTGTATAGAATAACTGTTGAACATAACATTGCTGTGAGCCTTCTGTTCTGAAAATAATAAAAATATGTTGAAAAAAAAAAAAAAGCAGCGAGTGTTTCCCAAATTGAAAGGACTTAATAAAGGCAACACAAGAAGTGGAAAAAAAAAAAAAAAGAGTTCTGGCTTGGTCCGAGCTTTTTAACATTAACTGAAGGCAGAACTGAAACTTTTTAACTGAAGGGAGGATTTTACTTTTCACATGACAAGAAAACAAATGAGATGGTTTAGTTTGACCACCTTTTACATTCTCTCTCTCTTGTGTGGTTTTCTGCTTTCTCTAATAAGAAAGGTCTTAACATGTTATTTGTATGTATATATATAAATACAGTATAGACTGTATATATACAGTATATATTCTTTTATTGATAGACTTGGCAGATCCACTCCACTCAGCTATTCTTCCGGCTGCACGCTGCACTGGTTTTCCCCTGTTAAAACCTGTTGCACTGAAATCTGCCCGGCAACTGATGACATTACAACAGTCAGGAAATTCTGTGGCTCCTCAGTATCTTTCTAACTAGATGCAATGTGCTGTAGGTTATACTGTACCTACAGTAATAAATACCCAAAAGTACATACTTTATGTCATTAATATAGCTGTGATAACAACATTTTGTGCAGCCTTTGGTTTTTAATATATATATATTTTTTAAAGTCATATCATTAACTGCTAGCCCTCTGTGACCTCCACAGGTTAACTTCACAAACAGATCCTCATAGATGATTGACCTTTTTCCATTAACACTTATATACCTCCCCGGGTAAAACCTGTGTGTCTGAGTTCTGCACGGAAACAGATGAGCTATTTTGTCAAAATGTATATTTGTTCGTGTTGCATTACCTACCTGTATTATACTTTAAACTATAATAAACCATATTTAAATATACTAAAGTACTATTAAGTGATATAACACAGGTCAGTATACATATGGATATGTTAGTAGGATACTGTAATATCTGTTGATCTGTTTTGACACATTAATATATTGTAATGTTTAGCTGATCTTCTAAAGGGTTGTGGGATGTTTGAAGCTTCTCAGCACACTGATAGAAATGTTCTTGTAAATATTTCCTGCTAGTATTTTTGGGACAAGAGACGATTTCTCTCTTAGTTTTATAAACGTAAAGAAATTGAACAGCGATGCTCAAAATCCCGTCTTGTGTTGGGTTAAGTAGATGAACGTTGAATGAAGTTGCTCTGCTGTTTCACTCCTTTTGTTCTGTTTTGCTTTTCAATAAAATCCCCAATATTCCAAAGTTCTGTTTTTTGTGATTCCATATATATGCTCACACATCTGTGACTGTAGCTACAATAATATGAATATTGTAGCTACATTTTGTTTTTTTACAGCTGTTGGGACTCAAGTCCTGAAGTCCTTAACTCCGCCCACGGACTCAATGTTAACAGTAACCATTGGCAACTGTAACCCATGACCCCGTGACGTCACCAGGGTCTTTCAGGTTTCACATCCTAAGTGTGAAAACTTACTTTCTTTTGTTTTTTGTTCTCCCTCTTTCTCTCCACCTCTGCAGCTGCAGAAGCAGCTCACTTCACCTCAGCTCTCAGCGATGGCCTGCTAACAGCAGACATAGCTTACAGAACTCTTCTAAAGGTAGAGGACGCGTGAACCTGCCTGAAATATTCCTGCTCAGCTCAGTTTGCACTGCTAACCCAGAGTAAACTAGTTTAGTGCCAGAGACTAGGACTACGCCCTGGGATGCTGCTGTGTCTCTGTCTGCTGTCATGTCATGTACAGCACTTGTAAACTCTGTAATGGTGTAGAGATGATCTCCAATCTGTGCAGCTGTTCTTATTGACAACAAGCTGCTTTTATGTGGTGAAAATGACACCAGTCAGACATTGTGTGTGAATAAAATAATAAAGATGAGAATAATTGTTTTATCTGGAGTTGTAAAAAAATGTTTATTTTAATTCATGGCTCCTGTTTATTAGTCAGTTTAACTTTGAGATGTTCTATCATTACAATCAGTGAGTGTGGTGGATTATTGAGGCCATTACTGTATAGAGAGCAACATCAACCATTTTTACTACAACTTGTACAGATTAGAGTTTTATTCATGAATAAAGTGTTTCTGAAAAACAGTTCAGATTTATCTGTTTATTTGTTGTTTGTTGGAGGTTGATTCAGAACAATTTCACAACATAAAAGGATTTTTACCTCATTTCAGTTTTGTTAAAGGTGTTTTTAAGTTTCAGGGAGCAGTGAGGCTGTTCATTAATACTAAAGACATTCTAGATGGATTTGATTTATTTATTTATTTTTTTATCTATTTATTTATCTATTTATTGTTATTTTTGTATTATTATTATTATTATTATTATTATTATGTATTATTATTAATTTGATGAATACATACATGAATATTTATTTATTATCATTATTATTATTATAATTATAATTATAATTATTATTAATGTTATTATTATTATTATTATTATTATTATTATTATTATTGTTATTAATTTGATGAGTTCATGTGATCAGAGTGATGGATCTTCATGATGTTTTGACACCAACAGAAAGTCAGGTGACATCATCAGGTGGTTTCTCATGAGGAGTTCAAAGGCAGATACATAAACCATCCACAGGGGGCGCTGTCACACTGCTGACTTCTCTGTAAAGGTAAACTCAGTGATAAACTCAGGTATTGATCAGCAGTGATAAACTCAGGTATTGATCAGCAGTGAGCAGGAAGAGTTTTTGTCAACCAGAGTTTATATCACAAACAATATAAATACAACATTGTCTGGATAAAAGATGTGACACATATTGATTTGTCTGTGTAATAATTATATATATATCAATACTGTAATAATCCTGATTAAAATTGACTCAGTTGAAGAAGTGAGAACAAAAGATCAGAGTTTTCTTATTAAACCTAAATCCTGTAACCTTTTATAAAGTGCTCGGACAGATTCAACAATAAAACAGTAATATTGAAAGACATCTTCAGAAGAAGCTCACTGCATCTGCTGAATATATTCCAGCAGGAGCTTCCAGCCAAATGGCCTGCGTCTCTTTTGGACTTGTGTCCTCTCTGCATTAGACTTAACAGTCTGTGTTACCTTTGATAGTAAAGGTTGCTGACCCCTGGGTGAACTAGATGAACGTGAATGAAGTTGCTCTGCTGTTTTACTCCTTTTTGTACTGTTTTGCTTTTCAATAAATTGGCCAATATTACAAATGTGTGTGTCTTTGTGTGATTCCAGTGGCTGATTGTAGCTACACTTATCTGAATAGTATTCATTATATAGTCACAGAGACTAAATGAACGTGTCTCTGACCTGTAGATGTTAAACTAAAGAGCAGGAAGAGGAAGGAGGATTTTACTTTTCACATGACAAGAAAACAAATGAGATGATTTAGTTTGACCACCTTTTACATTCTCTCTCTCTCTCTTGTGTGGTTTTCTGCTTTCTCTAATAAGAAAGGTCTTAACATGTTATTTGTATGTATATATATAAATACAGTATAGACTGTATATATACGGTATATATTCTTTTATTGATAGACTTGGCAGATCCACTCCTCTCAGCTATTCTTCCGGCTGCACACTGCACTGGTATTCTCCTGTAAAAACCTGTTGCACTGAAATCTGCCCGGCAACTGATGACATTACAACAGTCAGGAAATACTGTGGCTCCTCAGTATCTTTCTAACTAGATGCAATGTGCTGTAGGTTATACTGTACCTACAGTAATAAATACCCCAATTACATACTTTATGTCATTAAAATAGCTGTGATAACAACATTTTGTGCAGCCTTTGGTTTTTAATATATATATTTTTTAAATCATATTAACTGCTAGCCCTCTGTGACCTCCAAAGGTTAACTTCACAAACAGATCCTCATAGATGATTGACCTTTTTTCATTAACACTTATATACCTCCACGGGTAAAACCTGCGTGTGTGGCTGAGTTCTGCACGGAAACAGATGAGCTATTTTTGTCAAAATGTATATTTTTTCGTGTTGCATTACCTACCTGTATTATACTTTAAACTATAAATGATATAATAAACCATATTTAAATATACTAAAGTACTGTTAAGTGATATAACACAGTTCAGTATTAATATGGATTTGTTCGTAGGATACTGTAACACCAGTTATCAGAAATACGACAGCTTTAGAAATCTCCTCCAACAGGTTTAGTCATGGAAATGAGGTTTGGCACTTCCTGTATGTTTGCGGTCACATTTCACCAGACGCCCAGCGATGATAAAAACAAAGTCTGTAACGATCAGACGATGCATCGAGAATGTTTCTCCCATAAATATAAAAATAAAGTATTTAAAAAAACACATAGATTTACCTCACGTTGAAAATGTGATGACACGATCATATTGAATAACTATGTGGTTGACAGTAAACAAGGAATATTATTTATATTTAACACCATCACCCACATCATGTCAACATATTTTTACTACATATATCATACAGCATGCTGCATCATCATCATGAATCCTGTCCACTTTATATCAAACAGCAGCAGGACGTATCAGTTCAGGTTAATCATTACAGGACAGAGCAGTGGGCTGAACAAACCTCTTTATTTGGAGCTGTGTGTTGTGTTGCTGAGATTATTTTAACAAAACCACAAAACAATACACGGAACCATGTAAGAATCAACATACACAGTTACCTGCATTACATCATATTAAAGAACAATAACCAGACAAAGATGTTAACGATCTAATAACAGTTTGATTCTGCAAAGTTTAGGTTCGTCTGTCCCGGAAAGAAACGGTTCTTTAGCATTTCATGTTCTGATATTTCATTGATCCAAAATCAGAAATGGACCACACACTCTGCTGGGAGACAAAGTGGGGTCATTCATTTCTAAAACCAACTATTTCAATATATCTTTAATAAAACTGTATTGAAAAAAAGTTGCATCATCTTGGAAACAAGCGCTTTATTGGGTCGAGTGCTGAGGTTGATCTGGGTTCAGGGGTCAAACTCAGAACATTCCCTTCCTGTAGCGGTGGATCAACTCTGATACGTCATCCTTACACACCTTTATCCAGCCGTCCTCCTGCATGTGGTACACTAGACACACACACACACACACACACACACACACACACACACACACAGATGAGTACACATATTCACACATATTCACACAAATATACACATAAACACATAAAGACAAAAGTCCCAATTTACCCTTTTCAAGTGCTCACAGTACGACAGAGTATTAGGGCCACATTGAGGGAAAAGTGGCCAAAGTGAGCATGACTCACATACCCCCGCAAACTGCTTGACCCCTACTAAAGTAGGGCCAAAGGTTTTGCCCTTTTGGAACTAATGGAATTAATGAGCATTAACTAATTAACTAATGGGCACCCTGGACTTCTAACCCGCAAAAGGCACAACTAGACCAAACTGTCAACCATCAGACCAAAGTTGAAGTTCCAAAGTTAAATAATTTCCGAGTTCTGCTCCAGACCTAAATTGTGACACGCGAACGGGCGGAAGTACGGAAGGAGGGACGGATGGAAGGTAAAGTCAAACTATTTCAAGAAAAAAAAGTCGTAATATTACGAGAATAAAGTCATAACTTTATGAGAAAAAAAACATTTCCTCCATCAGGTCCGTGCTGTTCTTTCTTTGCAATAAATGCAGTTTCTTTTCCAGGTCCTGATCCTGATGATAATGTGCTGCTGATGAGCCAAAAGATGAAGTATTTGGTTATTTGTGAAACCTAAACTAAAGTAGAACTTCACAAGATGCTCCACGATCCTCATTTTCACACACGCTGCTCTATTTGCCCTCTAAAATAACACGTAAAACTATTACTTTATAATATTATGACTTTATTCTCATAATACTACGCCTTTATTCTCTTAAACTTCTGACTTTATTCTCAAAATCTCAGATTTATTTTTTTCCCTCAATGTGGCCCTTATACTCCAGCGTTATACATTTCATGACTATACAACATTCAGTCTATGCTCAATTTTGCTCAACTGGGTTCTCAGAGTATACTCACTGTTGACCGACCCTCCGACCCTGGGCCGTCGGAGCGATGCCCCGACGGCCCAGTTCGTACGCCTTCTCCACCGTCATGTCCTCCCGGTAACCGCTGTCCACCACGCCGTAGGCGTAACTGTTACCACAGCCGGTAGAGAACATACGGCCAGACAGACGCGTCCCATTGTCATCCACATAGTACAGCCCAGGGCCCTGGAGAGCACAGTTTGGGTCATTAATCTGTATAGTCTGCAGGGAAATGATCATTTTAATTTACATTATTTTACCAGACAACTAGATTAAGAGACCAAAGCGACGGTCTCCCCCGCGGCCAACACTGTTTAACAGACGGGCTTCACTAGATACAACTCCATGTAGTTTGTGTTGGTGTCTGATTCTGAACAGCGTAGACACACGCGAGCGCACATGGGACACCGACCCGCAATGATTTATACGTGTAAGAAGTTACAAACAGTCCCTTTAAAAACTGATACATTTTGAAGATCTTGTTTTTCCAAAGCAAATAATGATTCATGTATTTGAGTTTTTTCTTAATTAATCAGGAGTGTGTTGTTGTTTCATAATAGAGGCATAATAGAGTGCTTTACTGTTAATACAAAAGAAAATCTGTTAAATTACGCTCATAGGCCGTTTTTTAACTGAACTATAATGTATTCTTAAAAAACAGCACTTTACTGCTGATCAACTGTCTAAAGTATCATGAATAACAGTTTCATGCAGTATTTTTTTAATTCTGGGAAGAGCAATTTCACCTGATCTGCACATGTGAGGCTGGATCCGTTCTTTATTCATCCATTCCCATCTTACTGATTATTTGGTGAGTAGTAATTCTATTTAATTAATAAATCTGTGCAAAGGTTATCAGTGATGTTTCCAGTTAGTTTGCATTACAGAATATGTGCATGTCATGATAGAGGGATTCAACAGCTAGCTAGAATTTCACAGATGATTGCACATTAATCGGACAACACAAGGAGCTCATTTTAATTTCTATGTATTCAAGTTAATATCTAAGTTAATGTGCTGACACATGTATTTTGCCAGTGAATTCATGCATAACGACGGTGTATACATTTTACAGTCTATGGAAGTCCCTTCAACATTTAAAGTAACATTAAGACTTCAGTGCATGTTGGTTATTGGGTGGTAATTCAGCAGAGCAGATACAAAATTGAAGGCAAGTTTATTTACTAGCTAACTAGTGTTTTTGAATGATATCTGAAAACCACATGTTCTATAGATCAGATGGTCAGAATATTCATAATTGATCAAAAAACTGTTTCTCAACCAGTAATGCACACCACTCAACACAATTCATTTCAAACATTGACTAAAAAGTTGACTGAGGAAAATTCTTTCTAAGTTTCAGGTGAAACAGCAGGAAGCTATTGGCGCTGGATGGTCAGCCTTGAGGGCCACTTCATATGTGAGGGGATCCAGCCCACCTTCTTGATGGGGCTTGCTGCATTATTTTCCACCTTCTACATCTGCACACTCAAATTAATCTCAAGGTTAGATACTTTCAGTAAAACCTGTATTTTTATTGTGGCATTAATCTAAGTGATTCACACAACTTGATTTTTACACAGTGCCTGAAGAAACACTATCATTTTTCAGGTGCACCGTAGGAATAAACCCTGAGAGAGGCACCAAGGATGGACAGGGCAAAGTCTTCTCAAAGAAAACTGGCAAATTCACGAGCTACAAGACAAGACTACAACCGTATATCCACATGTATCCACTCTGCTGATGGGACTCATGGACTTGAGTGGGACTTCATTTAAAATGGTGAGTTTACATTACATACATGATAAGAGGAAATGAGGGCTACACACGCTGATTTTGTATGTGAGAAGTTACAATGAAAGTTATGTTGGAACTCATATATCTCTCTCTCACACAGTCAGCGGGCTACCAAGGCTGGATTGAGAGAACTGGTGTCTTTGAGTGGGCCATAAGTCATTCACTAACTCACTCCCCCATTATCGCCCAATACTTGGACTTCCACACTTATCCATGTGCCTTGTTAGAGCCTGAATATTCATACTTGGACATGATGTCACATGTCTGGTGGTGTTGGTGCTCATTAGTATATAGACAAATAATACTTTTTTTAAAGGGACTATTTGTAACTTTCAGAAATGCTTCTTAACAGCGACACCTGTGGCCGTGAAATCAACGAAAGTCAGCGTCGGGCTCGCACTTGCTCGCTCTCAATATACCTGAACGAGCATCACTCAAAACAGTGAGGCGACACACGTCAGCTAAAACCACAATATCACTCTATATTTCAGCTGCTTGGCAGTAATGTTAGCTGACCAGACCAAGGTCTCTCCATGAACATGATTTAGATCTGATCTTAGTGTTGGCTTTTCCTGCCTAAGTGCAGGCTGAGGCAGCGGGGCTCTGCAGCGTGTCTCCCTGCTCTCTCCGCCCGCAGCCGGAGAGCAGGGAGACACCGGCACCCGGTCGGTAACGAGAGGGTAACGTTACTAGCTAATGAGCTCCGTCACTTCACAAGACACGGGAAACCTCTGTTGGTCTGGAGGAGCTGCAGCATTTTTTTTCTGCACAAACGTCCACTGAACATTCACTAGATATTCTCAGAGCTAAACTAACTCTTCTGCAGTGAGGAGTAAGCGCGCGTTCACGTCTAGAGGTGGAGCGAGCTGAGAACGCACGCGCTCTCTGAGCGAAGGCAAGCAGGCAGAGTTGGAGAGGCAGCGGCTACACGCGAACGCGCATATGTGAGCGCGCATGTGTGACGACCCGCTACATTTATGTGCGTACAAAGTTACAAATAGTCCCTTTAATGTTAATTTTTTTTTTTATTTGTACCACTGATATGCCTTAAGGCTCAGCAATATATTCAGTATATTCACATGTTACATGATATAAGGCAAAATATTATTTGAGAGTTTTGTTTTAACTCTATGATATAGCTCAACTCTCTGTAACTGTTCCACAAAGTAAGGTTAGTAAGATTGACAGATGTCTTCAGAAATGCTATTTCTTCTGAAATTTGGTGTGTTATCTGTGTCAGGTTTTTGTTGGCGCTGTGTTGAACTTCATATGAAAATAAAAAATAAAGTGCAATAAGATAAGCTGTAGATGTTCTTTTCTCACACATTGTACATGATTAGAAAATCAGTGAATTAGCTCTGTTCTTCACTCACATGTTGTTATGGTTTGCATTCTGTGCTTGTAGCCAGCTATAGACAGACATTTTGGGCCTTATAGCCTTAGCCTTTTTCTTAACAAGTGCCTTTAATTGTATTTAGTGTGACTATTCCTATGTCTTTAACCTGCTAAGTCTATTCATCTCGGCAAAAAATAATGTTTATTAAAATGTATGTAAAAAATACAACCTAAATAGTGCATTGAAACAAATCAGTAAGATAATGTAAAAGGATAAAAACAGCTTTATAATGTATCCTTAAACAGTAAATTAACTGTAAAATACTGTATTTTTCGTTAACAGTACAAAGCTGTAAATTTCAGCGACAGTGTAATAATGTAAATTTTACAGTAGAATAATGGCAACCCTGCTTCCAGCTCTTTACTGTTATTTTACTGGGAAATTCTTAACAGTGTATGTCTTCGGCCCGGCGCCTTATTCTCTAATTTTACTGAACCTTAATAGCTCAATAGGCTCGCTGTCGATTCCAAATCCCAAAAAAGAAAAGTCTCTGAGTAATTTAATAGTGCGCGAACAGATTCAACAATAAAACAGTAATATTGAAAGACATTTTCAGAAGAAGCTCACTGCATCTGCTGAATATATTCCAGCAGGAGCTTCCAGCCAAATGTCCTGCGTCTCTTCTGGACTTGTGTCCTCACTGCATTAGACTTAACAGTCTGTGTTTCCTTTGATAGTAAAGGTTGCTGACCCCTGGGTGAACTAGATGAACGTGAATGAAGTTGCTCTGCTGTTTTACTCCTTTTGTACTGTTTTGCTTTTCAATAAATTGGCCAATATTCCAAATGTGTGTGTCTTTGTGTGATTCCAGTGGCTGATTGTAGCTACACTTATCTGAATAGTATTCACTATATAGTCACAGAGACTAAATGAACGTGTCTCTGACCTGTAGATGTTAAACTAAAGAGCAGGAAGAGGAAGGAGGATTTTACTTTTCACATGACAAGAAAACAAATGGGATGATTTAGTTTGACCACCTTTTACATTCTCTCTCTCTCTCTTGTGTGGTTTTCTGCTTTCTCTAATAAGAAAGGTCTTAACATGTTATTTGTATGTATATATATAAATACAGTATATACTGTATATATACGGTATATATTCTTTTATTGATAGACTTGGCAGATCAACTCCACTCAGCTATTCTTCCGGCTGCACGCTGCACTGGTTTTCCCGTTAAAACCTGTTGCACTGAAATCTGCCTGGCAACTGATGACATTACAACAGTCAGGAAATTCTGTGGCTCCTCAGTATCTTTCTAACTAGATGTAATGTGCTGTAGGTTATACTGTACCTACAGTAATAAATACCCCAATTACATACTTTATGTCATTAAAAATAGCTGTGACAACAACATTTTGTGCAGCCTTTGGTTTTTAATATATATTTTTTTTAAAGTCATATCATTAACTGCTAGCCCTCTGTGACCTCCAAAGGTTAACTTCACAAACAGATCCTCATAGATGATTGACCTTTTTTCATTAACACCTACAGTATATACCTCCACGGGTAAAACCTGTGTGTGTGTCTGAGTTCTGCACGGAAACAGATGAGCTATTTTTGTCAAAATTTATATTTTTTGTGTTGCATTACCTACCTGTATTATACTGTAAACTATAAATTATATAATAAACCATACTTAAATATACTGAAGTGATGTAAAACAGTCCAGTATTAATATGGATTTGTTAGTAGGATACTGTAACATCAGTTATCAGAAATACGACAGCTTTAGAAATCTCACCCAACAGGTTTAGTCATGGAAATGAGGTTTGGCACTTCCTGTATGTTTGCGGTCACATTTCACCAGACGCCCAGCGATGATAAAAACAAAGTCTGTAACGATCAGACGATGCATCGAGAATGTTTCTCCCATAAATATAAAAATAAGACATATAAAAAAAACACATAGATTTACCTCACGTTGAAAATGTGATGACACGATCATATAGAATAACTATGTGGTTGACAGTAAACAAGGAATATTATTTATATTTAACACCATCACCCACATCATGTCAACATATTTTACTACATATATCATACAGCATGCTGCATCATCATCATGAATCCTGTCCACTTTATATCAAACAGCAGCAGGACGTATCAGTTCAGGTTAATCATTACAGGACAGAGCAGTGGGCTGAACAAACGTCTTTATTTGGAGCTGTGTGTTGTGTTGCTGAGATTATTTTAACAAAACCACAAAACAATACACGGAACCATGTAAGAATCAACATACACAGTACCTGCATTACATCATATTAAAGAACAATAACCAAACAAAGATGTTAACGATCTAATAACAGTTTGATTCTGCAAAGTTTAGGTTCGTCTGTCCCGGAAAGAAACGGTTCTTTAGCATTTCATGTTCTGATGTTTCATTGATCCAAAATCAGAAATGGACCACACACTCTGCTGGGAGACAAAGTGAGGTCATTCATTTCTAAAATCAACTATTTCAATATATCTTTAAAAAAAAAATGTATTGTAAAAAAGTTGCATCATCTTGGAAACAAGCGCTTTATTGGGTCGAGTGCTGAGGTTGATCTGGGTTCAGGGGTCAAACTCAGAACATTCCCTTCCTGTAGCGGTGGATCAACTCTGATACGTCATCCTTACACACCTTTATCCAGCCGTCCTCCTGCATGTGGTACACTAGACACACACACACACACACACACACACACACACACACACACACACACACACACACACGCACACACACACACACACACACACACACACACACACGCACACACACACACACACACACACAGAGAGATGAGTACACATATTCACACAAATGTACATATAAATACATAAAGACAAAAGTGACAATTTACCCTTTTCAAGTGCTCACAGTACGACGGAGTATTAGGGCCACATTGAGTGAAAAGTGGCCAAAGTGAGTATGGCTCACTTACCCCCCCGCACACTGCTTGACCCCTACTAAAGTAGTGCCAAAGGTTCTGCCCTTTTGGAACTAATGGAATTAATGAGCATTAACTAATTAACTAATGGGCACCCTGGACTTCTAACCCGCAAAAGGCACAACTAGACCAAACTGTCAACCATCAGACCAAAGTTGAAGTTCCAAAGTTAAATAGTTTCCGAGTTCTGCTCCGGAAACTAAAGTGTGACACGCGAACGGGCAGAAGTACGGAAGGAGGGATGGATGGAAGGTAAAGTCAAAAAATTTCAAGAAAAAAAAGTCGTAATATTACGAGAATAAAGTCATAACTTTATGAGAAAAAAAATATTTCCTCCATCAGGTCCGTGCTGTTCTTTCTTTGCAATAAATGCAGTTTCTTTTCCAGGTCCTGATCCTGATGATAATGTGCTGCTGATGAGCCAAAAGATGAAGTATTTGGTTATTTGTGAAACCTAAACTAAAGTAGAACTTCACAAGATGCTCCACGTTCCTCATTTTCACACAGGCTGCTCTATTTCCCCTCTAAAATAACATGTAAAACTACTACTTTATAATATTCTGACTTTATTCTCATTATTTTACAACTTTTTTTCTTGTAAACTTCTGACTTTATTCTCTCAGATTTATTTTTTTCCCTCAATGTGGCCCTAATACACCCTAAAAAATGTGATCAATGGTTTACTTAAAAAAATTAAGGCAACAAAGTGACACGTAATATAATTGAGTAGATTTTACTACTACACATTTGATTAAAAGGTATTGAATAAATTAAGTAAATCCAAATTAATTTCACAAGGAAAACTGATTTATATTTACAGAATATTTGGGTAAAATTGATTTATATTAATTACTTATCTTGGTGAAATTGATTTACATTTACTGAATATCTGGGTGAAATTGATTTATATTAATTAATTATCTTAGTGAAATTGATTTATATTTATTAATTATTTGGTTGAAATTGATTTATATCAATTAATTATCTTGGTGAAATTGATTTATATTTATTAATTATCTGGGCAAAATTTATTTATATTTACTGAATATCAGGGTCAAATTGATTTATATTTACTGAATATCAGGGTAAAATTGATTTATATTTACTAATTATTTGGGGGAAATTCATTTATATTTACTAATTATTTGGGTAAAAATGATTTGGATTCACTATATAAAATACATAATATCAACTAACATTTTAACACATTGTTGCTTGAATCCATTCAATAATATTGTCACTTTGTTGCCACAAATTTTCTATGTCTAATCTACTAAATATCATGCCTTTTTGGTGCCACAGTTTACTTCGGTTGGGCCAACAGATCACAATGCATAAGTACAGCAGGTAAACATTTATTTGAGCCATTTATAAATTATTAAGTTTCTCCAATGTTTTTCAAGTGCAAAGTGCAAACATACAACAATAAAGTAGAGAGGGGCTATAATAAAACAAAGAAAGAAACCATGCATGTGTACAACAGGGATACAATTAATATTTACCTGACAAATGTATACTTGAGACTACTTGACAGACTTGGAGTGATGAAAAGGCTAAATTTACCAAAACTGCACAATGACCTATAACCTCTGCCCATCACTTTATTACAGGCACAGATTCCTTTTTTTGGATGTGATTAAAGGTTTAGTCCTGATAGTTTATTGCATTTAAATTACGTTGTATGTTTTCAGACTGCAATTATTTTTTTTAATTTGAATATGAAATATTTTTTTATGACATGCACTAATTGAAATCCTCAGGGCCATTATGTTTTTCAAACAGCTAAAAGTAAGCGATAAAATATCACATGTTAATTGACTTACAGTTTGGGATAAGGTCAAGTGCTTACATTTGCCTTACATCTTCACTACTGGCTAAAATAGGACTCTGGACAATCACATTATTCATTTGTTAAAATTCCCCAATTAAAACCTATTAAATTTGCATCCCTGGTGTACACAGTAGAATCACAAGGTACAAGAACAGCTACCTGTGGCATTATTAAGTCAAAAACATAATACCACTCCCCTCAAATGAGTATGATTGTTTCTTTCTAAATAACCACCTGCAACACTGAAACTTGTGCATTTTACAAAAATAACTAACCCTTGGAAGTAACAATGTGACAGTTTTCACAATTACTTAACAATTCCCTTCATTCTGCAAGGGTCCATTTTCTTAAGCTAGTAGCTTATTCTTGACGCTGTTCACTTTTGGGGACAAATTCAAACAATCCAGCTCGAGGAAGAGTTTCTGGAAGACTTCAAGCGTGTACCTGAGCTCCTTTGGATAGGCGAGGTTCACTGCATATGCCAACCCAACGAGCAAGGAGCAAGCCCTTGGAAAGTTACCCATAGCAGTCAGAACTTTCATGCCCTCGATCACAACACCGATGTCGCCGGGAACCTCTGAAGTATTAGTCTTGATGTTGTAGATTTTCATCCTCTGTACAGCAAGGTCCTGTGACACACTGTCTTCATCAGCATCCTGAAATAGCACAAACATTGTATTTCAGAGTATGCAGCCGATAGAGAAGGTCCTAATTGAACATCTCCCAAATTGCTTCTAACCCTTTGGAGAAGAAAATCTGGGGCTGTCAAAGCTGTTGCACATCAGTGTTTTAGAAAAATCTGAAATAATGTATTTGCAAAAGCATATTTTTATGCCAGGTAAGTTAAAAAAGATCCAATCAGATCACCAACAAATCAAAACAATTCAGTGACACCAGAGATGATGGTCTGAACTGACTCACAGTTGTAAATATTTATAAATGAAATTTTTGAAATTAAATCAATCCAGTGCTCCATAAATTAATTTCTTCCTTGCACTTGTGTATTGATGAATATTATTATATTATTATTCTACATTCACTAACACAGGCTGGTCACCTGTCAACCAGTCCTCTATGGCAGTGTACGCTCACTCCTGAAACTTGAAGTAATCCACAGCAACTGGATCAACTCTGCTCCTTAATTTATTTTAGAAGTTGCCTCAGTCTCTCCGTAAAACTGTCTCTCAGCTGCTTTGTGAATAGCTCTTGGGAAAAAACTCTTAGCTAGGAACTTTTAGGGCCAAATTTTAAAGAGAAGAAGTCAACTACTGATAAATTGAATTATGTCAGTTGGTAAAATCAGAATGAAATGGTGAGCATTTAGTAACACCTATTTCTACAGTAGTACGTACGAATTCCGTAATGGAAAACAAAGACTTTACACACAGAGAGGACAATGATTACTTACACGACTCAACAAACCTATAAAAACCTTGTCAAAAATTACTGAAGAAATAGAGTTAAGATCGTATTGTGTTATTTGACCTTCCCAAGACATACTGTACAAGGTGCGAAATGAGAGAGAGAGAGAGATCAGTTTCTTTATATTTTAACATTCAACTTACATCATACTCTTTTAAGAGTTGATCCGTCGATTCCCCAAGGTACACCATCAAACACTAAATGACAACATCTCTGGTCATGTTGATGCTTGGAAGGCTTGGGGCCTGGAATGACAAAAATAAACATAGTTCAAGTTCTATTCAAGTAAAAATCATCCACTGACCTCAAACTGGCCAGAAGATGCAATTTTTAACACTAAGTGGCTTATATTACTGTTTAACAAACTCCTATCAAGCATCCTTAATGTGCTGTCCAAGTGACCAGTCTACTGAAACACTTCCCGTTATTACTGAGGTTTCCAGGGAACCAGCTGGGACTCCAGGAGGTCATTGGTCCCATCAAAGAAAGAGTGCATAGCACATAAACTCCCATAAAACTACAACATTTACACCTTTCTTTTTGTATGGATTAAACAAACACATTACATTTTAATCAGTGAGCTCTCAATGTGCTGGTAGGCAAATTTTGTTAACTTTGGACCGTCTCCCCTTGTTTCCAGTTTTTTATGATAAGCTATGCTGCTGGTTGTAGCTTCATATTTATAGTACAGACATGTGAGTGATATCAATCTGATATCATCTACCAAATTATCTTCCAGCGGTTTGATCACAAAATTCCTAAAAAATAATATTAACAAACATAATACTCATTGAAGGATACCTTTAGTAGGATAGCCTGCAGCCTCAACCCCATGGTTCCGCCCTTGGAGTGGAAGAGGTTCAGAAGCCTGGGAGTGTATTCATCCAGCTTGGACATGCACTTTGATTCAAGGTGCACAGTTGTGATTCTGTGAAACTCATCCTGGATCTGAAAGACCAGTAATAAAACCAGCTTTAAAGCCTCAAATATTACTATTATACAATTTTATGACATTCGTGTTTGCTGATTGTTTACCTTCTGGGTTAAATCATCTGACTGTACACTGCGGGATTCCTGATGGAAGTACCAACTTCTCAATTCGGTCATCAATCATCACTCGGAGCTTTGCCTACATCTCTGCCAGCCTGACAAGAATGTGAATAGACAAAAGTTCAATAGCATCACAAGCAGAAGTTTAAAGATGAGACAAGACATACAGTGAGTAACGTAATTAAGAGGCTGGAGTGTGCCACCAGAATAGAAAAAAAAATAGAACTAATTAATTTATTAATTAGATTGTTAATGTAATTAAAGTATATTTAAATTTGCCAATTACAAATATTTCCTTATTCTGTATTTAATCAATAACATAATTGTAAAATTAGTATTTGTTGTTTAGTATGTGTTGATACTGTATATATTACATTAAAATTTAGTTTATAGGGTTTTTGTCTGAAATCTAAAAAAAATTCAGAATAAATTATTATTACTATTATTTACAATATTACAAGAAGAACATGTGATTAATTTGAGTAATATAAATTGTAACTAGGGTGTGGAAAAGTATGCACAAACCATGTGTTATCATAGCTTAATTATATGTCTATGAGAAATGAGTGATCAGTATTTTACATTTTCTGCTGCTTTAATTCAAATTCAGGTTGGAACTACAGGGATTTTTGAACATCACTGATAATCAAAACTGAAGCAAATCTGCTTTCTAACCTGCAAAAGTTGATACAAAAAAAGCTAGTATTAACCAAATTTTGTATTGCAAAACAAACGGTGTACAAAACATTACACAACATGTACTGTATGTGAAACATTGTATCACATCAGATTGTGTATTGAATATAAGTGTGATACATACCTGTTGATAGATTTCAGTCAAAGACTCTTGATGCACCTGGAAAGACATTCATATTAGCTTTAATTCATGTAGCTGGTATGTCAATATACAGTAAAAAGATCACTTTCACCGTCTGTGGCATATTCTACAGATGTCTAGACATTGAAACTGTAGTAATGTTGCTGGTATGATGTCAATAAAATGTCAAACGGTCATTTTGACTGTCTATCTTTGCTGTGAACGGCAGCACAAGGAAAACAATAGACGAGACCAGTAATCTGTAGAAGAGACGCAGCTCTGCAGCCACGCTGCGCTGCTCAAGCGGTAACTAGTTTACTGACCTCAAACCCGGCCGGCTCACTTTATTTCTTTAAACTCGGTCGGATACGTTGTTTATCACGGGGGAGGCGGTTGGCAACACTGGGCTGTGACTGGACAGGAGATGGCAGAGGGAAGTGACGGATCAGGAAACGAGTTAGGCGAGATGGAATTAGGTGGCGGGAGCTACGGAGAGTGGGATATTGCTCGGAAAAAGAAACGTAAAAAGAATCCAAATAATAAATCGGATGATAGTGATTCAGTTGGCAGAGAAGCTGTAACAGAGAGGAGGAGAGATGATTATAAGGTAATCATTAAACTGGCGCAAGAAGGGGCTTCTTTTGGAGAGTGGAATCCAATACAACTTACCAGATCAATATGTAAGGAAATCGGAGAAATAAAAAGTGCTAAAGTGTTAAGAAACGGATCACTGTTAATTATGTGCAAGGATGGAGGACAACAAGGGCGAGCAATCAGGATGAACAAAATAAGTACAATGTTCCCTAGCTGGTGACAAAAAACTAGTCAAGGGAGTCATCTCAGGGATCCCAGTAAGTGTAACAGATGACGATGTTAAAGCAAACATAACTAATGCAACAGTAAGTGAAGTCAAACAGAAATGGGATTAAAAGTGACAGTCTCTCAGTGCTGATCACTTTTGAGGAGGAAAATCTTCATTGGATATATGTGCTATGATGTCAGGCTGTATATTCCCCCACCACTCAGATGCTTTAAGTGTCAACGATTTGGACATGTGGCGGCTGTGTGTAAAGGAAACCAAAGGTGTGGAAGATGTGGAGGAGAACATGAGTATGGCAAATGTGCCCAGGGAGCAAAGCTGAAATGCTGCAATTGCGGCGGAGAACATAGCTCAGCGTACGGTGGATGTGAGGTCAGAGAGTCAAGGTGTATCAGGGAATCAGCTATGCAGAGGCAGCAAAGAAGGTTTCAGGAGGAATAAAGGTGACAAAGCAAAATAACACTGTGAATGAAGATGTTGTAAAATGTGCAGGATGCGATAAGTTGAAGGAGGAAACTCTGCTAGTCAGAAAAAGTGACTTTGTGCTCTTTATGGCAGAAATAATCAACTGTTCAGCACAGTCAAAAAGTCGCAATGAAAGGATTAAAATAATTGTAAGATCAGCTGAGAAGTACCTTGAAGTAAAGGGTTACAATGGGAAACAGTTAGAGACACTCTGAATGAAGATACACAATCCGCACAAACATGGGCTGGATCCTCTTAATGGTGCTAATTCTGCTACAATGGAATGCGAGAAGCTTAATAGCAAATGGACAGGAGTTTAAGAAGTACATTGATAAATTACAAAATAAACCGAATGTAATATGTGTACAAGAGACATGGTTGAAACCACAGTGGGATTTTGTTGTAAAGGGATATTCTGTAGTTAGAAGGGATAGGGAATCTGGTAATGGTGGAGGAGTTGCAACATTCATACAGAATGAAATGAGTTACAAGATAATGCATGTAAACACTGAGCATGAATCAATTGTTGTTAAGGTGTGGACTGACAGAGGTGATATAGATATAATTAACTTTTATAATCCATGCGGGAAATTAAGTCAAGGTATATTAGAGGATGTAGGGGGATCATTGCAAAACAATGTAATATGGTGTGGGGATTTTAATTCACATAATTCATTGTGGGGGAGCAATAGCACAGATGCTAATGGTGTAGTTGTAGAAGAATTTATAGATGATCACTGTTTGGTGTGTATTAATAATGGGGAGGGAACACGGTATAATTGCACTCAAAACACAGAAGCAGCACTTGACCTAACATTTGTAAATAGTACTTTAGCAGGTGTAAGCACATGGAAAGTAATAAAGCATACTACAGTGGGCAGCGATCACTACCCCGTACTGACTAAAGTTGGTGTAAAAATTTATTTTGATAAGGGAAAGAAAATTCCTAGATGGAAGTTGGAAAATGCTAATTGGGCTGCTTACCAAGAGATAAGTGCAGCGAGATGTGAGGGAATTAAAGAAGATTATCAAATGGATGTAAACATATTTAATGGTGAACTAGTTAATGAAATAATTCAGTCTGCTGAGGAAACAATCCCAAAGAGTACAGGAACTAAACGTATTAAGAATGTACCTTGGTGGAATAGCGACTGTAGCAAAGCCATAAAAAACAGAAATAAAGCATTTAGGGAACTCAAAAAACTTCATTCACAGGATGCTTTGATCCAGTATAAAAGGGCACAGGCAATAGTAAGGAAAACAATAAGAACCCAAAAACACACATTTTGGAGGCAATATTGTAGCAGTATAGGAAGAGAAGTAAAGCTTTCAGATGTCTGGGGCATGATCAGGAGAATGGGAGGGATCAGAAGGAGTTATAAATTACCAGTGATGAATAATGGGGATCAAATGGCTGTCAGCAACCTAGAAAAGGCTGAACTTCTGGCGCAAACATTCAGGAAAGTTCACAGCTCCGACAACCTAACAGATGAGGCCAGGCGCTGTAGAAATAGAGTTTTATTGGAGAAATCTAAAATATTAGAGAAAAAAGAGACATCAGAAGATCCAATAGACCTGCCTTTTAGTATGTTTGAATTGAGAAGAGCAATAACTTGTGCACGTCAGACCACACCTGGTAAAGATGGCGTATGCTATAAAATGTTAGAGAACATGGCAGATAACACTCTGGTCACTGTTTTAAGACTGGATAACAGAGTTTGGGAAACTGGACAACTTCCTTCAGTGTGGAAACAAGCCGTAATAGTGCCTATTCTAAAACCAGGGAAAGACCCATCAGATCCATATAGTTACAGACCTATTGCCCTAACCTCTCATTTATGTAAAATTATGGAGCGAATGGTTACAGAGAGATTAACATATTTCCTGGAAAGTAAAGCTCTTTTATCTCCACATCAAAGTGGGTTCTGTAGGGGTCGCAATACTATGGACTCTGTCTTATGCTTAGAGTCAGACATCAGGAAAGCACAGACCAACAAATAAGTAGTAATAGCTATCTTCTTTGATGTGGAAAAAGCATATGATATGCTCTGGAAAGAAGGGTTACTCATTAAATTGAATTCATTGGGAATTGGTGGTAGAGCATATAATTGGGTGAAGGACTTTTTATCTGACAGGAAAATACAGGTAAGAGTAGATGCAGAATATTC
Organism: Sebastes fasciatus; assembly: GCF_043250625.1. Lineage (NCBI taxonomy): Eukaryota > Metazoa > Chordata > Actinopteri > Perciformes > Sebastidae > Sebastes > Sebastes fasciatus. The sequence goes on from NC_133811.1 coordinate 30,605,618, forward strand.
AAATGTATATACAGTGGATTATGGAACTCCACAGGGTAATGTATGTAGTCCGTTATTATTCAATATAATGATCAATGATATATTTTCTCAGGTTGAGCAAAATATAGGAAAGTCTATGTACGCGGATGACGGAGCTCTTTGGATAAGAGGCCGCAATGTATCATTTGTTAATAAGAAAATGCAAGCTGCAATAGCTGAGGTGGAGAAATGGGCAAACAAATGGGGATTCAAGTTATCAGTAGCAAAAACACAAGTTATTTGTTTCTTAAAACGGCGTAAAATCGCACCCATTTCCCTAAAACTGTATGATCAACCTCTGGAGCAAGTCAAAGCTGTTCGATTTCTGGGGATTTGGTTTGATGAAAAGCTCACATGGAACATTCATTTAGATAAAATCAGGAGCAAATGTAAAAAAGTCATCAATATACTGCGTTGTTTGACAGGACAGGAGTGGGGAGCAAGTAGAGCATCTTTACAACATATATACTGGGCTCTCATGAGATCTGTCCTTGACTATGGGTGTGTAGCTTACATGTCAGCAGCAGAATCAAACCTCAAGAAATTAGATGTACTGCAAGCTCAGGCTTTGAGAATCATTAGTGGATCATTCAGAACATCTCCGGTATCAGCAATGCAAGTGGAAGTGGGAGAAATGCCCCTACGGATTAGGAGAATAAAATTAATGCTGGCATACTGGGTTAATCTTCAGGGGCATTATGAAACTCACCCTACCAAAAGTGTTTTGATAGACTGCTGGGAACATAATGAAACAAACTTCATAAGCTTTGGGTGGGTAGGTGATGCAAAGGCAGAAAACATAGGGTTATGTCAATTCCAATATTGCTCTACAGTTTCAGTTTCCTCCATTCCTCCCTGGTTATTCCCATTACCAAATGTTGACCTCAATATACAGCAGGAATTGAAGGAGAAGTCAAAGAAAATTCCAGCATGGCGCATAGTCCAGAATTATTTAGATCAGCACTTCTCAGACTCCGTGTTCTTATTTACAGACGGTTCCAAAGATCCTGAGACAGGGTGTGCAGGTGCAGCAGTTTATATCCCAGTGAATGAGACATACATCAAGAAACGAGTATCAAATTATGTGTCAGTATATACTACAGAAATATTGGCAATATTATTGGCCCTGCAGTGGATAGAGGAGAGGGAAATAAAAAACACTGTTATTGCATCTGACAGTTTTTCAGCACTCACAAGCATAGGATCTGGTAGATCATCAGTCAGAACGGATTTAATTAATGAAATATGTCTCATTATGTATAGGATGGAAATAAAAGGCACAGGTGCACGATTCATATGGGTTCCTGCTCATGTTGGTGTGGAGGGAAATGAGCAGGTAGACATTCTGGCCAAACAAACACTAAGAATTAAGAATATAGAATTACAAATTCCATTAAGTAAAGCTGAGGCTAAACCATTCATCAGGAACTATGCACAAAAAGTATGGCAGGAGTACTGGGATGATCAGGAAACTGGAAGGCATATGTACAATATACAGAAACATGTTGGAGCAGGGAGAAAGGTGGGCTGGAAAAGAAGGGAAGAAAATATCATCACTCGACTGAGAATCGGACATACAGGTCTTAATCAAACATTATATCGAATAGGCAAACACCCAACTGGGAAATGTACACACTGTAACCAGCCAGAAACTGTTGAACACGTACTGATACACTGCAGTAATTACACTATCCAGAGGAATCACCTTTTTCAGACACTAAGGAAGGCAAAACATCACGACTTTTCAGTGTCAGGTCTATTGGGGAATAAAGCAGATAATATATACAGTGAAATTATTCAGTTTTTGAGAAAAACTGATTTAGTTAAAAGAATCTAGAGTTTTCATTATCATTTTTTTATTTATTTAATTTTTTTTTGTTTTTTTTTGTTTTGTTTTTAGTTCTATTTTGTTTCTGCACAATCTTCTGTTCCACACTCCAGTCCAGATGGTGGCGGTAATGCACCTCTAAGATGGTTTGCCAACCGCCAATAAACACCAAAGAAGAAGAAGAAGAAGAAGGTCAGAGTCCATGGCTGCATCCCAAAACTCTTAATTGCATCCCTGTTTCCCTCACTTGCGTCTCATCCTTGCGTCTTAGTCCCTCCCACCAGGGAAGCATGGAGAGACGCAAGGAAACCATGCGAGGAGAGAGGAAACGAGGAAATACGATTTAAGCGACATGGGACGGTCGTTTCCTCTGAAGCGTCACGTGAAGCGACGTCCGTTTCTGATGACAGCAGCAGCTGATCACAGCTGGATCAGCTGTCAGTTGGCTTTAACAGCTGTTTGTGTCTGAACTGTACTAATACTAATAAAGACAAGTGCAAGCTGCAGCCTGTATTTCTACTGTGGACTGCTTAGAGGCTCAGGAACCATCTCTACTGGATCAATAACTTTATATTATTTATTCATTATTAGCGTCTGTAGTTATTGATATTCTGATTGTGAGCTCATTATTTAATAACCCAGAATATGACTACGGTGTTTTTTTGAACACTGTACATTATTTATTAGGCTAAAGGGAAAATGTAAATGATGTAACTCATATCAAACCCGACGTTCAGGAATCATCAGCCTCATGTGACTGAATGGAAATGAGGATAAATGATGTAAAAGGTGTTTGTTGCTGACAGACAGACTCTCCTTCTCTCTCTGACTTTAATAGTTTCATTAATAAAAGTTAACGGGGGAAATAACAGATCATGAAAAGAAAAATCATTCTAATAAATAAAGAAAGTTATTTTTAATCAGTTCATCAGGTATTATAAACCCCTCTGACTGTCAGGCTGCTTCACTGACGCTGTGTGAAGCAGAGATACTGCAGGTCCTTCTGCTGCTGCTCAGAGCTTCAGTTAACACACATTATAACTAGATGGTGAATCAGAAGACAACTAAACTATAAAACGTTTAATCTGTGATCTGTTTTCACTCCGGTATGAAACTCAGTGATGTTGAGAGGTAAAGTTATCAGATCAGTCTGATCGGCAGCAGCGTCCAATCAGTAACTGATATCCAGTAAGGGGGCGTGTCGGTCGGTAAAAGACTTCCGTGGAGGATACACTGGTGTATCCTCGCTCATAGCTCCTCCGGCAAGCCTCCTCGATCCTCGATCCTCGCTCCTCGATGCACAAATAAGGGCTTTGGGACGGTCTTCAAAATGGCGCACCAGAACTACTTCCGGTTCAAGCGAGGATCGAGGAGCGAGGAAACGAAAATTAAGAGTTTTGGGATGCAGCCTTGGTGTAGTCATGGGCTGCATCCCAAAACTCTTAATTTTCATTTCCTCGCTCCTCGATCCTCGCTTGAACCGGAAGTAGTTCTGGTGCGCCATTTTGAAGACCGTCCCATGTCGCTTAAATCGTATTTCCTCGGCTGCATCCCAAAGCTCTAAATTGCATCCCTGTTTCCCTCACTTGCGTCTCATCCTTGCGTCTTAGTCCCTCCCACCAGGGAAGCATGGAGAGACGCAAGGAAACCATGCGAGGAGAGAGGAAACGAGGAAATACGATTTAAGCTATATGGGACAGTCGTTTCCTCTGAAGCGTCACGTGAAGCGACGTCCATTTCTGATGACAGCAGCAGCTGATCACAACTGGATCAGCTGTCAGTCAGCTTTAACAGCTGTTTGTGTCTGAACTGATCTAATACTAATAAAGACAAGTGCTCTTTATACTATTTATTCATTATTAGAGTCTGTAGTTATTGATATTCTGGTTGTGAGTTAATTATTTAATAACCCAGAATATGACTATGGTGTTTTTTGAACACTGTACATTATTTATTAGGCTAAAGGGAAAATGTAAATGATGTATATCAAACCCGACGTTCAGGAATCATCAGCCTCATGTGACTGAATGGAAATGATGATAAATGATGTAAAAGGTGTTTGTTGCTGACAGACAGACTCTCCTTTTCTCTCTGACTTTAATAGTTTCATTAATAAAAGTTAACGGGGGAAATAACAGATCATGAAAAGAAAAATCATTCTAATAAATGCAGAAAGTTATTTTAAGTCAGTTTGTCAGGTGTTATAAACCCCTCTGACTGTCAGGCTGCTTCACTGACGCTGTGTGAAGCAGAGCTACTGCAGGTCCTTCTGCTGCTCAGAGCTACAGTTAACACACATTATAACTAGATGGTGAATCAGAAGACAACTAAACTATAAAACGTTTAATCTGTGATCTGTTTTCACTCCGGTATGAAACTCCAGTGATGTTGAGAGGTAAAGTTATCAGATCAGTCTGATCGGCAGCAGCGTCCAATCAGTAACTGATATCCAGTAAGGGGGCGTGTCGGTCGGCAAAAGACTTCCGTGCAGGATACACTGGTGTATCCTCGCTCATAGCTCCTCCGGCAAGCCTCCTCGATCCTCGATCCTCGCTCCTCGATGCACAAATAAGGGCTTTGGGACGGTCTTCAAAATGGCGCACCAGAACTACTTCCGGTTCAAGCGAGGATCGAGGAGCGAGGAAACGAAAATTAAGAGTTTTGGGATGCAGCCCTCGTTTCCTCTCTCCTCGCATGGTTTCCTTGCGTCTCTCCATGCTTCCCTGGTGGGAGGGACTAAGACGCAAGGATGAGACGCAAGTGAGGGAAACAGGGATGCAATTTAGAGTTTTGGGATGCAGCCCAAGAGGTCTGGCTTAGGGGGTCACGTGATGCGGTCATCGTGAGGAGTCGTTTTTCGCCGACCTCCCGTCACCACCAGATACAATTTACAATTTAAAGTTACTTTTTGACCCAGGCTGGACTTTCTAAAGGTGGCTATCTATGTATGAACATGTCCGCTTCTGATCCAAACCAAGTCCAACGTGATGCCGGGGCTAGAACTCGCTCAGAGCTGAAGAAACTCCAGACCACTAGCATGGACGCTACAGCTAACGTTAGCCAGCATGGCGCCGCCACCTGCGAGGAGGAGGGCGTGGCTACTCTCCTCGCGCAGGACGTCACACAGAGAACCAGCGCCTTAATGGATCAGAAGTTTACCGAACTGCATCTGACTCTGGAAGGATTTAACAACCGTATCGAAGGCAACACCAAGCGCTTAACGGAGGCTGAGTCACGTATCTCAGATGCTGAAGACTTCGTGACTTCATTGTCTAACAAGATCACGGCTCTAGAAAAGGAAGTGGATACTCTCTCACAACGAGCCGAGGACAGCGAAACCCGCAGCCGCAGGGAGAACATCAGGATTATCGGTCTGAAGGAAGGCACGGAGGGACAACAACCAACTTCATGGCTCCCCAAACTACTGGGTTTGCAAACCAAACGAGGGACGATTCAAATCGACAGAGCGCACAGATCCCTCGGCCCTCAGAAGGAAAAGCATACAAGACCGGTGATCATCAAGCTGCACAATGTCTGCGACAAACAGAGGGTCATGGCTGCAGTCAAGGAAAAAGAGAAGCTTCTGTACAACGGGAACCAAATCTACATTCACCAGGACCTCTCGGTCCAGGTGAGGCAGACCCGACGGGAGTTCAATGATGTCTGCCAGCGTCTCATCATGCGAGGGATACGCTTCCAGATGCGCTTTCCAGCCAGCCTGTGCTTTTCGTACAACAACCAGGACTACACGTCCAAGTGTCCACGCAAGGCTTGGGAGTTTGTGAAGGACTGGGACAAATGAAAAACTTGGTCAGGTACCACTCCGTCTCTTTCCCTGCTCTCTGTGGGATGGGGACATGAAGGCATATGTTGAACTAGTTTAGGGCGACTCAGCGGTCTCTGGTACATATTCTAAACTTCATACACCCGAACATTATACACGTTTCCTATACATCCATGAGCGCACACACACATTCACATTAGCTGGTTGTAGAACCCTGCATTACGCACATGCACACAATTACGCACGTAAATAGTCCCGTAGGCTACAGCCGAGCGCGCGCTCTGGCAGATACAGACACTCTTTATAATACACCCAGCTCTCACGTGTTATTTATATTCTGTTTTGAGAAAATAACGGGGTCAATACTTTGTTTTAAAACGGTCATTGCATTTCTTTTTTGTGTGAATAATCTAATGGACTGGATGAAGTCAAGGCTGACCTCAGTTTATTAAGATCTTGGCCCTTGATAACGTCTTCTTCAGTTCATGTGGTGTTTCTGCCATACATAATCTCTCCTTTTGACAACTGCCTGTTCTTTTTGAGTTGCATAATTAAGAGCTTTAAAATGCTGAGTCGCCCACCACCTTTTATCTTTATCTTTTCTTTTTATCGCCACACTAATAAGTTGTTGCCTCTAATGATTGTTTTTTTTTTGTGTAACACTGGAATGAGTAATAATTAGTATAGCCCTATACTGTTGGACAACTGTACTTTTCAAGGTGGTAGGTGGCGGGAGGGTGACAGAAGCTGATCTGGATCTTTAGGGGTAAGTTATGGGATCTAGATTTCTCTCCTGGTTTGGTGGAATGTTACTTCTCAGCTTCACGCACCCAAATGTGTTCACCATTTGTGATTTTGGTTGTGTTTTCTTTGGGAAAGTGTTCGATAGGCTCCAGCTGTCAGGCTTTGTTTTTGAGGGTAGTGTTTTGTGTTTTATTTTTTGTTATCCTGTTCCATTGTTTTCAGTTTTCTCATGTAATAAGATGTCCTCTCTCTCATGTAAGACTAGATCTTATCAGACCTCTCATCTTAGTTTGGGTTTTGTAAACCCATTTGCAAATATGCTTCCACCCATTTACCTTGTTAGTGGTTGTACTTATGAGTGATCTCAAAATTACCTCGCTAAATGTTAAAGGTTTAAACCATGTCGTCAAGCGCCAAAAGATTCTTACTTTACTAAAAAAGGAGAAGTGCCACATCGCCTTCTTACAGGAAACCCACCTGTCCGATCTGGAACATATTAAATTACGTAGAAATTGGGTTGGGCAAGTTTTTTATTCCTCCTTTAAATCCAACAGTCGAGGTGTGGCTATTCTCTTACATCGCAGCCTTCCTTTTACATTGGATAGAACAGTAACCGATAAAGAAGGGCGTTATGTGCTTATTTCCGGATACATCTATGGAGAGCACATTTTACTGGGTTGCATTTACGCCCCCAATATATATGAATCTACCTTTTTCCCCAAACTTCTGGCAGACATGTCTGACTTTTCTACCTCCTTTACTTTGATAGGTGGTGACTTTAATTGTACCCCTGACTCTACTGTCGATCAATCTCCTCCTAGGCCTATTCCTTCTCGCAAAAGTCTTAAACTGACTGAATTTTGTACTGACTTGGACTTGAATGATGCATGGAGAGTTCTTAACCCAACAGGCCGGGATTATACCTTCTTCTCTAAGCCTCACCAGTCCTTCTCTAGAATTGATTTTTTCCTTTCTTCCAGGACACTCTTAGATAGAATTAAAGACTGTATTATAGGAAGTCAGACTATATCTGACCACGCCCCTATCAGCGTAACCATTGGTCCCCCGTATAAAGACCCCTCTTGTAGACACTGGCGCCTGAGCCCTTCCTTATTAAGCAGCCCACCCTTTGTTGATTTTCTTAGTAAAGAACTTAAACAATTCCTTGCTGAGAATAAATCACCTGAAGTGAGTTCTACTACTTTGTGGGAGGCGGCTAAGGCTTACCTTCGTGGGGCTATCATATCCTACACATCAGCACAAAAGAAAAAGGCTCTCAAAACCCAGTTAGAGTTGGAGAAGAAAATTAAGGAGTTGGAGGGAGAATTTAAAAGTTCTCCATTCAGGTCCATTGGGGAACAGTTGGATGCTACGCGTTCTGCTTTAAATCAACTGTTAACAAAGAATGCAGAGTCTTCAATATTTTTTGCAAAACATAGGCTCTATGAATCAGGTAATAAACCAGGTCGCCTGCTGGCCCGTCTGGCCAAGGGGGGGAGCGGTTCAACCTCAATATCAGCGCTCCAAGACACCAATGGAGTTAGATGTCACAAATCTACTGAAATAAATAAAATTATGAAGGTCTTTTATCAGAAATTATATTCATCAGATGGTCTCACCTCTGAGGAGACAAGGGGAAGATTCCTTGACAAAATAAAATTACCAACTCTCTCAGATGACCAAAAGGAAGGCTTATGCAAACCAATCACAGAGGAGGAGGTTCTGGAAACTATTCGGGTACTTAAAGGAGGGAAGGCGGCAGGGCCTGATGGGTACTGCCCAGAATTTTATAAAAAACTAGGGAGTATCATAGTAAGCCCTCTTACAGACATGTATAGAGATTCTTTTGAAAATGGCTGCCTCCCCTCAACTCTTAATCTAGCTAATATCTCCCTTATTCTGAAGAAGGGCAAACCCCCCGACCTATGTGGCTCCTATAGGCCTATTAGCCTTATCCCGGTAGAAAATAAGTTGCTTACCAAACTACTTGCTAGGAGGTTAGAATTGCTTCTGCCCTGTATTATTAATCCTGACCAGACGGGTTTTGTTCATGGGCGCTACTCACATACAAACATTAGACGGCTGTTGAATATTATCCAATTTACTAACCATTTTAAAAAGAAGGCCCTCGCCATTTCTTTAGATGCCGAAAAGGCGTTCGATAGAGTTGAGTGGCACTATCTATATGACGTCCTTGAGAGGTTTGGTTTGGGGGGGGATTTCCTTAAGTGGATCCAAACTATTTACCACTCCCCCACGGCCTGTATTATAACTAATGGTCTGCGCTCGGGCTCCTTCCCTTTGGAAAGGTCCACACGCCAGGGCTGCCCTCTAAGCCCTCTGCTCTTCGCCATCGCTCTCGAGCCGTTGGCAGAAGCCATTAGATGCCATGGAGATGTGACGGGTATAGCTGTCGAGGGTACCACTCACAAAATTGCGTTATATGCTGACGACATCCTTTTATTCCTTACCTCTCCTGAAACTTCTGTTCCCACCATCCTAGCAATAATAAACGAATTTAGCTATATCTCAGGCTACAAGATAAACTTTAGCAAATCTGAGGCTATGCCCCTGGGCAGCTTCAGTGATACCAGCATGTTAGTAAATTTCCCTTTCAAGTGGTCCACTGCTGGTTTCACGTACCTAGGTCTAAAAATATCGCCAGATAACCACGACTTATGGAAATTTAACTTTGCCCCTGTACTTAATACAGTGAAACAAGATCTGATTCGGTGGCATGATCTTCCGCTTTCACTTATTGGTCGTGTTAGCCTGATAAAGATGAACGTACTCCCTCGACTTCTATACCCTCTACAAATGTTGCCACTGCGCATCTCCAAAAAAGTTAACAAAGACTTGGAGAGATCCTTTTCAAAATGTATTTGGCACGGTAAAAGGCCGAGACAAAAGTTTAGTTCTCTGCAGTTGCCCAAAGAAAAAGGTGGTTTAGCGGTACCCAACATGCTCTTTTACAACTGGGCCTGTCACATTCGTACTCTTTGGACTTGGTTACACTCATATCTTAGGCTCGAAACTTGTGTAGACTCTTGGGCGTGCTCCCCTGAGTCCCTGTGGAGTTTGGTGACATGTGGACCGGAAAAAATTAAAATGAACATTAAGAATAACCCTTTAATTATCAACTCTATTAAAGTGTGGCGGGAGATCTCCGATTACATGGATAGACGAGGTGTCAAATCCATGCTGTCTCCCATCTGTAATAATCAGGAATTTTTACCAGGCTTGAGGCTTTCTTTATTCCACTCATGGCGTGACAAAGGGATTCATGTGATAGGGGACATGTTTGAGGTTAATACCTTGATGTCCTTTCAGCAGCTTCAAGACAAATTTAATCTCCCTAAAGATCACTTTTTTGCATATCTACAATTAAGGCATTTTGTTAATACACTTGTAAAGCCTACAGAGGACATTTCCATCTATAGTGAGGCAGAAAAGTTTATCCGTGAGCAGAAGGGTTTTAAGCACGGAATATCCCGTTTCTATTCTGTACTTTACTCTCAGGATAAATATGACACGACCAAATTATCACGCAAATGGGAGGGTGACCTGGGTAATGACTACAATGAGGAAGACTGGCGGGAAGCAGTGCACCTGGTGCAATCAACCTTCACTTGCAACAGGCTTGCGGAGATTCAATATAAAATATTACATAGGCTCCATATAGCCCCTGTTACCCTCCACAAAATATCTCGAACCATCTCTCCCATTTGCGGTAAGTGTAACACAGACCTTGGGTCCCATTACCATTACTTTTGGGGGTGCAATCGGATTGCTAGATACTGGAATCACGTAGCCCGAGAACTGAGCGGGATCTTTAAGACTACAATAAGAAAGGATCCAGGGTTATTTTTACTGGGTTTGCCCTCTAAAGTAGTTTCTCTCTCGAGAAATCAGTACAAATTGCTGGACAAACTTCTACTCCTTGCTCGTAAATGCATCCTGCTAAAATGGGTGAAAGACACTCCACCCACAGTAACTTTCTGGTACAGGGAGATCTTCAACGTACTGCCACATGAAAGGATGAGTGCAGTCCTTAGGGGTGTTGAGGGCTCATTTATTAAGATCTGGAACCCTGTCCTGGACTATATACCATCAGAGCTCAAACACACTCTGTTGAAGGGCCAATACCCTTCAGGGTGGAAGCAAATTATGCCTAGTGCCACGTAAAACATAAAATATATTTCTAGGATCACCGTTTACCATTCATGAGAGTCTGAGGACAATATACTTTACTCTGAGATACTATCTGCCATTCTTATTGTCTTCTTTTTTTTCTTTTTTTTTTTTTTCTTTTTTATGTATTTATTTTTATGTATGGGTATGTAGGTATATGTGTATGTGTATATATGTATATATATATATATATATATATATATTTATTTTACGGTCAGTTTAACCACTGTTATTTTATGTAAAATGTCCCTTTTCACCCATTTTTATAATTCATTTATTTTTATTTATTGGTTTTGGGGGAGGGTGGGGGGGGTCTGACTGTATAGAATAACTGTTGAACATAACATTGCTGTGAGCCTTCTGTTCTGAAAATAATAAAAATATTTTGAAAAAAAAAAAAAAGCAGCGAGTGTTTCCCAAATTGAAAGGACTTAATAAAGGCAACACAAGAAGTGAAAAAAAAAAAAAAAAAAGTTATGCCTAGTGCCACGTAAAACATAAAATATATTTCTAGGATCACCGTTTACCATTCATGAGAGTCTGAGGACAATATACTTTACTCTATGAGATACTATCTGCCATTCTTATTGTCTTCTTTTTCTTTTTTTTTTTTTTCTTTTTTTTTATGTATTTATTTTTATGTATGGGTATGTAGGTATATGTGTATGTATATGTAGGTATGTATGTGTATATATGTGTATATATATATATATATTTATTTTACGGTCAGTTTAACCACTGTTATTTTATGTAAAATGTCCCTTTTCACCCATTTTTATAATTCATTTATTTTTATTTATTGGTTTTGGGGGAGGGTGGGGGGGTCTGACTGTATAGAATAACTGTTGAACATAACATTGCTGTGAGCCTTCTGTTCTGAAAAAGTTCTGGCTTGGTCCGAGCTTTTTAACATTAACTGAAGGCAGAACTGAAACTTTTTAACTGAAGGGAGGATTTTACTTTTCACATGACAAGAAAACAAATGAGATGATTTAGTTTGACCACCTTTTACATTCTCTCTCTCTCTTGTGGTTTTCTGCTTTCTCTAATAAGAAAGGTCTTAACATGTTATTTGTATGTATATATATAAATACAGTATATACTGTATATATACGGTACATATTCTTTTATTGATAGACTTGGCAGATCCACTCCTCTCAGCTATTCTTCCGGCTGCACGCTGCTCTGGTATTCCCCTGTTAAAACCTGTTGCACTGAAATCTGCCCGGCAACTGATGACATTACAACAGTCAGGAAATTCTGTGGCTCCTCAGTATCTTTCTAACTAGATGCAATGTGCTGTAGGTTATACTGTACCTACAGTAATAAATACCCCAAATACATACTTTATGTCATTAATATAGCTGTGATAACAACATTTTGTGCAGCCTTTGGTTTTTAATTTTTTTTTTTTTAAATCATATCATTAACTGCTAGCCCTCTGTGACCTCCAAAGGTTAACTTCACAAACAGATCCTCATAGATGATTGACCTATTTTCATTAACACTTATATACCTCCACGGGTAAAACCTGTGTGTCTGAGATCTGCACGGAAACAGATGAGCTATTTTGTCAAAATGTATATTTTTTCGTGTTGCATTACCTACCTGTATTATACTTTAAACTATAAATTATATAATAAACCATACTTAAATATACTGAAGTGATATAACACAGTTCAGTATTAATATGGATATGTTCGTAGGATACTGTAACACCAGTTATCAGAAATACGACAGCTTTAGAAATCTCCCCCAACAGGTTTAGTCATGGAAATGAGGTTTGGCACTTCCTGTATGTTTGCGGTCACATTTCACCAGACGCCCAGCGATGATAAAAACAAAGTCTGTAACGATCAGACGATGCATCGAGAATGTTTCTCCCATAAATATAAAAATAAGACATGTAAAAAAAATACATAGATTTACCTCACGTTGAAAATGTGATGACACGATATAGAATAACTATGTGGTTGACAGTAAACAAGGAATATTATTTATATTTAACACCATCACCCACATCATGTCAACATATTTTTACTACATATATCATACAGCATGCTGCATCATCATCATGAATCCTGTCCACTTTATATCAAACAGCAGCAGGACGTATCAGTTCAGGTTAATCATTACAGGACAGAGCAGTGGGCTGAACAAACGTCTTTATTTGGAGCTGTGTGTTGTGTTGCTGAGATTATTTTAACAAAACCACAAAACAATACACGGAACCATGTAAGAATCAACATACACAGTTACCTGCATTACATCATATTAAAGAACAATAACCAAACAAAGATGTTAACGATCTAATAACAGTTTGATTCTGCAAAGTTTAGGTTCGTCTGTCCCGGAAAGAAACGGTTCTTTAGCATTTCATGTTCTGATATTTCATTGATCCAAAATCAGAAATGGACCACACACTCTGCTGGGAGACAAAGTGGGGTCATTCATTTCTAAAATCAACTATTTCAATATATCTTTAAAATAAATGTATTGAAAAAACGTTGCATCATCTTGGAAACAAGCGCTTTATTGGGTCGAGTGCTGAGGTTGATCTGGGTTCAGAGGTCAAACTCAGAACATTCCCTTCCTGTAGCGGTGGATCAACTCTGATACGTCATCCTTACACACCTTTATCCAGCCGTCCTCCTGCATGTGGTACACTAGACACACACACACACACACACACACACACACACAGACACACACACACACACACAGATGAGTACACATATTCACACATATTCACACAAATGTACACATAAATACATAAAGACAAAAGTCCCAATTTACCCTTTTCAAGTGCTCACAGTACGACGGAGTATTAGGGCCACATTGAGGGAAAAGTGGCCAAAGTGAGCATGGCTCACATACCCCCCCGCATACTGCTTGACCCCTACTAAAGTAGGGCCAAAGGTTTTGCCCTTTTGGAACTAATGGAATTAATGAGCATTAACTAATTAACTAATGGGCACCCTGGACTTCTAACCCGCAAAAGGCACAACTAGACCAAACTGTCAACCATCATACCAAAGTTGAAGTTCCAAAGTTAAATAATTTCCGAGTTCTGCTCCAGACCTAAATTGTGACACGCGAACGGGCGGAAGTACGGAAGGAGGGATGGATGGAAGGTAAAGTCAAACTATTTCAAGAAAAAAAAGTCGTAATATTACGAGAATAAAGTCATAACTTTATGAGAAAAAAAATATTTCCTCCATCAGGTCCGTGCTGTTCTTTCTTTGGAATAAATGCAGTTTCTTTTCCAGGTCCTGATCCTGATGATAATGTGCTGCTGATGAGCCAAAAGATGAAATATTTGGTTATTTGTGAAACCTAAACTAAAGTAGAACTTCACAAGATGCTCCACGTTCCTCATTTTCACACAGGCTGCTCTATTTCCCCTCTAAAATAACACATAAAATTACTACTTTATAATATTATGACTTTATTCTCATAATACTACGACTTTTTTCTCTTAAACTTCTGACTTTATTCTCAAAATCTCAGATTTATTTTTTTCCCTCAATGTGGCCCTTATACTCCAGCGTTATACATTTCATGACTATACAACATTCAGTCTATGCTCAATTTTGCTCAACTGGGTTCTCAGAGTATACTCATTGTTGACCGACCCTCCGACCCTGGGCCGTCGGAGCGATGCCCCGACGGCCCAGTTCGTACGCCTCCTCCACCGTCATGTCCTCCCGGTAACCGCTGTCCACCACGCCGTAGGCGTAACTGTTACCACAGCCGGTAGAGAACATACGGCCAGACAGACGCGTCCCATTGTCATCCACATAGTACAGCGCAGGACCCTGGAGAGCACAGTTTGGGTCATTAATCAGTATAGTCTGCAGGGAAATGATCATTTTAATTTACATTATTTTACCAGACCACTAGATTAAGAGACCAAAGCGACGGTCTCCGACCGCGGCCAACACTGTTTAACAGACGGGCTTCACTAGATACAACTCCATGTAGTTTGTGTTGGTGTCTGATTCTGAACAGCGTAGACACACGCGAGCGCACATGGGACACCAACCGGCATTGATTTATACGTGTAAGAAGTTACAAACAGTCCCTTTAAAAACTGATACATTTTGAAGATCTTGTTTTTCCAAAGCAAATAATGATTCATGTATTTGAGTTTTTTCTTAATTAATCAGGAGTGTGTTGTTGTTTCATAATAGAGGCATAATAGAGTGCTTTACTGTTAATACAAAAGAAAATCTGTTAAATTACGCTCATAGGCCGTTTTTTAACTGAACTATAATGCATTCTTAAAAAACAGCACTTTACTGCTGATCAACTGTCTAAAGTATCATCAGTAACAGTTTCATGCAGTATTTTTTTAATTCTGGGAAGAGCAATTTCACCTGATCTGCACATGTGAGGCTGGATACGTTCTTTATTCATCCATTCCCATCTTACTGATTATTTGGTAAGTAGTAATTCTATTTAATTAATAAATCTGTGCAAAGTTTATCAGTGATGTTTCCAGTTAGTTTGCATTACAGAATATGTGCATGTCATGATAGAGGGATTCAACAGCTAGCTAGAATTTCACAGATGATTGCACATTAATCGGACAACACAAGGAGCTCATTTTAATTTCTATGTATTCAAGTTAATATCTAAGTTAATGTGCTGACACATGTATTTTGCCAGTGAATTCATGCATAACGACGGTGTATACATGTTACAGTCTATGGAAGTCCTTTCAACATTTAAAGTAGCATTAAGACTTCAGTGCACGTTGGTTATTGGGTGGTAATTCAGCAGAGCAGATACAAAATTGAAGGCAAGGTTATTTACTAGCTAACTAGTGTTTTTGAATGATATCTGAAAACCACATGTTCTATAGATCAGATGGTCAGAATATTCATCAAAAAACAGTTTCTCAACCAGTAATGCACACCACTCAACACAATTCATTTCAAACATTGACTAAAAATCCATGAAGTTGACTGAGGAAAATTCTTTCTAAGTTTCAGGTGAAACAGCAGGAAGCTATTGGCGCTGGATGGTCAGCCTTGAGGGCCACTTCATATGTGAGGGGATCCAGCCCACCTTCTTGATGGGGCTTGCTGCATTATTTTCCACCTTCTACACCTGCACACTCAAGTTAATCTCAAGGTTAGATACTTTCAGTAAAACCTGTATTTTTATTGTGGCATTAATCTAAGTGATTCACACAACTTGATTTTTACACAGTACCTGAAGAAACACTATCATTTTTCAGGTGCACCGTAGGAATAAACCCTGAGAGAGGCACCAAGGATGGACAGGGCAAAGTCTTCTCAAAGAAAACTGGCAAATTCACGAGCTACAAGACAAGACTACAACCGTATATCCACATGTATCCACTCTGCTGATGGGACTCATGGACTTGAGTGGGACTTCATTTAAAATGGTGAGTTTACATTACATACATGATAAGAGGAAATGAGGGCTACACACGCTGATTTTGTATGTGAGAAGTTACAATGAAAGTTATGTTGGAACTCATATATCTCTCTCTCACACAGTCAGCGGGCTACCAAGGCTGGATTGAGAGAACTGGTGTCTTTGAGTGGGCCATAAGTCATTCACTAACTCACTCCCCCATTATCGCCCAATACTTGGACTTCCACACTTATCCATGTGCCTTGTTAGAGCCTGAATATTCATACTTGGACATGATGTCACATGTCTGGTGGTGTTGGTGTTCATTAGTATATAGACAAATAATACTTTTTTTAAAGGGACTATTTGTAACTTTCAGAAATGCTTCTTAACAGCGACACCTGTGGCCGTGAAATCAACGAAAGTCAGCGTCGGGCTCGCACTTGCTCGCTCTCAATATACCTGAACGAGCATCACTCAAAACAGTGAGGCGACACACGTCAGCTAAAACCACAATATCACTCTATATTTCAGCTGCTTGGCAGTAATGTTAGCTGACCAGACCAAGGTCTCTCCATGAACATGATTTAGATCTGATCTTAGTGTTGGCTTTTCCTGCCTAAGTGCAGGCTGAGGCAGCGGGGCTCTGCAGCATGTCTCCCTCCTCTCTCCTCCCGCAGCCGGAGAGAGCAGAGGAGACACCGGCACCCGGTCGGTAACGAGAAGACAACGTTACTAGCTAAGGAGCTCCGTCACTTCACAAGACACGGGAAACCTCTGTTGGTCTGGAGGAGCTGCAGCATTTTTTTTCTGCACAAACGTCCACTGATCATTCACTAGATATTCTCAGAGCTAAACTAACTCTTCTGCAGTGAGGAGTAAGCGCGCGTTCACGTCTAGAGGTGGAGCGAGCTGAAAACGCACACGCTCTCTGAGCGAAGGCAAGCAGGCAGAGTTGGAGAGGCAGCGGCTACACGCGAACGCGCATATGTGAGCGCGCATGTGTGACGACCCGCTACATTTATGTGCGTACAAAGTTACAAATAGTCCCTTTAATGTTAATTTTTTTTTTCATTTGTACCACTGATATGCCTTAAGGCTCAGCAATATATTCAGTATATTCACATGTTACATGATATAAGGCAAAATATTATTTGAGAGTTTTGTTTTAACTATGATATAGCTCAACTCTCTGTAACTGTTCCACAAAGTAAGGTTAGTAAGATTGACAGATGTCTTCAGAAATGCTATTTCTTCTGAAATTTGGTGTGTTATCTGTGTCAGGTTTTTGTTGGCGCTGTGTTGAACTTCATATGAAAATAAAAAATAAAGTGCAATAAGATAAGCTGTAGATGTTCTTTTCTCACACATTGTACATGATTAGAAAATCAGTGAATTAGCTCTGTTCTTCACTCACATGTTGTTATGGTTTGCATTCTGTGCTTGTAGCCAGCTATAGACAGACATTTTGGGCCTTATAGCCTTAGCCTTTTTCTTAACAAGTGCCTTTAATTGTATTTAGTGTGACTATTCCTATGTCTTTAACCTGCTAAGTCTATTCATCTCGGCAAAAAATAATGTTTATTAAAATGTATGTAAAAAATACAACCTAAATAGTGCATTGAAACAAATCAGTAAGATAATGTAAAAGGATAAAAACAGCTTTATAATGTATCCTTAAACAGTAAATTAACTGTAAAATACTGTATTTTTCGTTAACAGTACAAAGCTGTAAATTTCAGCGACAGTGTAATAATGTAAATTTTACAGTAGAATAATGGCAACCCTGCTGCCAGCTCTTTACTGTTATTTTACTGGGAAATTCTTAACAGTGTTTGTCTTCGGCCCGGCGCCTTATCCTCTAATTTTGCTGAACCTTAATAGCTCAATAGGCTCGCTGTCGATTCCAAATCCCAAAGAAGAAAAGTCTCTGAGTAATTTAATACTTCGCGGACAGATTCAACAATAAAACAGTAATATTGAAAGACATTTTCAGAAGAAGCTCACTGCATCTGCTGAATATATTCCAGCAGGAGCTTCCAGCCAAATGTCCTGCGTCTCTTTTGGACTTGTGTCCTCACTGCATTAGACTTAACAGTCTGTGTTACCTTTGATAGTAAAGGTTGCTGACCCCTGGGTGAACTAGATGAACGTGAATGAAGTTGCTCTGCTGTTTTACTCCTTTTGTGCTGTTTTGCTTTTCAATAAATTGGCCAATATTCGAAATGTGTGTGTCTTTGTGTGATTCCAGTGGCTGATTGTAGCTACAACTATCTGAATAGTATTCACTATATAGTCACAGAGACTAAATGAACGTGTCTCTGACCTGTAGATGTTAAACTAAAGAGCAGGAAGAGACTAATTATTTGGGCAAACCTGGGATTCTTCACAGATAACTGAAGACAAGGCAGCTTTATCTGTAGAGCACATTTCAGCAACACGGCAATTCAAAGTGCTTTACACAAACATTCAAGAACATTGTGACAAAGTGCAAAAGAACATTAAGACATAATTAAAACAGTTATAAAAATGTTAAAGATTAGAAAATAAAAACAAGCTAAAAATAAAAGCTAGAATAGAGAATAACACACAAGAGTAAAAGTTATAGTGCAGTATAAGATCATTATTGATTTAAAAGAACTCAGAGTTGAAGCGGTCCTGCAGTTTTCTGGGAGCTTGTTCCAGATATTTGGTGCATAAAAACTGAACGCTGCTTCTGCATGTTTAGTTGTGACTCTGGGGACACTAAGCAGACCTGATCCAGATGACCTGAGAGGTCTGGATGGTTCAGAACACAGCAGAAGATCAGACTTGTATTTTGACCTTAAACCATTTAGTGCTTTGTAAACCAGCAGCAGTGTTTTGAAATCAGTTCTCTGAGAGACAGGAAGCCGGTGTAGAGACCTCAGAACTGGACTGATGTGATCCTCTTTCTTGGTCTTAGTGAGGACTCTAGCAGCAGCGTTCTGAATCAGCTGCAGCCGTCTGATGAATATTTTAGGAAGACCAGTAAAGACGCCGTTACAGTCGTCAAGTCGACTGAAGATAAATGCATGGACTAGTTTTTCTAAATCCTGCAGAGACATCAGTCCTCTAATTCTTGCTCTATTCTTCAGGTGATAGAAGGCTGTCTTTGTAATTGTCTTAATGTGGCTGTTAAAACTCAGGTCAGAGTCCATGACTACACCAAGAGTTCTGGCTTGGTCCGAGCTTTTTAACATTAACTGAAGGCAGAACTGAAACTTTTTAACTGAAGGGAGAATTTTACTTTTCACATGACAAGAAAACAAATGGGATGATTTAGTTTGACCACCTTTTACATTCTCTCTCTCTCTTGTGTGGTTTTCTGCTTTTTCTAATAAGAAAGGTCTTAACATGTTATTTGTATGTATATATATAAATACAGTATATACTGTATATATACGGTATATATTCTTTTATTGATAGACTTGGCAGATCCACTCCACTCAGTTATTCTTCCGGCTGCACGCTGCACTGGTTTTCCCCTGTTAAAACCTGTTGCACTGAAATCTGCCCGGCAACTGATGACATTACAACAGTCAGGAAATTCTGTGGCTCCTCAGTATCTTTCTAACTAGATGCAATGTGCTGTAGGTTATACTGTACCTACAGTAATAAATACCCCAAATACATACTTTATGTCATTAATATAGCTGTGATAACAACATTTTGTGCAGCCTTTGGTTTTTAATATATATATATTTTTAAAGTCATATCATTAACTGCTAGCCCTCTGTGACCTCCAAAGGTTAACTTCACAAACAGATCCTCAAAGATGATTTACCTATTTTCATTAACACTTATATACCTCCACGGGTAAAACCTGTGTGTCTGAGTTCTGCACGGAAACAGATGAGCTATTTTGTCAAAATGTATATTTGTTCGTGTTGCATTACCTACCTGTATTATACTTTAAACTATAATAAACCATATTTAAATATACTAAAGTACTATTAAGTGATATAACACAGTTCAGTATACATATGGATATGTTAGTAGGATACTGTAACATCTGTTGATCTGTTTTGACACATTAATATATTGTAATGTTTAGCTGATCTTCTAAAGGGTTGTGGGATGTTTGAAGCTTCTCAGCACACTGATAGAAATGTTCTTGTAAATATTTCCTGCTAGTATTTTTGGGACAAGAGACGATTTCTCTCTTAGTTTTATAAACGTAAAGAAATTGAACAGCGATGCTCAAAATCCCGTCTTGTGTTGGGTTAAGCAGATGAACGTTGAATGAAGTTGCTCTGCTGTTTCACTCCTTTTGTACTGTTTTGCTTTTCAATAAAACCCCCAATATTCCAAAGTTCTGTTTTTTGTGATTCCATATATATGCTCACACATCTGTGACTGTAGCTACAATAATATGAATATTGTAGCTACATTTTGTTTTTTTACAGCTGTTGGGACTCAAGTCCTGAAGTCCTTAACTCCGCCCATGGACTCAATGTTAACAGTAACCATTGGCAACTGTAACCCATGACCCCGTGACGTCACCAGGGTCCTTCAGGTTTCACATCTTAAGTGTGAAAACTTACTTTCTTTTGTTTTTTGTTCTCCCTCTTTCTCTCCACCTCTGCAGCTGCAGAAGCAGCTCACTTCACCTCAGCTCTCAGCGATGGCCTGCTAACAGCAGACATAGCTTACAGAACTCTTCTAAAGGTAGAGGACGCGTGAACCTGCCTGAAATATTCCTGCTCAGCTCAGTTTGCACTGCTAACCCAGAGTAAACTAGTTTAGTGCCAGAGACTAGGACTACGCCCTGGGATGCTGCTGTGTCTCTGTCTGCTGTCATGTCATGTACAGCACTTGTAAACTCTGTAATGGTGTAGAGATGATCTCCAATCTGTGCAGCTGTTCTTATTGACAACAAGCTGCTTTTATGTGGTGAAAATGACACCAGTCAGACATTGTGTGTGAATAAAATAATAAAGATGAGAATAATTGTTTTATCTGGAGTTGTAAAAAAATGTTTATTTTAATTCATGGCTCCTGTTTATTAGTCAGTTTAACTTTGAGATGTTCTATCATTACAATCAGTGAGTGTGGTGGATTATTGAGGCCATTACTGTATAGAGAGCAACATCAACCATTTTTACTACAACTTGTACAGATTAGAGTTTTATTCATGAATAAAGTGTTTCTGAAAAACAGTTCAGATTTATCTGTTTATTTATTGTTTGTTGGAGGTTGATTCAGTTCAGTTTCACAACATAAAAGGATTTTTACCTCAATTCAGTTTTGTTAAAGGTGTTTTTAAGTTTCAGGGAGCAGTGAGGCTGTTCATTAATACTAAAGACATTCTAGATGGATTTGATTTATTTATTTATTTTTGTATCTATTTATTTATCTATTTATTGTTATTTTTGTATTATTATTATTATAATTATAATTATTATTATTATTATTATTATTATTATTATTATTATTATTGTTATTATTATTATTGTTATTAATTTGATGAGTACATGTGATCAGAGTGATGGATCTTCATGATGTTTTGACACCAACAGAAAGTCAGGTGACATCATCAGGTGGTTTCTCATGAGGAGTTCAAAGGCAGATACATAAACCGTCCACAGGGGGCGCTGTCACACTGCTGACTTCTCTGTAAAGGTGAACTCAGTGATAAACTCAGGTATTGATCAGCAGTGATAAACTCAGGTATTGATCAGCAGTGAGCAGGAAGAGTTTTTGTCAACCAGAGTTTATATCACAAACAATATAAATACAGCATTGTCTGGATAAAAGATGTGACACATATTGATTTGTCTGTGTAATAATTATATATATATCAATACTGTAATAATCCTGATTAAAATTGACTCAGCTGAAGAAGTGAGAACAAAAGATCAGAGTTTTCTTATTAAACCTAAATCCTGTAACCTTTTATAAAGTGCGCGGACAGATTCAACAATGAAACAGTAATATTGAAAGACATCTTCAGAAGAAGCTCACTGCATCTGCTGAATATATTCCAGCAGGAGCTTCCAGCCAAATGTCCTGCGTCTCTTTTGGACTTGTGTCCTCACTGCATTAGACTTAACAGTCTGTGTTTCCTTTGATAGTAAAGGTTGCTGACCCCTGGGTGAACTAGATGAACGTGAATGAAGTTGCTCTGCTGTTTTACTCCTTTTGTACTGTTTTGCTTTTCAATAAATTGGCCAATATTCCAAATGTGTGTGTCTTTGTGTGATTCCAGTGGCTGATTGTAGCTACACTTATCTGAATAGTATTCATTATATAGTCACAGAGACTAAATGAACGTGTCTCTGACCTGTAGATGTTAAACTAAAGAGCAGGAAGAGGAAGGAGGATTTTACTTTTCACATGACAAGAAAACAAATGGGATGATTTAGTTTGACCACCTTTTACATTCTCTCTCTCTCTTGTGTGGTTTTCTGCTTTCTCTAATAAGAAAGGTCTTAACATGTTATTTGTATGTATATATATAAATACAGTATATACTGTATATATACGGTATATATTCTTTTATTGATAGACTTGGCAGATCCACTCCTCTCAGCTATTCTTCCGGCTGCACGCTGCACTGGTTTTCCCTGTAAAAACCTGTTGCACTGAAATCTGCCCGGCAACTGATGACATTACAACAGTCAGGAAATTCTGTGGCTCCTCAGTATCTTTCTAACTAGATGCAATGTGCTGTAGGTTATACTGTACTTACAGTAATAAATACCCCAAATACATACTTTATGTCATTAAAATAGCTGTGATAACAACATTTTGTGCAGCCTTTGGTTTTTAATATATATTTTTTTAAGTCATATCATTAACTGCTAGCCCTCTGTTCACAAACAGATGAAGTACTTATACTTATATACCTCCACGGGTAAAACCTGTGTGGCTGAGTTCTGCACGGAAACAGATGAGCTATTTTGTCAAAATGTATATTTTTTCGTGTTGCATTACCTACCTGTATTATACTTTAAACTATAAATTATATAATAAACCATACTTAAATATACTGAAGTGATGTAAAACAGTTCAGTATTAATATGGATATGTTAGTAGGATACTGTAACACCAGTTATCAGAAATACGACAGCTTTAGAAATCTCCCCCAACAGGTTTAGTCATGGAAATGAGGTTTGGCACTTCCTGTATGTTTGCGGTCACATTTCACCAGACGCCCAGCGATGATAAAAACAAAGTCTGTAACGATCAGACGATGCATCGAGAATGTTTCTCCCATAAATAGAAAAATAAGATATATAAAAAAATACATAGATTTACCTCACGTTGAAAATGTGATGACACGATCATATAGAATAACTATGTGGTTGACAGTAAACAAGGAATATTATTTATATTTAACACCATCACCCACATCATGTCAACATATTTTTACTACATATATCATACAGCATGCTGCATCATCATCATGAATCCTGTCCACTTTATATCAAACAGCAACAGGACGTATCAGTTCAGGTTAATCATTACAGGACAGAGCAGTGGGCTGAACAAACCTCTTTATTTGGAGCTGTGTGTTGTGTTGCTGAGATTATTTTAACAAAACCACAAAACAATACACGGAACCATGTAAGAATCAACATACACAGTTACCTGCATTACATCATATTTAAAGAACAATAACCAAACAAAGATGTTAACGATCGAATAACAGTTTGATTCTGCAAAGTTTAGGTTCGTCTGTCCCGGAAAGAAACGGTTCTTTAGCATTTCATGTTCTGATATTTCATTGATCCAAAATCAGAAATGGACCACACACTCTGCTGGGAGACAAAGTGGGGTCATTCATTTCTAAAATCAACTATTTCAATATATCTTTAAAATAAATGTATTGTAAAAACGTTGCATCATCTTGGAAACAAGCGCTTTATTGGGTCGAGTGCTGAGGTTGATCTGGGTTCAGGGGTCAAACTCAGAACATTCCCTTCCTGTAGCGGTGGATCAACTCTGATACGTCATCCTTACACACCTTTATCCAGCCGTCCTCCTGCATGTGGTACACTAGACACACACACACACACACACACACACACACACACACACACACACACACACAGATGAGTACACATATTCACACAAATGTACACATAAATACATAAAGACAAAAATGACAATTTACCCTTTTCAAGTGCTCCCAGTACGACGGAGTATTAGGGCCACATTTCAAGAATAAAGTCATAATATTACGAAAAAAAAAGTCATTTCCTCTTCCTCAAAAGACTCAGTTTCCTCCAGCAGGTCCGTGCTGGAGGACAGTTTCTTGCTCAATCTTTTCCAGGTCCTGATCCTGATGATAATGTGCTGCTGATGTGCCAAAAGATGAAGTATTTGGTTATTTGTGAAACCTAAACTAAAGTAGAACTTCACAAGATGCTCCACGATCCTCATTTTCACTCAGGCTGCTCTATTTCCCCTCTAAAATAACATGTAAAACTACTACTTTATAATATTATGACGTTAGTCTCATAATACTACGCCTTTTTTCTCTTAAACTTCTGACTTTATTCTCGTAATATTATGACTTTATTCTCGAAATCTCAGATTTATTTTTTCCCTCAATGTGGCCCTAATACTCCAGCGTTATACATTTCATGACTGTACAACATTCAGTCTATGCTTCATCGTGTCCGAGTGCTACGGCTGATTCCCTGTCGAAGCTTCCCCACAACGCATTCGTCAAAGCGGATGAGCTACAGGCAGTTTAAGTCTTACACATCAGTCATGTCTTTCTTTAATAAATCGTTCAGCTCGTCTTGTTGGTGGTGTGGTCCTTGCTAGTAAAAGAGCAGTTGAGGATGATGGGAATGTCATTAGCTTTGAAGGTTTGATGATGGTGACAGATGAAAAGTCAGAGGATCACCGGTACATGAATGTCTGAACCAAATGTCATCGTAGTCCATCCTAAAAGTTGTTGAGATATTTAACTGAAAACCAAAATATGAACCTCACAGTGGAGCTCGAGGATTCATCCGATGGGGACCATGAATGTCTGTACAACATTTCATGGCGATCCATCCAATAGTTGTTAAGATGTCAGTCTGGACCAAAGAGGACGGACTGACCCACTGTAACCATACCGATGGTGCGGCCAAACAGAGATAAAAGATATGCTTAAATGCTAAATCAAAAAACAAAGCCGAGGAGTATTCTCAGAGTATACTCACTGTTGACCGACCCTCCAGAGTAGGCGTCCCTGTGCGTAGCGTGAGCGATGCCCCGACGGCCCAGTTCGTACGCCTCCTCCACCTTCATGTCCTCCCGGTAACCGCTGTCCACCACGCCGTAGGCGTAACTGTTACCACAGCCAGTAGAGAACATACGGCCAGACAGACGCGTCCCGTTGTCATCCACATAGTACAGCCCAGGGCCCTGGAGAGCACAGTTTGGGTCATTAATCTGTATAGTCTGCAGGGAAATGATCATTTTAATTTACATTATTTTACCAGACAACTAGATTAAGAGACCAAAGCTACGGTCTCCGACCGCGGCCAACACTGTTTAACAGACGGGCTTCACTAGATACAACTCCGTGTAGTTTGTGTTGGAGTCTGAGTCTGAACAGCGTAGACACACGCGAGCGCGCATGGGACACCGACCCGCAAAGATTTATACGTGTAAGAAGTTACAAACAGTCCCTTTAAAAACTGATACATTTTGAAGATCTTGTTTTTCCAAAGCAAATAATAATCCATGTATTTGAGGTTTTTCTTAATTAATCAGGAGTGTGTTGTTGTTTCATAATATCTGTTGATCTGTTTTGACACATTAATATATTGTAATGTTAGCTGAGCTTCTAAAAGGGTTGTGGGATGTTTGGAGCTTCTCAGCACACTGATAGAAATGTTCTTGTAAATATAAACAGCGATGCTCAAAATCACGTCTTGTGTTGGGTTAAGTCAGCGGTCAGCAACCTGCAGCTCTTTAGCCCCTCTCCAGTGGCTTTGACAACAACAATATATATGGAAATGAATATTTTTTAACATCATTATTGTAGACCTAAAGTGTGTTTTACATTTTCTAATTGTAAAAAAAAAAAAATATGTAGCCTATACACTGAATACAAATTGTCATCACTTCAATCTACTAAAACGTGCGTCATAGTCTATGTATGTTTGTCTTCAGCCCGGCGCCTTATCCTCTAATTTTGCTGATCCTTAATAGCTCAATAGGCTCGCTGTCGATTCCAAATCCCAAAGAAGAAAAGTCTCTGAGTAATTTAATAGTGCGCGAACAGATTCAACAATAAAACAGTAATATTGAAAGACATCTTCAGAAGAAGCTCACTGCATCTGCTGAATATATTCCAGCAGGAGCTTCCAGCCAAATGTCCTGCGTCTCTTTTGGACTTGTGTCCTCACTGCATTAGACTTAACAGTCTGTGTTTCCTTTGATAGTAAAGGTTGCTGACCCCTGGGTGAACTAGATGAACATGAATGAAGTTGCTCTGCTGTTTTACTCCTTTTTGTACTGTTTTGCTTTTCAATAAATTGGCCAAAATTACAAATGTGTGTGTCTTTGTGTGATTCCAGTGGCTGATTGTAGCTACACCTATCTGAATAGTATTCACTACATAGTCACAGAGACTAAATGAACGTGTCTCTGACCTGTAGATGTTAAACTAAAGAGCAGGAAGAGACTAATTATTTGGGCAAACCTGGGATTCTTCACAGATAACTGAAGGCAAGGCAGCTTTATCTGTAGAGCACATTTCAGCAACAGAGCAACTCAAAGTGCTTTACACAAACATTCAAGAACATTGTGACAAAGTGCAAAAGAACATTAAGACATAATTAAAACAGTCATTAAAACATTAAAGATTAGAAAATAAAACAAACAAGCTAAAAATAAAAGCTAAAATAGAGAATAACACACAAGAGTAAAAGTTATAGTGCAATATAAGATCATTATTGATTTAAAAGAACTCAGAGTTGGAGGTCCTGCAGGTTTCTGGGAGCTTGTTCCAGATATTTGGTGCATAAAACCTGAACGCTGCTTCTGCATGTTTAGTTGTGACTCTGGGGACACTAAGCAGACCTGATCCAGATGACCTGAGAGGTCTGGATGGTTCAGAACACAGCAGAAGATCAGAACTGTATTTTGGTCCTAAACCATTTAGTGCTTTGTAAACCAGCAGCAGTATTTTGAAATCAGTTCTCTGAGAGACAGGGAGCCGGTGTAGAGACCTCAGAACTGGACTGATCTGATCCTCTTTCTTGGTCTTAGTGAGGACTCTAGCAGCAGCGTTCTGAATCAGCTGCAGCTGTCTGATGGATATTTTAGGAAGACCAGTAAAGACGCCGTTACAGTCATCAAGTCGACTGAAGATAAATGCATGGACTAGTTTTTCTAAATCCTGCTGAGACATCAGTCCTCTAATTCTTGCTCTATTCTTCAGGTGATAGAAGGCTGTCTTTGTTATTGTCTTAATGTGGCTGTTAAAACTCAGGTCAGAGTCCATGACTACACCAAGAGTTCTGGCTTGGTCCGAGCTTTTTAACATTAACTGAAGGCAGAACAGAAACTTTTTAACTGAAGGGAGAATTTTACTTTTCACATGACAAGAAAACAAATGGGATGATTTAGTTTGACCACCTTTTACATTCTCTCTCTCTCTTGTGTGGTTTTCTGCTTTCTCTAATAAGAAAGGTCTTAACATGTTATTTGTATATATATATATAAATACAGTATATACTGTATATATACGGTATATATTCTTTTATTGATAGACTTGGCAGATCAACTCCACTCAGCTATTCTTCCGGCTGCACGCTGCACTGGTTTTCCCCTGTTAAAACCTGTTGCACTGAAATCTGCCCGACAACTGATGACATTACAACAGTCAGGAAATTCTGTGGCTCCTCAGTCTCTTTCTAACTAGATGCAATGTGCTGTAGGTTATACTGTACCTACAGTAATAAATACCCCAAATACATACTTTATGTCATTAAAATAGCTGTGACAACAACATTTTGTGCAGCCTTTGGTTTTTAATATATATATATTTTTTTAAGTCATATCATTAACTGCTAGCCCTCTGTGACCTCCAAAGGTTAACTTCACAAACAGATCCTCATAGATGATTTACCTTTTTTCATTAACACCTACAGTATATACCTCCACGGGTAAAACCTGTGTGTCTGAGTTCTGCACGGAAACAGATGAGCTATTTTGTCAAAATGTATATTTGTTCGTGTTGCATTACCTACCTGTATTATACTTTAAACTATAATAAACCATATTTAAATATACTAAAGTACTATTAAGTGATATAACACAGTTCAGTATACATATGGATATGTTAGTAGGATACTGTAACATCTGTTGATCTGTTTTGACACATTGATATATTGTAATGTTTAGCTGATCTTCTAAAGGGTTGTGGGATGTTTGAAGCTTCTCAGCACACTGATAGAAATGTTCTTGTAAATATTTCCTGCTAGTATTTTTGGGACAAGAGACGATTTCTCTCTTAGTTTTATAAACGTAAAGAAATTGAACAGCGATGCTCAAAATCCCGTCTTGTGTTGGGTTAAGCAGATGAACGTTGAATGAAGTTGCTCTGCTGTTTCACTCCTTTTGTTCTGTTTTGCTTTTCAATAAAATCCCCAATATTCCAAAGTTCTGTCTTTTTGTGATTCCATATATATGCTCACACATCTGTGACTGTAGATACAATAATATGAATATTGTAGCTGTGGGCGTCAATATTTGATTTCTATCATAGAGACATAATTATTTCAACCAAAGGAAATGTAAAATAGATCAAGAATAGAAGATATGACAATATGTTTTCATTTGTTTTATAAACACAGACATGAAACTCTCCAGATAACACTAATGATCTGGAACAGGCAGAAGCAGTGAGTCCCAATGAACCTACCCACAATGCAACTTGATTAACTCCTTTTTTATGTCTCTGCTGAACCCTGCTGTTTTTTATTTCTGGTAGGCTATGAGGCCTTTTCAGGACTCAGTAACGGGGTTAGAGCTCCTCCACTGGCCACAAACAGCACAACCCTCTGGAGCATTTCTCGTAAATCCCCTGATGAGTCTGTTAGGTTTCGTTTCTGTGTTGTTTGACAGAGATCCAGCATGATCTGCATATTGTGGCATACACAGTAACATGGTTGTTATTTTGGTCCCTGCCAGGCCATCGCAGCTTCTTGTCTTCTTCGTTTTGCCACATTCCTCTGGTGTTGAAGAAACAACATCAAACATGATCATCAGTGAAACTTCAATGATGTGAGACTGAATAGTCATACATAAAGTGTGAACAATTGGCTTTAAATCTACAAGAAACTGCACCTAAAGGAAAATAACCCTTGTATCTGGTGAATATATCAAAAGGAAATGAGTTGTATTTATCTTTTTCTTTAAAAAGTTGCATGTTAAAAGCACATAAAAACACCCAAGTATTGCTCTCTGGATATGAGGGCCATGACCTTGATGTGTTGTATTAAATAGAGTGATGGTCGGTAAAAACACAGTTTGTATGTGTAGACTGTATGTGTGAGTGTTCTGGTCCATTCATTGTTTCTGTTTTACTTGTCCTCATCTGACCTCTGTTCTCACAGACGGGATTCTACTCCTGAAAGGTTGTAGCCTCACATTAAACTGTTTGTCATATCTCACAGGTGCTTCATTTTATCATTCCAATTTTTCACGACTTTATCAATCAGTTTCTTCCCAATGCCTTCATATCATTGTTTTCTGTTTTAATTAGTGCTTTTTAAAAAAATATATCATTATTCCACCTGCAGTTTTAAGAGATTGAACTAAATTATTTATTGAGTTCTAAAATAATATAAAATAATGTGGGTTTTTTTCTTCAGATGACATTAATTACATAATTTTTAATAAAATGTATGAAGCATTTTATGGGTCCAAACACCTGTCCCACAACTGTCATATTATGAAGTGATATTTATGACTTTATATACATTATGTGCTGCTGTTTGTTTCCTGTTCTGTAGTTTTTCTGTCAATATATAGTGTCACTTCCCACTGAAAACCTGTGTTGTTCAATCTCACCTAGTAACTCATGATGAGTCATGACGCACAGCCAATGTGGAGTTTTCTAATGGTCAGAATGAAGCTGCTGCGCATGTTGGAAGGAACCAGAAGAAGACGGAGAAGGAGAGGAGTAACATCGTGGTGAATTTCTCTTCTCGGTGTTTCTTTATGTGAACAAAATGAGTAAAGTTATTTTGCTGCTGTGCCTCTGCCACGCTGCATCCGCAGGTAAGATTTACTAACAACGTTTAGTAGTTATAATAACTTTACTGTAAGTCACTTTGAAGAGCTTCATTAACAACACTTTAAGGCAGAAATGAAAACACCATCAGGCTTTTTTTATTAACGAGTTTATTTATAATAATTGAGATACATTCATTCATAATGTTTCATCAGGTAATAATAATATATTGTAGTCATATATTTAACCTAGATCTTATTTTACACGTTGTTTAACCCCATGTTCTAGATACTTACATTTTATTGTCTTTTTACATGTTTATTTATTTTATGATTGTATATTATCTGTAGTGGGTGGTGTATCTGTATTGTCTGTTATATTGTGTTTTATGGTATTGTGAAGTATATTTTTGTAGGAGCCATGTATTTCTTTGTGGTATTGTATTTGTGTAATATGCCTCCAGGCTCTAGGGGGTGTAAGAGAGTCGCTTTTTAAGTTGTTAGAGCTCACAGTAATAATGAAACAAGGTGCTTTGGAGCTTTGCATATTGTATGTCTAAACAACATTTACCAATTAGCAGCCAGTAGCAGCTAAAAGTGTTGGACTTTAGTCACCATAGTTTTATTAAAAATGTGCTTCTTGTCCTCTGGGAATTGGTACTAATGTAAAAAGAAAAAGATTTGAAAAATTCCATTTAAAAAACCTGATATAGTTTTATTAACTTATATATATATATATATATAAGAAAAATAATATTATTCACAGATATTTAACACAGCATTTTCACTTTTCTCCCACCCCCCACTGCCTAGACAAAATAACGTATAATAATATATCTACACAGGGAATGATGGTTCAGAGGACAGCAGAGGTCAGCTGAGTATAGGCCAGCAGAGGACAGTAGAGGACAGCAGAGGACAGCAGAGGACAGTAGAGGACAGCAGAGGACAGTAGAGTAGAGGACAGTAGAGACAGACTTCAAACTAATGTGATAATGAGGAGTGTGAACTACTAATGATGCATCCTGAAGAATAAATGACTCCACTAACTGGAAACTAAACTGGACTTTCTCTTCACATTGAGATATCCAGCACTAGATACAAATAAATCAATAAATGATGTCTGTTTTTACAAACTGCTTTCTATCAATGAATGTCAGCTACACAACTGTATGACCTAAATATGAGACTCCTTTATATTTTATTTCAGAATTAAAACAGTTTTCAAGACTAAATCATCAGAAATATTAAAGAGTGTCTGGAACTAAATATATTTATATATGTATTGACTACACAGAGATTATTAGGATGTCTTGTAGTTCTTTTTGATTCTGTGTTCAGAGAAATAACGTTGTTCAGTGATTTATAAAAGTATGATATAAAAACTGAAATCATGACGTTAACTTTCTCTTCCAGTGACTCACTCTCTGAAGTATTTCTACACTGGATCTACTGGAGTCCCAAACTTCCCAGAGTATGTCTCTGTTGGGTTGGTTGATGAAGTTGTGATCAGTCACTATGACAGTAACACCAGGAGAGAAGAACCAAAACAGGACTGGATGAGCAACGTCACAGAAGATGAACCTCAGTACTGGGAGAGGAACACTGAGATCTGTAAGGGTAACCAGCAGATCTTCAAAGTCGGCATTGACACTCTAAAGCAGCGCTTCAACCAAACTGGAGGTTTGTTCATGTTTCACTTTCTACTGATAAAATGTTGTTTATATCTTCATCCTGTATTTTAGTGAACAGATGTTACCACACACACAGTGTTTCTGTCCATCCCATAATAACCAGCAGAGATGATGAACCCTTTGTCTCCACTAGATTAGATCAGAATCAGTCTACTGAACTGCCCACAGTGAGTTGGTCCATAAGAACTCTGCTGCAGGAACCTGTTTATCACAACAGTTTTACAACCCACAGCTGATAGAGGAACATTACTGCCTGCTGGTTTCTTAAAGTACGGAGCAGGACTGTAAACGGGCCGCAGGCTGCTTCTGCTGGGTCCTCATATGAGAGGAGTAGCAGGAGGTTTTAATAATACTTTTATCATTTAATAATATGTTTAATTTAATTATAACTCTTGACATTTTACAGTGTAAACGATTTATTGATTAATTCATAGTCATGATATAATCAATAATCACAAGAATAATAACTTTTATCCTTAAATATATGTTAAAACTACAGATTAGATTAGATTACCTTTACTTGACCACAGTGTGTCTATGATACAGTATTTCATTTTTAATTTATCAAACATGTTCTAGTTCAGGTTTCTCAATATGAGAATTTGCTGCTTTTCTCAGTTTTTTATCATTTTATATTAAATCCTGTTCAGTGTTGTTCAGACAAAAGAATCAATTTGAAGATTTCACTTTAGACTCTGAGAACTTGTGACGGGCATCTTCACTATTTTCTGACATTTTAAAATAAGTAAATGTTTAATCTATTAATCCAATAATAATTGATGATGAAAAGAATAATGCGTTTCAGCCCTAACTATACAGTAGAACTCCAGATTAGATTAG
The DNA here is from genome assembly GCF_043250625.1 of Sebastes fasciatus. Lineage (NCBI taxonomy): Eukaryota > Metazoa > Chordata > Actinopteri > Perciformes > Sebastidae > Sebastes > Sebastes fasciatus. The sequence goes on from NC_133811.1 coordinate 30,638,319, forward strand.
ATTAACTCTACTGTACTGACCACAGTGTGTTGGTCCATCCCAGCAGGCAGCATCAAGACAACATCTGCAGCTGGAAACAGCTGTTGGTTGTCTTGAATGACTGACTGATGGATGGACCAATCAGGACACACAGACTGCCTCCCAGTCTCCATAATGGTCCTGATGGTCTCTGCCTTATTGTGACCAGTTGTAGTAACACAGTGCTGTCCTGGCTGAGCAGCTGGAGTCTAGTGACTCATCCTGGACTGAAAGTGTCCTTCAGTGGAAGCTTCTAGAGCAGCCTCAGGACAGTCTGGTCTGGAGTTTCTCACAGGAAGAGGATGTTGTTGGACTGATCCACTGGCTGCAGGGTCTCAGTGGGTGTAAGGTTCAGTCCAGGATCAGGTTTAATGTGAGTCTGCTAGTCAGGACTCTGTTCCTGCAGCTCACATGAAGCCACAGCACCTTCAGCAGTGGAGAGAAACTGTTGGTCTCAGTGGAGGCACTGTGTCTCTGTGGTAAAAAGAGGATCTGAACTGTGTTAGGATGTCACTCTGTTTCCCAGCAGTCTCTGCCTCTCTGTCTCTCTCCAAGACGTCCACACTGTCCACATGATGATTGGCTGTAAGTGTCTTTCATGGAGCCAATAACAGCAGGAGGTGTAGATCCTCTGTCTTGGTGTCTGTGGATCAGTGTGTCTCTGTGGTAAAGATGTGATATCAACTGATAATAGATGACTGGGCTGTGATCTCACTCTGGTTTAATGCCGTCTCTCTCTCTCTCTCTCAGATGTCCACATTTACCAGGAGATGTACGGCTGTGAATGGGACGATGAGACTGATGAGGTTAAAGGTTTTCGTCAGTATGGTTATGATGGAGAAGACTTCATATCATTTGACCCGAAGACAGAGACATGGGTCGCTCCAAAACAACAGGCTGTCATCACCAAACACAAGTGGGATCATAACAAAGCTTTGATGGCACAGAACAAACACTACTTCACCCAGATTTGTCCTGAGTATCTGAAGAAGTATGTGAACTATGGGAGGAGCGTTCTGCTGAGAACAGGTAGAATCACATGACCTGAACAATCTTCATATGTCTCCTCTGTTTCTAAGCAACAGTAACATTACAGTACATGTCACCAACATACAGAGACCCACTGCGTCTCTCTTTACACACATTTCTCTTTCTTTCATTTCCTCTCACCTCTCTCACACTTTGGTATCGACACCAAATAACGTCCCATTGCTCACAGACTACTTGACCAGTAATGAGAATAGTTTGATCCCTGAACAGATACAGGTGTCTGCTAAAAATTTATATAAAGTTTTTTTTTAGAGCTAAACCCGAACGTGAAAGACACAATTTAGATAAATGTACAAGGAGTACATTTTCACAAAATTCTTCCTCCCTGGGACGGTTGGGACATCTTGTTCTGGACTAAACAAATATCATTTAAATTGAATAAATGCAGTCTAAATATTAACACCTTATATTTAAAAAGTCTCTGTCTCTACTGTCCCCCTGTCCCAACCGACCCCGCTCTCCCCTATGTGTTACGAAGGCATTTAAAACACATCAAACAGGAATGCTAATATTAATATGCAGTAAATAATAATACTGTTGTCTTTACTCTCCAGAGCTTCCCTCAGTGTCTCTCCTCCAGAAGACTCCCTCCTCTCCAGTCAGCTGCCACGCTACAGGTTTCTACCCTGACAGAGCCACACTGTTCTGGAGGAAAGATGGAGAGGACCTTCATGAGGACGTGGACCTCGGAGAGATCCTCCCCAACCACGATGGAACCTTCCAGATGAGTGTTGACCTGAAACTTTCATCAGCTGAAGATCGGACGAGGTACGACTGTGTGTTTCAACTCTCTGGTGTGAAGGACGACCTCGTCACCAGACTGGACAAAGCAGTGATCAGGAGCAACGGAGGTGAGACTGAGATCAGGAGTGATGGAGATGGCAAACACACATTTAGTTCACTGTCACCTTTGTAAATTAGTTTTAGATGTTAGATGCTATAAAGCCTTGTGTAACTGTTTTAATGTGTAGCCACAGTTCAGAGATTAGAGGCGCCTGCTTCATGTGTTCAGGTTGTGACTATTTGTTGTTGTTTTGTGCTCAACAGAGAAAGAGAAGCCCACTGACATGACCGTCCCCATCATCGCTGCAGTGGTTGTTCTTGCTCTCGTCCTCATCGCTGTGGTTGGATTCGTCATTTATAAAAAGAAGAACGGTGAGAAACCCAAACAGAAACATCGTCTCATGTCTTTTCCTCTCTGTTTTGATTTGAGACTTTTAAGTTGATGCTTTTATCCAAACTAATTTCCCTTCCCAGCACATCTAAATGTGTTTGAACCAGCAGTCAGTGCTGTAAGGCTCAGAGCCACAGTTTGATGATAATATGACTATAGCATGATGATGTAAGGGAGAGGTGATGGAAGATAAATGATGTCAAACAAAAGGTAGAAGGGATTTATTGATGAGTTTGAGTGAGTAGAAGAGCGGGTCATCACTGGAAACATTAAAGGAGACAAAGTCTGACATCTTCAACTGTGACAACATCAATAACTAGTCTTGTCTTTTTATTTCAGCCAAACGCCCTCCATCTCGTAAGTACAACTTGTTTTTATTCTATTTCCTCTGAGCTGAATCTCTGTAGATTAAAAAGAGTTAGTGTATTTTGTGCTGAAGGACTTCTTCCTGCAGTGTTTGCTGAGGGCTAACAATGTGTTTCTGACCTTACAGCTGTAAACAACGCTGAGGTCTTGGAGGAACTGAATCCAGGATCCTAAATGATGAACACACCAGCCTGCACACAGTGAGTTGCTTCATATGGGACATGAAGCATTCACACCTGTTGTTAAACAAAGCTGCCTTAAACTCTGTGCAGAAGGAGCTTCTGTGATTGTTTCTTTATCCGCTGTAAAACTTCTGTGACACGTTGTAGCTGGAAAGAACATCTTTGAGTTTCTCCACAACGAAGGTGAAACTGTTTAATATGACGTGAAGTGAGATTATTAAGAGAAAGACGGAGATGCTTTCAGAAAGCTTCACATCAGCAGCTCAGATAAACTGTCTGTAGATTAAAAACTCAAATATTAACCTTTAGAAAAACAGAGACACCAATTTATTAAAATGGTGTCGAACCAAATTAAAATAAACGATTTATACTAACAACATGTTAACACTTCAATGACTGAATCATGGATATCTGAGGTCTACATGAGGCTGTAAATATGTGCTTTTGTTGAACTGAACTCTCCAAACATTTATGGTAAATAGTTTGTTTTCTATTTTATGTATGTTTATTTTCTTTCTGCCTCTTTAGGTTTATGGATACATTCTGCACTGGATCAAGGAGCGGTGCCACATTCTCCTCCGTCAACTGGGAATTCATTGGTTATTCTTCATTCATATCACAAACTGGTGGAATCAGGGTTGGGAATTTATTTGTAGATGCTCATTGATTGGAATACAAAGAAATTAGAAAAAAAATTACAAATATTATCAAACATAAATGGAGACATTAAATTATTTGGATTATTTAGTTTCAATAAAAAAAAAAGTGTAATTTCCTCTGATAAAATATTAGTTTAAATGTTGGTAAATCAAATGAGGATGATTATTTTTGGAGAGAAGTAAAACAATGAAAGCATCACAGAACTCTTCATACATAATAAAGACTAAACATTAAATCCACCATAGTTACAGTTTGATGCTTCTGCTGTTGGGGTTTTCTGCTTAGTGGTAACACAAACGTTAATTTACAGATATAGACACCATAGAAATATTTCTATGATAGACACACACACACATCCACGTACACTCAGGTCTGTCAATATGATGATATATACCTTGAGATAACAGATAGTCAATACTGCTAATCAATCAGCAGCATCCAGTGATGATCCCCTATGCACACGCACACACACACACACACACACACACACACACACACACACAATAGAAACATCAGTTCAACATTTATTATCCAGTTGTGTAAATAGTTTGTTTGATTATTTCTTTAAAGGGACTGTTTGTAAGAATCAGAAATGTCTTGTTAACAGCGACACCTGTGGCCGTTAAGTCAACGAAAGTCTGCACCCTTTTGCTCGCACTTGTGCTCGCTCTACATAGACATGAAGGAGCATCGCTCAACACAGTGAGGAGACACACGTCAGCTAACAACTCGGAGGCCGGAGGGAACAGGGGAGACACCAGAGTTTTGGTCGGAGACGATAACGTTTCTCTCTGCGGAGCCCCGTCACTTCACAAGACACGGGAAACCTCAGTTTGTCCTGGAGACCAAAGCTACGGTCTCCCCCGCGTCCTCCGACCGCGGCCAACACTGTTTAACAGACGGGCTTCACTAGATACAACTTTGTGGTTTTTGTTCTTCCGTGTAGTTTGTGTTGGAGTCTGAGTCTGAACAGCGTAGACACACGCGAGCGCACATGGGACACCGAACCGCAATGATTTATACGTGTAAGAAGTTACAAACAGTCCCTTTAAAAACTGATACATTTTGAAGATCTTGTTTTTCCAAAGCAAATAATAATTTGTCTTTAAGTTTTTTCTTATTTAATCAGGAGTGTGTTGTTGTTTCATAATATCTTTTGATCTGTTTTGACACATTAATATATTGTAATGTTAGCTGAGCTTCTAAAAGGGTTGTGGGATGTTTGAAGCTTCTCAGCACACTGATAGAAATGTTGTTGTAAATATAAACAGCGATTTTCAAAATCAGGTCTTGTGTTGGGTTAAGTCAGCGGTCAGCAACCTGCGTCTCTTTAGCCCCTCTCCAGTGGCTTTGACAACAAAATATATATGGAAATGAATAACAGTTATTTTTTAACATCATTGTTGTAGACCTAAAGTGTGTCATACATTCTCTTATTGTAAAAAAAGTAGCCTATACACTGAATAAAAATTGTCATCACTTCGATCAACTAAAAGGTGCGTCATGTCCTATGTATGTATGTCTTCGGCCCGGCGCCTTATCCTCTAATTTTGCTGAACCTTAATAGCTCAATAGGCTCGCTGTCGATTCCAAATCCCAAAGAAGAAAAGTCTCTGAGTAATTTAATAGTGCGCGGACAGATTCAACAATAAAACAGTAATATTGAAATACATTTTCAGAAGAAGCTCACTGCATTTGCTGAATATATTCCAGCAGGAGCTTCCAGCCAAATGTCCTGCGTCTCTTTTGGACTTGTGTCCTCACTGCATTAGACTTAACAGTCTGTGTTTCCTTTGATAGTAAAGGTTGCTGACCCCTGGGTGAACTAGATGAACGTGAATCAAGTTGCTCTGCTATTTTACTCCTTTTGTACTGTTTTGCTTTTCAATAAATTGGCCAATATTCCAAATGTGTGTGTCTTTGTGTGATTCCAGTGGCTGACTGTAGCTACAACTATCTGAATATTATTCACTATATAGTCACAGAGACTAAATGAACGTGTCTCTGACCTGTAGATGTTAAACTAAAGAGCAGGAAGAGGAAGGATGATTTTACTTTTCACATGACAAGAAAACAAATGGGATGATTTAGTTTGACCACCTTTTACATTCTCTCTCTCTCTCTTGTGTGGTTTTCTGCTTTCTCTAATAAGAAAGGTCTTAACATGATATTTGTATATATATATATAAATACAGTATATACTGTATATATACGGTATATATTCTTTTATTGATAGACTTGGCAGATCCACTCCACTCAGCTATTCTTCCGGCTGCACGCTGCACTGGTTTTCCCCTGTTGAAACCTGTTGCACTGAAATCTGCCCGGCAACTGATGACATTACAACAGTCAGGAAATTCTGTGGCTCCTCAGTATCTTTCTAACTAGATGCAATGTGCTGTAGGTTATACTGTACCTACAGTAATAAATACCCCAATTACATACTTTGTCATTAAAATAGCTGTGACAACAACATTTTGTGCAGCCTTTGGTTTTTAATATATTTTTTTCTAAAGTCATATCATTAACTGCTAGCCCTCTGTGACCTCCAAAGGTTAACTTCACAAACAGATAAAGTACTTATACTTATATACCTCCACGGGTAAAACCTGTGTGTGGCTGAGTTCTGCACGGAAACAGATGAGCTATTTTGTCAAAATTTATATTTTTTTGTGTTGCATTACCTACCTGTATTATACTTTAAACTATAAATGATATAATAAACCATACTTAAATATACTAAAGTGATATAACACAGTTCAGTATTAATATGGATATGTTAGTAGGATACTGTAACACCAGTTATCAGAAATACGACAGCTTTAGAAATCTCACCCAACAGGTTTAGTCATGGAAATGAGGTTTGGCACTTCCTGTATATTTGCGGTCACATTTCACCAGACGCCCAGCGATGATAAAAACAAAGTCTGTAACGATCAGACGATGCATCGAGAATGTTTCTCCCATAAATATAAAAATAAAATATAAAAAAAACACATAGATTTACCTCACGTTGAAAATGTGATGACACGATCATATAGAATAACTATGTGGTTGACAGTAAACAAGGAATATTATTTATATTTAACACCATCACCCACATCATGTCAACATATTTTACTACATATATCATACAGCATGCTGCATCATCATCATGAATCCTGTCCACTTTATATCAAACAGCAACAGGACGTATCAGTTCAGGTTAATCATTACAGGACAGAGCAGTGGGCTGAACAAACGTCTTTATTTGGAGCTGTGTGTTGTGTTGCTGAGATTATTTTAACAAAACCACAAAACAATACACGGAACCATGTAAGAATCAACATACACAGAACCTGCATTACATCATATTTAAAGAACAATAACCAAACAAAGATGTTAACGATCTAATAACAGTTTGATTCTGCAAAGTTTAGGTTCGTCTGTCCCGGAAAGAAACGGTTCTTTAGCATTTCATGTTCTGATATTTCATTGATCCAAAATCAGAAATGGACCACACACTCTGCTGGGAGACAAAGTGGGTTCATTCATTTCTAAAATCAACTATTTCAATATATCTTTAAAAAAAATGTATTGAAAAAACGTTGCATCATCTTGGAAACAAGCGCTTTATTGGGTCGAGTGCTGAGGTTGATCTGGGTTCAGGGGTCAAACTCAGAACATTCCCTTCCTGTAGCGGTGGATCAACTCTGATACGTCATCCTTACACACCTTTATCCAGCCGTCCTCCTTCATGTGGTACACTAGACACACACACACACACACACACACACACACACACACACACACACACACACACACACACACACACACACACACACACACACACACACACAGATGAGTACACGTATTCACACATATTCACACAAATGTACATATAAACACATAAAGACAAAAGTGACGATTTACCCTTTTCAAGTGCTCCCAGTACGACGGAGTATTAGGGCCACATTGAGGGAAAAGTGGGCAAAGTGAGCATGACTCACTTACCCCCGCACACTGCTTGACCCCTACTAAAGTAGGGCCAAAGGTTTTGTCCTTTTGGAACTAATGGAATTAATGAGCATTAACTAATTAACTAATGGGCACCCTGGACTTCTAACCCGCAAAAGGCACAACTAGACCAAACTGTCAACCATCAGTTGACTTCATACCAAAGTTGAAGTTCCAAAGTTAAATAGTTTCCGAGTTCTGCTCCAGACCTAAATTGTGACACGCGAACGGGCGGAAGTACGGAAGGAGGGATGGATGGAAGGTAAAGTCAAACTATTTCAAGAAAAAAAAGTCGTAATATTCCGAGAATAAAGTCATAACTTTATGAGAAAATAAATATTTCCTCCATCAGGTCCGTGCTGTTCTTTCTTTGCAATAAATGCAGTTTCTTTTCCAGGTCCTGATCCTGATGATGATGTGCTGCTGATGAGCCAAAAGATGAAGTATTTGGTTATTTGTGAAACCTAAACTAAAGTAGAACTTCACAAGATGCTCCACGTTCCTCATTTTCACACACGCTGCTCTATTTCCCCTCTAAAATAACACGTAAAACTACGACTTTATAATATTATGACTTTATTCTCGAAATCTCAGATTATTTTTTTTCCCTCAATGTGGCCCTTATACTCCAGCGTTATACATTTCATGACTGTACAACATTCAGTCTATGCTTCGTCGTGTCCGGGTGCTACGGCTGATTCCCTGTCGAAACTTCCCCACAACGCATTTGGCAAAGCGGATGAGCTACAGGCAGTTTAAGTCTTACACATCAGTCATGTCTTTCTTTAATAAATCGTTAAACTCATCTTGTTGATGGTGTGGTCCTTGCTAGTAAAAGAGCAGTAGAGGATGATGGGAATGTCATTAGCTTTGAAGGTTTGATGATGGTGACTGATGAAAAGTCAGAGAATCACCAAAGTGATAATTCATCCTGACGGGGACATGAATGTCTGAACCAAATGTCATCGTAGTCCATCCTAAAAGTTGTTGAGATATTTAACTGAAAATTAAAATGTGAACCTCACACCATAAATGTCTGTACAACATTTCATGGCGATCCATCCGATAGTTGTTAAGATGTCAGTCTGGACCAAAGAGGACGGACTGACCCACTGTAACCATACCGATGTTGCGGCCAAACAGAGATAAAAGATATGCTTAAATGCTAAATCAAAAAAACAAAGTCGAGGAGTATTCTCAGAGTATACTCACTGTTGACCGACCCTCCAGAGTAGGCGTCCCTGTGCGTAGCGTGAGCGATGCCCCGACGGCCCAGTTCGTACGCCTCCTCCACCTTCATGTCCTCCCGGTAACCGCTGTCCACCACGCCGTAGGCGTAACTGTTACCACAGCCAGTAGAGAACATACAGCCAGACAGACGCGTCCCATTGTCATCCACATAGTACAGCCCAGGATCCTGGAGAGCACAGTTTGGGTCATTAATCAGTATAGTCTGCAGGGAAATGATCATTTCAATTTACATTATTTTACCAGACAACTAGATTAAGAGACCAAAGCGACGGTCTCCGACCGCGGCCAACACTGTTTAACAGACGGGCTTCACTAGATACAACTCTGTGTAGTTTGTGTTGGAGTCTGAGTCTGAACAGCGTAGACACACGCGAGCGCGCATGGGACACCGACCCGCAATGATTTATACGTGTAAGAAGTTACAAACAGTCCCTTTAAAAACTGATACATTTTGAAGATCTTGTTTTTCCAAAGCAAATAATAATCCATGTATTTGAGGTTTTTCTTAATTAATCAGGAGTGTGTTGTTGTTTCATAATATCTGTTGATCTGTTTTGACACATTAATATATTGTAATGTTAGCTGAGCTTCTTAAAGGGTTGTGGGATGTTTGGAGCTTCTCAGCACACTGATAGAAATGTTCTTGTAAATATAAACAGCGATGCTCAAAATCACGTCTTGTGTTGGGTTAAGTCAGCGGTCAGCAACCTGCAGCTCTTTAGCCCCTCTCCAGTGGCTTTGACAACAAAATATATATGGAAATGAATAACAGTTATTTTTAACATCATTGTTGTAGACCTAAAGTGTGTCTTACATTCTCCAATTGTAAAAAAAAAAAAAATATGTAGCCTATACACTGAATACAAATTGTCATCACTTCAATCAGCTAAAACGTGCCTCATAGTCTATGTATGTCTGTCTTCGGCCCGGCGCCTTATCCTCTAATTTTGCCGAACCTTAATAGCTCAATAGGCTCGCTGTCGATTCCAAATCCCAAAGAAGAAAAGTCTCTGAGTAATTTAATAGTGCGCGGACAGATTCAACAATAAAACAGTAATATTGAAAGACATTTTCAGAAGAAGCTCACTGCATCTGCTGAATATATTCCAGCAGGAGCTTCCAGCCAAATGTCCTGCGTCTCTTTTGGACTTGTGTCCTCACTGCATTAGACTTAACAGTCTGTGTTTCCTTTGATAGTAAAGGTTGCTGACCCCTGGGTGAACTAGATGAACATGAATCAAGTTCCTCTGCTATTTTACTCCTTTTTGTACTGTTTTGCTTTTCAATAAATTGGCCAATATTACAAATGTGTGTGTCTTTGTGTGATTCCAGTGGCTGATTGTAGCTACAACTATCTGAATAGTATTCATTATATAGTCACAGAGACTAAATGAACGTGTCTCTGACCTGTAGATGTTAAACTAAAGAGCAGGAAGAGGAAGGAGGATTTTACTTTTCACATGATAAGAAAACAAATGGGATGATTTAGTTTGACCACCTTTTACATTCTCTCTCTCTCTCGTGTGGTTTTCTGCTTTTTCTAATAAGAAAGGTCTTAACATGTTATTTGTATGTATATATATAAATACAGTATATACTGTATATATACAGTATATATTCTTTTATTGATAGACTTGGCAGATCCACTCCACTCAGCTATTCTTCCGGCTGCACGCTGCACTGGTATTCCCTTGTTATAACCTGTTGCACTGAAATCTGCCCGGCAACTGATGACACTACAACAGTCAGGAAATTCTGTGGCTCCTCAGTATCTTTCTAACTAGATGCAATGTGCTGTAGGTTATACTGTACCTACAGTAATAAATACCCCAAATACATACTTTATGTCATTAAAATAGCTGTGATAACAACATTTTGTGCAGCCTTTGGTTTTTAAATTTTTTTTTTAAAAGTCATATCATTAACTGCTAGCCCTCTGTTCACAAACAGATGAAGTACTTATACTTACAGACGTAGGCAAAATTGTTGGTACTCTTCCGTTAAAGAAAGAAAAACCCACAAAGGTCACTGAAATAACTTGAAACTGAGAAAAGTAATAATAAATAAAAATTTATTGAAAATTAACTAATGAAAATCAGATATTGTTTTTGAATTTTGGTTCAACAGAATCATTTAAAAAAACAAACTAATGAAACTGGCCTGGACAAAAATGATGGTACCCTTAACTTAATATTTTGTTGCACAACCTTTTGAGGCAATCACTGCAATCAAGTGATTTCTGTAACTCTCAATGAGACTTCTGCACCTGTCGACAGGTATGTTGGCCCACTCCTCGTGAGCAAACTGCTCCAGCTGTCTCAGGTTTGAAGGGTGCCTTCTCCGAATGCATGTTTCAGCTCCTTCCACAGATGTTCAATAGGATTTAGATCAGGGCTCATAGAAGGCCACTTCAGAACTGTCCAATGTTTTGTTCTTAGCCATTCTTGGGTGTTTTTAGCTGTGTTTTGGGTCATTATCCTGTTTGAGGACCCATGACCTGCAACTGAGACCAAGCTTTCTGACACTGGGCAGCACATTTCGCTCCAGAATGCCTTGATAGTCTTGAGATTTCATTGCACCCTGCACAGATTCAAGACACCCTGTGCCAGATGCAGCAAAGCAGCCCCATAACATAACCGAGCCTCCTCCATGTTTCACATTAGGTACAGTGTTCTTTTCTTTGGATGCTTCATTTTTGCGTCTATAAACATAGAGCTGATTTGACTTGCCAAAAAGCTCCAGTTTTGTCTCATCTGTCCAAAGGACATTCTCCCAGAAGCTTTGTGGCTTATCAATATGCATTTTGGAAAATTACAGTCTCGCTTTTTTAGGATTTGGTGTCCTCCTCGGTCGTCTTCCATTAAGTCCACTTTGGCTCAAACAGTGACGGATGGTGCGATCTGACACTGATGTACCTTGACCTTGGAGTTCACCTCTAATCTCTTTGGAAGTTGTTCTGGGCTCTTTGGTTACCATTCGTTTTATCCGTCTCTTCAATATGTCATCAATTTTCCCCTTGCGGCCACGTCCAGGGAGGTTGGCTACAGTCCCATGGACCTTAAACTTCTGAATAATATGTGCAACTATAGTCACAGGAACATCAGGCTGCTTGGAGATGGTCTTATAGCCTTTACCTTTAACATGAAGGTCTATAATGTTCTTTCTGATCTCCTGAGACAACTCTCTCCTTAGCTTTCTGTGGTCCATGTTCAGTGTGGTACACACCATGACACCAAACAGCACAGCGACTACTTTTCACCCTTTAAATAGGCAGACTGACTGATTACAAGTTTGAAGATACCTGTGATGCTAATTACAGGACACACCTTAGTTTAATATGTCCCTATGGTCACATTATTTTACATCTTTTCTAGGGCTACCATCATTTTTGTCCTGGCCAGTTTCATTAGTTTGTTTTTTAAAATGATTCTGTTGAACCACAATTCAAAAGCAATATCTGATTGTCATTAGTTCATTTTCAGTAAATTTTTATTTATTATTACTTTTGTCAGTTTCAAGTTATTTCAGTGACCATTGTGGGGTTTTCTTTCTTTAACGGAAGAGTACCAACAATTTTGCCTACGTCTGTATATACCTCCACGGGTAAAACCTGTGTGTGTGGCTGAGTTCTGCACGGAAACAGATGAGCTATTTTGTCAAAATTTATATTTTTTTGTGTTGCATTACCTACCTGTATTATACTTTAAACTATAAATGATATAATAAACCATACTTAAATATACTGAAGTGATGTAAAACAGTCCAGTATTAATATGGATTTGTTAGTAGGATACAGTAACACCAGTTATCAGAAATACGACAGCTTTAGAAATCTCACCCAACAGATTTAGTCATGGAAATGAGGTTTGGCACTTCCTGTATGTTTGCGGTCACATTTCACCAGACGCCCAGCGATGATAAAAACAAAGTCTGTAACGATCAGACGATGCATCGAGAGTGTTTCTCCCATAAATATAAAAATAAGATATATAAAAAAAAACATAGATTTACCTCACGTTGAAAATGTGATGACACGATCATATTGAATAACTATGTGGTTGACAGAAAACAAGGAATATTATTTATATTTAACACCATCACCCACATCATGTCAACATATTTTACTACATATATCATACAGCATGCTGCATCATCATCATGAATCCTGTCCACTTTATATCATACAGCAACAGGACGTATCAGTTCAGGTTAATCATTACAGGACAGAGCAGTGAGCTGAACAAACGTCTTTATTTGGAGCTGTGTGTTGTGTTGCTGAGATTGTTTTAACAAAACCACAAAACAATACACTGAACCATGTAAGAATCAACATACACAGTTACCTGCATTACATCATATTAAAGAACAATAACCAAACAAAGATGTTAACGATCTAATAACAGTTTGATTCTGCAAAGTTTAGGTTCGTCTGTCCCGGAAAGAAACGGTTCTTTAGCATTTCATGTTCTGATATTTCATTGATCCAAAATCAGAAATGGACCACACACTCTGCTGGGAGACAAAGTGGGGTCATTCATTTCTAAAATCAACTATTTCAATTTATCTTTAAATAAACTGTATTGAAAAAACATTGCATCATCTTGGAAACAAGCGCTTTATTGGGTCGAGTGCTGAGGTTGATCTGGGTTCAGGGGTCAAACTCAGAACATTCCCTTCCTGTAGCGGTGGATCAACTCTGATACGTCATCCTTACACACCTTTATCCAGCCGTCCTCCTGCATGTGGTACACTAGACACACACACACACACACACACACACACACACACACACACACACACACACACACACACACACACACACACACACACAAACACACACACACAGAAACACACACACACAGAGATGAGTACACATATTCACACATATTCACACAAATGTACACGTAAACACATAAAGACAAAAATGACAATTTACCCTTTTCAAGTGCTCCCAGTACGACGGAGTATTAGGGCCACATTGAGGGAAAAGTGGCAAAAGTGAGCATGACTCACTTACCCCCGCACACTGCTTGACCCCTACTAAAGTAGTGCCAAAGGTTTTGCCCTTTTGGAACTAATGGAATTAATGAGCATTAACTAATTAACTAATGGGCACCCTGGACTTCTAACCCGCAAAAGGCACAACTAGACCAAACTGTCAACCATCAGACCAAAGTTGAAGTTCCAAAATTAAATAGTTTCCGAGTTCTGCTCCGGAAACTAAAGTGTGACACGCGAACGGGCGGAAGTACGGAAGGAGGGACGGATGGAAGGTAAAGTCATACTATTTCAAGAAAAACAAATCGTAATCGCGGGTGCAAGCGGCCGAAATGGGTTTCCTCAGGAGGGTGGCTGGCGTCTCCCTTAGAGATAGGGTAAGAAGCTCAGTCATCCGTGAGGGACTCGGAGTAGAGTCCTTGCTCCTTTGCGTCGAAAGGAGCCAGTTGAGGTGGTTCGGGCATCTAGCACGGATGCCTCCTGGGCGCCTCCCTTGGGAGGTGTTCCAGGCACGACCAGCTGGGAGGAGACCACGGGGAAGACCCAGGACTAGGTGGAGAGATTATATCTCTACTCTGGCCTGGGAACGCCTCGGGATCCCCCAGTCAGAGCTGGTTAATGTGGCCCGGGAAAGGGAAGTTTGGGGTCCCCTGCTGGAGCTGTTGCCCCCGCGACCCGATCCCGGATAAGCGGTTGAAGATGGATGGATGGATGGACAAATCGTAATATTACGAGAATAAAGTCATAACTTTATGAGAAAAAAAATATTTCCTCCATCAGGTCCGTGCTGTTCTTTCTTTGCAATAAACGCAGTTTCTTTTCCAGGTCCTGATCCTGATGATAATGTGCTGCTGATGGTGAGTATTTGGTTATTTGTGAAACCTAAACTAAAGTAGAACTTCACAAGATGCTCCACGTTCCTCATTTTCACACACGCTGCTCTATTTCCCCTCTAAAATAACATGTAAAACTACTACTTTATAATATTATGACGTTAGTCTCATAATACTGCGCCTTTATTCTCTTAAACTTCTGACTTTATTCTCATTATTTTACAACTTTTTTACCCGTAAACGCATGACTTTTTTCTCGTAATATTATGACTTTATTCTCAAAATCTCAGATTTATTTTTTCCCTCAATGTGGCCCTAATACTCCAGCGTTATACATTTCATGACTGCACAACATTCAGTCTATGCTTCGTCGTGTCCGGGTGCTGCGGCTGATTCCCTGTCGAAGCATCCCCACAGCGCATTTGGCAAAGCGGATGAGCTACAGGCAGTTTAAGTCTTACACATCAGTCATGTCTTTCTTTAATAAATCGTTAAGCTCGTCTTGTTGGTGGTGTGGTCCTTGCTAGTAAAAGAGCAGTTGAGGATGATGGGAATGTCATTAGTCTTGAAGGTTTGATGATGGTGACGGATGAAAAGTCAGAGGATCACCGGTACATGAATGTCTGAACCAAATGTCATCGTAGTCCATCCTAAAAGTTGTTGAGATATTTAACTGAAAACCAAAATGTGAACCTCACAGTGGAGCTCGAGGATTCATCCTATGGGGACCATGAATGTCTGTACAACATTTCATGGCGATCCATCCAATAGTTGTTAAGATGTCAGTCTGGACCAAAGAGGACGGACTGACCCTCTGTAACCATACCGATGGTGCGGCCAAACAGAGATAAAAGATATGCTTGAATGCTAAATCAAAAAACAAAGCCGAGGAGTATTCTCAGAGTATACTCACTGTTGACCGACCCTCCAGAGTAGGCGTCCCTGTGCGTAGCGTGAGCGATGCCCCGACGGCCCAGTTCGTACGCCTCCTCCACCGTCATGTCCTCCCGGTAACCGCTGTCCACCACGCCGTAGGCGTAACTGTTGCCGCAGCCGGTAGAGAACATACGGCCAGACAGACGCGTCCCATTGTCATCCACATAGTACAGCCCAGGGCCCTGGAGAGCACAGTTTGGGTCATTAATCAGTATAGTCTGCAGGGAAATGATCATTTTAATTTACATTATTTTACCAGACAACTAGATTAAAGAGTCTGTTGGTAAGAATCAGAAATGCTTGTTAACAGCGACACCTGTGGCCGTTAAGTCAACGAAAGTCAGCGTCGGGCTCGCGCTTGCTCGCTCTAAATAGACATGAACAAAAATTGCTCAAAACAGTGAGGCGACACGCGTCACATCAGACGTTCTGCAGTGTGTAGTGTGCACGCATGCACGTGAGAGGTGGAGCGAGCTGAGTGAAGGCAGGCAGAGGAGCAGAGTACAGCAGAGACTCCGGCCCTGGAGACCAAAGCTACGGTCTCCCCCGCGTCCTCCGACCGCGGCCAACACTGTTTAACAGACGGGCTTCACTAGATACAACCAAGAGGTTTTGGTGATTCACTGTAGTTTGTGTTGGAGTCTTGTCTGAACAGCGGAGACACACATGTGAGCGCGCATATGTTTATACGTGTAAGAAGTTACAAACAGTCCCTTTAAGTTAGTATACTAAGTTCCAAATAGAGGCGAGACAATAATAACGTACGTTTTGGGTAATGTTTTCTTAAAGAAAGTATACTTTAAATCTTCAGTAGTCAGTATATTTTTGGCATAATTGGGCAAAAATTCCATAATAACCTTTCAGCATATTATAATTCAAGTGTTCTGAGAGAAAACTAGACTTCTGCTCCTCCTCATGGCTCTGTTTTCAGGCTTGAGAACATCTAGCACCGGAAGACACCGGAGGTACATGATTATTTTCAGATTACCTGTCTCATGCACTACTGTCAGGATATAGTGACCGTTTTATTTATTAATCATAATTGCTCCGTTTCTACCCCACGCAGCTTTAAGTGTCATTGATAGTAAATAGAAATAATGATAATGTAGCCCTTTTTTATAATGTTAACAGGAGCAGAAAACATCCAGATTACAGTAGGAATCCTGCCCCACCCCCTACACTCCCCTGACCTGCACTGCAAACCACAACATCACCATCCTCTACTACCACAGTGAGGACATCTCTATTCACATCCACAGTTTACCTCTTTGTCCCATCCGCAGATCATGCTCCCCACAGAGAGGCCCATGCCTCTGTAACCCACCATCATGTTACACAGCAGCTTGGAGGCAGCAGCCACAGAGATCCTGTGGTTGTTCCTCAGCCTGTACAGCCTGGATGGATGAAATAATAAAACAATTCATAAGCAAATCAAATCAGTGATGCATGTGGTGCAGGTTAGCAATGATCAATTCTATATCGGGGCACATTTCTCTTTCATTTAATACAAAAAAAATCAAAAGGTCACATCATTTATTTTGCAGAAAATGCATATTCTGTACTGGAATTTGCTGTCTTTGTGCTGTCCGATTTGCTAAATGTCAGGTTTTGCTCCTCAGATTAACACTAAAATACATGTTTTTGTATATAATCATATTAGCTCCAATCTCGCCTACTTCAGCTTTAAGTGATAAAAAGGGACTGACAGACCAATGTTGAAAACACTGCATGACAGACCTGCACTCTTTGGCCAGGAGTCTCTCCCAGTACTGGCAGTCCGCAGCGCTGCCCGACATGGTGCCTAGCAGGTAGGGGTTGATCTCGATGACCTTGTTGACATCGTTGGACGCTGAAGAGCCGCGATACATTTGGGGGAAAGGAGACATTTAGTGAGCAAGATTACAGTTTGCAGCATAGAGTAGCCCAGTGTAGCAGCACCTTGATTACACGTGTTGCCTGATTTACATTCTGTGACCATCATGGTCCCTAAATGTTACATTTCAAAACTCCACTCCTCTTTGAGACCTTTTGTTGAGCTGATGAGTCTGTCTGATTTAATGATGTACAGTATATTGATGGTAGCTGGGCAATAAGACTGACTGGGTCATGTCACTCCTTCCTTTTCTTTACAGATAAGACTATGATACATTATATGAGCTATGTGTTTGCACAATCTACTTGTCCCACACATTTCCAAACATGTTGTGCAGTTCCATCCATCTTTTCTAACATTTTCCAGGTCTGGAAGAGAGAAGTAATAATGTGTTGTCTATTCACCTAAGTAACGACCAGCTGAGGCTCTGGAGTCCACAGCCACGATGACTCCATGTCTGAACTTGAAGGCCAGGGTGGTCGTGCCGTGGTTCAGGTCTATGCACACACCTCCGTCACGGTTGCAGGATTTGAGAAACCCTGAAGGCTAAAATGAAAGCAGAGTGGACACATGATGCGTAATGGCGCTATAAGTGTATGTATGTGTGTGTGTGCATGTAAGAGAACACGAGAGTGCAATATCAATCATAATCTAATATTCTTTGACAATAACTCGTGATAGTGAAGCTAAAAGCATTATAAGATACGCAAAGCTGCACCACAAGCTGAGAGTCACAGACGCGTAAAAGAGCTCGATCCAAAGCGCGTCTGGACGCTTTTACGCACGCAGCAGCTGGTTTACCAGATCACATTCAGAAGATCACTTTCTTACCAAAACTTGATGAAAATGATACTCACGTCTACACCCACAGGCACTGCAAATTCTTGAGTTTTGGTCCCGAAATTGTAGTGGTTGGTTCGGTCGACGAGGTGCGTCTGTCCTGCTGGAAGAATCTGCCCACGGAGTTCAGCATAAGGCTTAAAACCAGTGACTTGGAAAAGAGCCATTATGTGTCAAACTATACTCGGTAGTATACTCAGTATATACTATAACTATACTATAGTTCAGGGGTTCCAACAACGACGAAGGCGATCTGACAAAGCGAGGAGGATAATTTCCTTGTGCGTGACGAGGAATTCGAAAGTGAAAGAGTTTAAAAACTACTTCATTGTAGTCCTGAATGTCCTCTGAAAATAAGATGCTAAATAGCACTAAATCTATGCGAAATTATCATTAAATATATTTGGCCAGTCCTGTGGTTTTTTGTAACTTAAAAAGGTAATTAATCAAAATAAAAAACACAACACTCCGCCATATTCATCTAGAATAAAAAAAAAAAAATGGCTCTAAAAAACCCGCATTGACCAATAGGAGAGCAGGATATTTGTTTCGTCATCAGTCTCTCAGCAAAATGTAGAATTCAGGTTTGTGGAAGCCAGCAGAGGTAGATCACAGTATTGATCACACAAAATCTATGCAGTTAGGTTAATTAAGTATTATATATATACATTAACATAACATGCCTATACGTCCTTTTCATACTGGGCTGTTTGGGGCTTCAAATATTACAGTAAATAATTACAAAACATGCAACAAAGAAATTATGCAACAGGTAGAATTGTATTCAATTTTTTTATTATTATTATTCCACACTGTAAAAACATTTTACTGCTTACTGTAGAACTGCAGTATTTCTGAACTCTTCCACATTAAAGTGAAGTAGAGAGAGGCACAGTAAAAAAACGATGATGACAATGTTAATTAAATGTCTGAGATGTCCCACTACTTCTATTTATTAATGTGAATGTTGTGGTGATTATATGGATTGACGTCGTGTGTGTGCGTCGTGGCTCAGGCTGTGTCCATCTGCTGCACGGCCTCCTGCACAACCTCCAGCTTGAAGGGGACTACTTTCTCCGTCAGGATCGCTGTGGTGCCCGGACCATACCTGTATTTCATTTTCCTAAGGAGAGAGGAAGAGAGAGAGAGATGGAGATGGGCGAAGCTTGATCAAGTTTGTTTTACAGAACAAATAATATATTGATGGAGGTTTTCATCTTTGGTATTCAAAACAAGTGGTAAATTGTTGATTAAAAAGCTGAAGGATTACATGTTAGTCACAAACTAAAGATATGCACCACTCTCTGAGAAGGAAATCTGATTTGCAGATGTGGTTCAACATGATACCTCTTCTTGTAAGAAACACACTGGCCTACCTGTTGTCTTTGTACTCTGACACCTGGTAGGGTCTGATGTAGTCCACTCCTTGTCTGGTGATGACGCAGATGTCGATGTTGTTGCCTGAGCCGAGGTCACTCATGATGCCCGCGTGGATGGCAAGACACACCAGCTCCTTCGCCTTCTCCAGCTTATGAGGAGTCAGAGAAATGATGGAGAGAGAGAGAGAGAGAGAGAGGGACAAACAGAGACATGGAAGAAAATGAAGGAGAAGACATTCATCAGTTTTAAAATCCACCTTCCCAAATACCTACACACTCTTTCATGTTTAATCTTTTTTTGTGATCTATTTCTTTGAATTTTCTTATACACAACATAACATTGGGCAGTGAGATGAGTGAGTAAGCCTTGCTAAAAAAAAACACATCATAGCAATATATGCATCCTAACAAATAAAAATAAATAAATAATTGAATAAATAAATATATACTTGCAAAAAACAAATAAAAACAAAAACAAGAAAAATAAATAAAGACAAATAACTTGGTTCTGTGTGTAGAATTATTACTAAAAATAAATATATGGGTCATCTTGGTCATACTGAATACGTACGTTATTAAAGGACCATAAAAGTAAGATAGAATTTAAGTATGCGATTGGCGATATATAACATGGTGCTAGGAGTAGCTCTCGGCCACTTTCATTTGGTCAAATTAGCTCTCAGAGGACAAAAAGGTTGGAAACCCCTGATCTAGAGGCTTATTTACAGTATGTAGTATAGTCCCACCACACTACAGTCATCCAATTAAACAATTAAATTATGTTGTGATCATGTCTAAATGATCACGACCAGCAATCATTGTCACGATGTGTAACAGCAGCTGTCCAGGTGGCGTACCTCCATGTCGGGTTTGAACCCGTCCTCTAGAATCCCAAGAGCAGCCAGATCACCAGATCCTGCACAGACACACAGTGAAGTGAAGATGTAGCCAGAGAGGGAATCAAATGCAAAACTGCAGCTAATTAAAATGTTGATTATATTGGTAAATTATAGAATGACATCATAATATACGATAGAACATGTTGTGATATGATAGAGAGACTAAACCAGCAAAGAACCCAAGGAAAAGATGACACAGATACAGTGCCGCCAACGCTTATAGAACATTGTTATGCAACAAACTGTACATACCCATAGAAAGGTAAGGCACCTCGTTTACACTCCCATACGGCCCCACCGTGTACAGGTGGTTCCCAGTGCAATCTACTCCTCCCAGTATAAGACTGGCACCAATCTGTCCGTGATACCTGAGGGGCACAGAGATCCAAGTCTGATTACCACCACCGTGTGAGTTTAACTCATTCACAACACCTCTAGATGCAAACACGAACCTGTACAGCATATCCTGTAGTATGTTGACGGCCATGATGACACGAGGGTTCCTCCCGCTGTTCAGAGAGAAGATGGTGAGGTTGGAGGACAGAATGTCTGTGGTCTTCTCTGTATCTGCAGCTGTGCCTGCTCCACAACAACTACGGAGAGGGATCAGAGAGATCAAGGAAGAAGAGATGAGGGGAAAATAAGAACAAGATAAAGTGGAAAACTAAACTAAAGTAATTTCTTCTCCCTCAATAGCCTCAATATCCCAGAATGCAATGCAACCACAACTTGCATTGGGGCAATCTGTCATCGATAGCATGTTACTGTAATTACAAGTCTGATTTCAAACGAGAAGTCACCATAGGACTGTCTACTTTCCAGCTGTTTTTATGTGGCAAACAACAGACTGTATGTTAAGATGGACGACGCATCTCACGTACAGAAGTGAAGCCAAAATACAGTCAATGTGGCCAACCTTAAAAGGTCACTGTAGGGCATTCTGGGATATGTAGGAAATCACAAGTAAAGGAGGCAGTTTAAGGTAAAATATGCAGGAGGCACCAAAAAAGGAAACGACATTTCATTGCAAAACAAATAGAATTGCATTGGACATCATAGACCAGCGGTCAGCAACCCGCGTCTCTTTAACCCCTCTTCAGTGGCTCCCTGTGGAGCTTTAAAAATGGAAATGAATAACTGTTTCTGTTCATTTACTTTTTCCTTTTTATTTATCATTGTTAGGTCTATGGTACGACGGTACGACGGAGTATTAGGGCCACATTGAGGAAAAAAATAAATCTGAGATTTCGAGAATAAAGTCATAATATTATAAAGTAGTAGTGTTATTTTATTTTTTTCTCATTAAGTTATTTACTTTATTCTTGTAATATTACAACTTATTTTCTTGTAAAGTTATGGCTTTATTCTCGTAATATTTTATTCTGTAAATCTCAGATGTTTTTTCCCTCAATGTGGCCCTAATACTCCGTAGTACATTGTCTCTTTGGTCCTCACTGCATTAGACTGATATACTATATACTTAGACTATAAACTGTGTGTAAGCTGTATAAACTGTATAATGTTTTGCGGCTCCAGACAGATTTTTTTTTTTTTGTTGCACTAAAATGTCTCTTTTAATAGTAAAGGTTGCTGACCCCTGGTATAGACGGATAATAGCGGGAGTACTTTGACTTCCTCCGCCTCTGGTTTCAGGGTACCATGTATATGAGACTTACTATATATTTGGAGCTATGTAGTGGATCTTGGCGCACATCTTGTCGGCCACCACTTCACCGGAGGTCGCTCTTGTGTCTGCTCCCAGCACCACACCATCCTGCACCAACACACACACAAATTGGGATACTGGTAACCACTCAAATTGTCATCCCCTCTGGTTGCCCTTGGGCAAGGCATTTCTTTTCTTTCTTTTTTTTTATTGCAAGACAAACGACAATACATTAACACAACAACAAGAGGACGACAAGAACAGTGAAGACAGGCCAGTTAGCACATTTCTGTATGTGTGTGTATGCGCGTGAGCGTGCGTACGAGCATGTGCCTTGGGGTGGGGTCTATAGGGTGGATACATGGAGAGAGGAGAGGTTAATAAAAAATATATATATTTATATACATGCATATACATACATGCATATATACAAAAACAATTATTAAGTAGTTAACTAAGGGGAAGCATAGAGGAGGAAATAACTAAATAAATGAGCAAGGAACATAATTAATTCTAATAATAATTAGACTAATAATAACAGTTATAACAACGATAGAGTCAGGGGCGGCGCAGCCCCATCCACCGGCGGCGAGGCACAACAGGGGCACCGTTAGAGACCTCCAGAGCAGGTCAGCAGGTTCAGTTCGGCAGGGTCAACTAGGTTATTGTTTCATATTGTACTTATTGATTTGAAGTTGTATTTGTGCATCTATTCTATTTTATTTTATTTTTCTTTAATTATTTATTCTTGACTGAATGACCCAGCATTGGGCCGACCCCGACCCTTATAGGAGAGGGCTGGCCCATTGTGGGCATGATCCCCATGACCCAGGGGAGGGGGCTGTGTATGGAGGATGGACAGTCATGAGATTTGACTGTGAAAGGGAGGAATAAATTGACCCAGCCTTCCTTCCCCCTGGGCAAGGCATTTCAATCTCAGTCGGTCCAGTGGAGCTGCCCAGTCACCAGCAGTGGAGATGCACTGGGCAGCTCCTGTCATGCATATGCATCATGGCAATGCAGATGCAAACAGAGACTTCATTGTTTACCTTCCTACAATCTGGTATACTAAAAACAATGTAAAAAAATCTAATTTATGGCTCATGGACTAAAGTCACCCCTCTGGTCCAGCTCAGTTTACACAGCTCTATACTCGCCTTGAACACCATTCCTGCTATTGTGGTGCCTGTTTTCATAGGTTTAGGTGTGTGTCCATCAAAAAGACCCTCTAATGCAGCATTCCTAGAGGGAAGGAGAGAAGAGGGAGGGTCAACTGATGAATATATGTTATAGATATAATAACCGCCATCATTGATTCAACTGATAAACAAGCAGGAAAAAAAGTTACTTTCACTTTTGATCTTTTTGATTTTGACTCGTTTTAATGTGTTTTCTTTAATGATACAGCCTGCTGCTCTTATAACATACAAGAAGAAGAAGCTCATACCTCGCTGCGTTGTCGAAATTGAACCCAGCTGCAGGAGTTTGGAGGACATTTGATAGCGCCATGCTGAAGAGTTGAGCTGCGGCTTCTCTGCGCGTCTCGATGCGCCTGAGGTCGCTGTTCTGAGCGTCGCCTCTCCTCCTTCTTCTCTTTCGATTTTGGAGTGAAAAATGGAGAAACGCTGCACGGACGCACAAGTTAAAGGAGTCAGCACCGGGGTGAGTAAATCCGGATCGGTTCACCAGTATCTTGTATCCAGCCTGCTGAAGCAGCAGCAGCAGTAGTGATGCCTTTTACGCGTCTTTTACGCGCATTTTACGCGTAAAAATGATCGATAACCGTCTCCGAGCAGGATGAGCAGGTGATGCCTGAATAGTACAAACACAAAATGAAAAGACGTCGACTGGACGTTCCTTGTGTTTTATTATCAGTGAATTGTTTTAAATGTTTCCTCTGTTACCTCCCAATGTTTCTACAGAGAAGCGACATGGCTACACTTTCACCTTCAGTTCATATCCCCTTAAGAACCTTCACAGAACTCTAAATCCCAGAATGCATAGCGTTGCTCAGTCTGCTGTATGGACACGAAGCAGTGATAAATAAGACATGTCTTAGTATTAGAATAGAATAGAAAGCTTTATTGGCATTGTATTAAATACAACGAGATTCACAGTGTCCACTTCTGATCAGTGCTAAACGAGGCAGATAAAACATATAACAGGTAAAACACACACAGTTATAAAGTAAATAAAACAGGTGAAGTAGATGTAATAAATAAATAGAAACAGAAGTGTTACACTAGAAGTATAAAATATAAAAATAGATGTAATGTAAACAGAGGTAATAGCACTTGTAAAATAGGAGGTAGGGTAGATGTAATAAATAAAATGTAAACAAAGTTGCACTTGAGGTGTATATATTGCACAGATAAATATATTCACATTCAGTGTATTGATATTGCACAGATTTGTTTTTGGTTCAGTGTCCGTATGGCCCAGGGAGAGAAACTGGAGGTGCGGGCTTTCACTGACCTGTAGCGCCTGCCAGAGGTCAGCCGGTCAAACAGGTGATGAGCTGGGTGCGAGGAGTCCCTGAGAATAGTTGTGGACCTACTGAGTATTACTTTTAGTTTGCAAGCAGCTTTTAACAGTCTGACTAACAGCATCACTACGGTACATTTACAATTTATCCAACTCAAGGATACGAAATGATCATAGCTGACATGGGCTTTGCATTTGTTGTTGTGCTGCTCAGCTGGAAAATCAAGGTGTCCAAACAAAGTCTGTCATTTCACTGGTGCATAGAATAAAAAGGAAAGAAAGAAGGGAAAGCTGTGTGTGAATACAAACACACTTCAAGAATTTGGCCGTACAGCTCAAAACCCCTAAAAAGGAAAAAAACAACAACAACCACATTCTCTCTTATCAGTTTGAGTAAAATATGAATTAAAATATCACATAAACTGAGAAAGCGTTTTCACCACCGTCATGCACACCAAGCGTTTAAAACCTCTACTGCCAATGCAAAACTCAAACAATGCCAATTACGTATGTTATATTTGTCTTCTGTCATATTTAGCTCAATATATAACTACTTGTTCAGTGCTGGAGAATGAAACCGTGTCTCCAACCACACTGTCCTCCTCCCTTTAGACCACCATCCTGGCTGCCACCTTCGATGGAGGGGTCGTGATCGGGTCAGACTCCAGGGCTTCCATTGGAGGGTGAGGATGTTGTGACGACACACTCAAATTGATACACGGAAACAAAAGGCTGATGTGTTGTGCACAACCTTTGAAACGTGTTATAAGGTTATTTTAAAGCAGAGAGCAAGGTTACAAAGTGTATTAGTTGTGTAGGCACAAAAGGCCAACAGAACAGAATATTTCAGGACACACACAACCTGCAATTTTACAAACCATCCATCCATCCATCTGCAACCGCTTATCCCGTTAGGGGTCGCGGGGGGGCTGGAGCCGATCCCAGCCGACATTGGGCGAAGGCAGGGTACACCCTGGACAGGTCGCCAGTCCATCGCAGGGCTGACACATAGAGACAGACAACCATTCACGCTCACACTCACACCTACGGGCAATTTAGAGTCCACAATTAACTTAACCTGCATGTCTTTGGACTGTGGGAGGAAACCGGAGTACCCGGAGAAAACCCACGCTAACACGGGGAGAACATGCAAACTCCACACAGAAGGGTCCCAAGCCGGATTCGAACCTGCAACCCTCTAGCTGTGAGGCGCCAGTGCTAACCACTGCACCACCGTGAAAACCAATTTTACAAACAATAACAATAATATGTTTTGCAATATGGTAACTTTTTAAGGCCACAGCTCCAGTTAAAAACTACATTTTATATAAACTTCAAAACTAAAGCAGTTAAATTTTTATGTATTGCTCTATTAAAGCCTGAAGAAGGCGAGATTGGAGCAAATGTGATTAAAAAAAGTTATTTTTATGAAACCGTCACTATATCCTGGCAGTAGTGCTTGAGACAGGTAATCTGAAAAAAAATAATGTTCCTCTGTGTCCTCCGGTGCTCCTAACGGCATCTGCAAGATTTCACAGACCGGAGGAAAACAACCAATCAGAGCCGAGCTGGAGCCTTGCCGTCTCTGAGCAGCTGTCAATCACTCGCCGACCAAACGGTCAAACTAGGCAGCGCTGATCAAATATGAATCAATATTCTGTTACTGTAATGCCTATTTCTTGCAAAAAATGTTTTAATACCAAGCACTGCCCACCAGCCAGAGCTAACTTTCTCATTTTACAGCTAAACCGTGCACTACCGGATGATTTTGGGCCATAACTCAAGAATTCATATGCTAATTATGACAATTTCACACAAATATCTAACAGGATGAAGTGATGTAGTGAGGACATTTTAGACAGACTGCAACTTGACTGGTTGGCGGAGGCGTACAACTTGCTAGGCGCCGGTAATTCTAGTTACTTTATTCATTTCATCTCGTCTTATCTCTCTCTTCAGGGAATATGTATCGTCTAGGACCATCAACAAGGTGGTTCAGGTTCATGACCAGATCTTCTGCTGCATGGCTGGCTCACTCGCAGACGCTCAGGCCGTCACTAAGGCTGCAAAGTTCCACCTGTCCTTCCACAGGTGCCATATCCACACACACACATACACACACACACACACACACACACACACACACACACACACACACACACACACACATGAATACATTGGCACATGTTACGCACAGTGTGCACACAGAGAAAACGTGCTTATCACATTTTCACATCACATTGAAATAAAATTGTGTTAATCCCATTGGTTATTTTGGTTATTTGTATTCCTCTATGACTCCTATGTGAAGACAGTCATACACAGTTGTAATGCATATCCTGTATGTGCTCCAGCAGTCTCACACACATCCAGTAAACAACAGTTGACCCTCCCTGATCTTTCTTGCCCCCTCCTAATCCCCAGTGTCCAGATGGAGACCCCTCCACTGGTGATAGCAGCAGCGTCGGTGCTGAAAGAACTGTGTTACAAAAACAAAGACGAGCTGCAGGCTGGCTTCATCACAGCAGGCTGGGACAGGAAGAAAGGACCACAGGTAGGGAGCAGGACAGCAGTGATGATGATGATGATGATGATGATGATGATGATGATGATGATGATGGTACATAATAACTCCACCTTGCTGCATATAGCTGATCTTCTCCGTCCCTTCTCCAGGTGTACGTGGTGTCTCTAGGCGGGATGTTAGTCGGTCAGCCGGTTACCATCGGCGGCTCAGGCAGCACTTACATCTACGGCTACGTTGACGCCAAATACAAACCCAACATGAGCAGAGAGGAGTGCCTACAGTTTGCCACTAATGGTACTTGTTGTATTATCTTACTTGTGAACCTAAATATGTTTTGTCAGAAAAAGTTCATGTCAGGATTTGAGCCACATGCGTCTCTTCAGCTCCTCTCCAGTGGCTCCCTGTGGACTTTTAAAAATGGAAATGAATAACTGTTTTTTATGTTTAAATTTTCATTTTTTATTTATCATTGTTGTAGGTCTATGGTACGACGGAGTATTAAGGAAACATTGAGGGAAAAAAAATCTGAGATTTCGAGAATAAACTCATAATATTATAAAGTAGTAATTTTACGTAAGTTACGACTTTTTTCTCGAAATATTACAACTTTTTTCGTGTATGTTAATGACTTTATTCTGGAAATCTCAGATTTTTTTTCCCTCACTGTAAAGGTTGCTGACCCCTGGGTATTACACCTTTTTTGAGAGGAGAAAGCTTCTGTTTGCACTCAGAGGGAAAGATAACATTCATGTTTGAAAATGTGTGTTGTAGTTAGAAGCTTTCTAAATGTTCCAGAGTTAATATCTGAGGTTGTTCAACTTGACCTCTATTTCTCCTGCTCTTTGTTCCTCCCTTCCTCCTCCTCTTCCCTCCCTTCTCTTCGTCTCTGTGCTCACAGCTCTTGCTCTGGCCATGGGCAGAGACAACGTCAGCGGAGGCGTGGCTCACCTGGTGGTGATCACGGAAACCGGGGTGGAGCATGTGGTTGTCCCCGGTAACAAGCTGCCCAAGTTCCACGATGAGTGACACGTTGATGATGCATTATGGAGTCATGCTTTGTAATCCCTGAGCCTCAGTTTCATCAGTAATATGCTGTATAGGACTGGGATGTAACTAATTATACCAAACTACTAAATTCTACTCACAACTCATATTGTATTTCCATTATTATATGAGGTCATCTCTGCCTTTTCCTGAGTCCACATCACATGCTTTGTGTATTTTCTCTTAATGTGTAGAAATACAAATAAACATATTCCATAAACCTCATCGTTCTTCCTCTGTTTCTTTATTTTTGGGTTCTGTGCTTTAAAATCTGTTCATGGATTTGTGATGTGTTCTGTAAATGATCCTGTTGTCATATATCATTTAAAGGTTTTAAAATGTTACAGTCTGGTGCATAGCCTAGTCTCTGTAGCTCCTCTCTCCTCCTCTCCCTCTCTATCTGTATATGTTCATGTCCCAGTCATACATGTTACTGACATGATTCCTTCCCCCGGAGTCTTTGTGCTGTCTCGTCTCGCAGGTGTCCACGGATCGGGGTTTACACCTGGATCAGGGTTGCGTCTGCTGCCTGACACCCACTGCCACCATCATTATTATCAGCCTTTTTATTATTATTAGTTATATTTATATTATATTACTGCTATTATTACTGCTATTTCTATTATCACTCTATTACATCCACTGCTGTTGATTATTGTTATTAGTCCTTGTTACTACTTATAGCTGCTGTGCATCTCTCTCCCTCTTTCTCTATCTCTCTCTCTCTTTCCATCTGTATCTCTCTTTTTCTCTCTCTCTCTTTCCATCTGTATCTCTCTTTCTCTCTCTCTCTCTCTCCCTCTTTCCCTCTCTCCCTCTTTCCCTCTCTCTCTCTTTCCCTCCCCCCCTCTCTCTCTCTCCCTCTTTCCCTCTCTCTCTCTCTCTCTTTCACTCGCTCTCTCCCTTTCACCCCTTTCTCTCTCTCTCTCTCTCTCTCTCTCTCTCTCTTCCCCCTCTCTCTCTCTTTCCATCTGTATCTCTCTTTCTCTCTCTCTCTCTCTCTCTCTTTTCCCCTCTCTCTCTCCCTCTTTCCCTCTCTCTCTCTTTCCCTCCCCCCCTCTCTCTGCCTCCCTCTTTCACCTGCTCTCTCCCTCTCTCTCTCTCCCTCTTTCCCTCTCTCTCTCTCTCTCTTTCCCTCTCTCTCTCTTTCACTCGCTCTCTCCCTTTCACCCCTTTCTCTGTCTCTCTCTCTCCCCCTTTCTCTCTCTCTCTCCCTCCCTCTTTCCCCCTCTCTCTCTCCCTCTTTCTCTCTCTCTCCCTCTTTCCCCCCTCTCTCTCTCTTTCTCTCTCTATCTCTCTTTCTCTCTCTCCCCCCTTCCTCTCTCTCTCTTTCCCTCTTTCCCTCTATCTCTCTCTTTCCCTCCCTTTAGATGGGACTGAGAACTCTACAATAGAATAAAACTCATTTTGAAATAATAAAACGGATCATAAAATCTGCCTCCCTCATCGTCTGTGCAGCAGCTCCACACTTTAATACCTGATGACGTCACAAGTTTAAGACTTACTGGTTTTGGCTTTGAGGGGGAGGAGCTCGGTGGTGTAGTGGAGGGTTCACTCCTTTTTATATACAAAACCTATATTTATCTGGTGGTTTACAGTTTACCCATCTATCAGCCAAAAAGACACTGGAATAGGAGAGAATACCCATTTCCTCCTCAGTAACCCATATCTACTCAGTAGAACACCTACTTTATCAACGACCACTAGGCTACACCATGGAGTAGCTCATGTTCACTAATACTGATATAACTTTCCTAGGCTAAAATAAAGAAATAACACATTGGAGTTATTAATTTAGGTGGTGTTCCACTTTAAAGAAATGTGCGCACATTTCAGTGATACGCAGTTTGAAAGCCTCTCTGCTGCTCTCAGTGGCTCAGCTCAGCTCAGAGGAGGAACACAGTTCACTTTCAATTTCGACCTAATTCAGGAAAACATGGAGTCCGTCTGATGAAGGAACAAACGCGTCGAGAACACTTTATAGAGCCGTAAGAAGGTTTCAGAACTTTATAATAAAGCGTGACCGCTCGCCTGAACGGTCCAGTGTCCTCCGGGGTCTCCTAAACGTCCCTTTACGCACAGACGGAGACGGAGACGGTCGGTGCTGTTGTCGGTACCGGAGCTGCAGCAGCATGTTGGAAGAAACCGGGCCTGAGTGGTTGTCTGAGGAGGTGAAAACAGGAGTAAGTATAAGATATTTTAATGTTGATGTTTGAGAGACTTGGTGTGAAAACGTATCCTGGGCCACATGCGGAATTGCGAATAACTTCTAACTATGCATCGCTTTTATTACCTCTGTTTGTAGACGACCATCATTGCCATAGAGTTTAATGGAGGGGTCGTGCTGGGGTCTGATTCCCGGGTGTCTGCAGGGTAAGTGTGTGCGTATGTGTTGTGTTTTGCATGCACTTCTATCTGCATAATACTATTTTTACCAAGACACCTCATGCGTAATGACCCAAAATCCTTCCACCTCTCCATCTTTCCTGTCATGCACCATCTCTAGATTGGAGTACAAAAAGTATTAAAGTGCAGATATGTGCATATGTATGGTGCTGATATATAAATAAACAGTAAGGGGTAAATATGAATACACTAAGTTATATACAGTATGATTAACCCACAATCACACTCTCCCTCTCCATCCTCCATCCAGGGCATCAGTGGTGAACAGGGTGATGAACAAGCTGTCTCCTCTCCATGACAAGATCTACTGTGCTCTGTCTGGCTCTGCAGCAGACGCTCAGACCATCGCTGAGATGGTCAACTACCAGCTCGATGTCCACAGGTACATAAATACACGCTCAAAGAAGAGCAACAGACTTGTTACCGTTTAACCAAATACAACACAATGGAAACGTATAGTCCAACTCTGTGTCGCGATATACCGGTATTGACGATAATCGTGATATTTAAAAATTTAATATTAAACAGAAATACAATACAGAAAATTCCTCTGAGTGAAATATTCCAGCTACTGGCAGCTTAAATATAAAGATATCAGTATTATATTGGCCTTTTCAAAAGTGTCCGTAAGTCTAAACCACAACACATTTTTTTTATGTCTTCCTCTGTCAGCATTGAGATAGACGAGGACCCCCAGGTTCGCTCAGCTGCCACTCTGGTGAGAAACATCTCGTACAAGTACAAGGAGGAGCTGTCAGCGCATCTCATCGTGGCCGGCTGGGACAGGAAGGACAAAGGACAGGTCGGTGATAATAACATGTAGTCGGCTCCAGAGATTCAAGCATGAAACAAGAAAGATTACTGGAAAGACAATGTTAATAATGTCAAAATGAATGTCTGCAACTTCTGCTAAAGATAGAAGGTGATACTTTAACCTGTTAGTAGGGATGCACCGATACCACTTTTTCAGACCGAGTACAAGTACTTACATTTGGGTACTCGCTGATCGCTGATAGCGAGTACCCATACGAGTACTTCTCTGTGCCAAAAGACCCTCGTTAACAGCCAGCTGGAGGGTGTGAGCGACACACGGCAGGCTGGGGAGTCCCGCATACGAGGCGGTGCGCTGCGACCGGCCCTAGGTCGGCTTGGAAAGGCTCAGGGCGAAGGTGCTTCCCGGGGCCGTGGACAAAGTGTCACCGGGGCGGACTGTCACCAGTGCACCCCAACCGCGTCGTCGTGCCCCCAGGGCGGGGCTCGGCCCACGTAAAAGGCGCCAGGAGTCTGCGGCGATGTCTGCAACCCACCCGACCCGTCTTGAAACACGGACCAAGGAGTCTAACGTATGCGCGAGTCAGAGGGTGCAATCAAAACCCCGGTTCGGGTGCACCATCGGCCTGTCTCGCCCGTCGGGGAGCTGGAGTGTGAGCATGAGCGCGTGCGATAGGACCCGAAAGATGATGACGATATGTTAACGTCACACTGCCGTAAAGTGGTATCGGTGCCGTTGTATCGGAGCCTTTTTTGCGAGTACGAGTACATGAGCACAGTATCGGACCCAATACCCGATACTGGTATTGGTATCGGTGCATCCCTACCTATAATAGATGGAGCAGCTGCTAACGTCGTTGTTGCTGGATGCTTAAATAAAAGATCATATCTCACCAACACACAGATGGAACATTGTAATCTGTCTTGCTCTGCTCTGTGCCCTTTGACCTCTCCCAGGTGTTTGCAACCCTGAATGGTCTCCTGACGAGGCAGCCTTTTGCAGTCGGCGGCTCTGGCAGTTCATATGTGTACGGGTTCGTTGATGCCGAGTATCGTAGGGATATGAACAAGGAGGAGTGCCAGCAGTTTGTTGTCAACAGTACGTTTTTCTTTTCCACAGAAAGCATTTTTTTTTGGTTGGATGGTGAAAAGAGAAACCAGACGTTTGCTGCTTCTCGTACCGACTGCTGAGAAGATCTATCATTCGATTATTTCATGTTTTTTTGAATATGTTATCTTTTAAAACCCTTCTCTTATAATCTTTCTCTCTCTCTCGTAGCTCTCTCTCTGGCAATGAGCCGCGATGGCTCCAGTGGCGGCGTGGCCTATATCGTCTCCATTGATGAACACGGCACGGAGGAGAAAGTCATTCTAGGAAATGACTTACCCACCTTCTTTGATCAGTGATACATCATTTTTTTTATCTCTAGTTTGCAAAGCCACTGTTGTGCAGGATGCAGTTAAGTATTTGTTTTGCTCACAATAGTCATTCTATACACATCGGATCAGCTGTCAACTAATTCAGCTTGTAAAATAAAAACATATTGGACAATAATTTTTCTTTTACTAATTATTTGAATTAAAAAAAAAAACCATTGCATTGCTGTATGATTACCAAAACTATTTCAAGAGTAATATCAGGTAGCCTGTTGTGTTTGTGTAATTTAAAAGCTGCTTGCAGCCTCACATCGTCAAGATACAGCTGATCATGTTTGTGGCTCATGATTAAGAGACGTTGAAATATAACAAAGAGGGAGCTTACATTAGGTGACCAGATCAATAAAGTTGTTGATTTATCTGCAAAGGAAAAACTACTGATTCTTCATTTCAGTCTGTGCATGTAATTCTAACGAGGTTGTCTCTCCAGATACACCAGTCAACAGACGAGTTCAGGACAGCTTCACAGAGTTAGACGTGGAAATTATCACAATGTCTGTCCAATGCTGTGCAAACTTGCTGGATGATAAATTGTGGGTCGACCGTTTTTTTACGGAGCCCCCCTAGACCCCTAGGAGAAAACTTTTATTAACTCGCTCCCTCGAGTTACTTCATAGAGCACTTCTTCCAATCATTCCTGACAGTCCACACATTGCTGATGTACGGTGCCCCCCTAGATGGTGTACTTTGATTTGACAGATTCAAACTTCCTGGATCAATAACTCATAACAGAAACGTTGTTAAAACACCAACGGGGGCTCTTTCTAACCGTAGTGAGGTAGACAACGAGCTACAACCTCATTTTAATCACAACGAGCCTTTAGTCCTCCGAGATGGACACATAACATTGGTCTCTATGTGCAGCTGGCTGTGAGACGAGTGGTCAGGGACCGTCTACAAAGTGCAACGCCGAAAAGAGAAAGATATTCAATTAATTCAGTATTATACGGTGTAGTACCACCAAAATTACTTCACACATCAGTGATCTCCTCATAGTTGTACTGCAACACTTAGTTTTGAAAAAAATATGCTTTTGCATAATTTTGGTGAATTTTTAATGGGAAAAATATTCAATAACTTCCCTTTTATAAAGTGTAGTGTCACCAAAATGTCTTAATTTTTTTTAATAAGTATAATCAGGAAGAGACCATTGATGTGTGAAGAGATTTTGGTGGTACTACACTGCATAATACTGAAGTTATTGAATATTTTTCCTATTAAAAATTCAAAAGAATTATGCAAAATCATATTTTTCCAAAACTAAATGTTGTAGTTACTAACTTTAGGGCACGACTTAATAAAGGTTTCCTCCTAGTACAGGGGTCAGCAACCTGCGTCTCTTCAGCTCCTCTCCAGTGGCTCCCTGTGGACTTTTATAAATGGAAATGAATAAATGTTTTTTGTTTACATTTTCATTTTTATTTATCATTGTTGTAGGTCTACGGTACGACGGTACGACGGAGTATTAGGGCCACATTGAGGGGAAAAAATTAATCTGAGATTTCCAGAATAAAGTCATAATATTATAAAGTAGTAATTTTACGTGTTATTTACGTGTCTTTTATTCTTGTAAAGTTATGACTTTATTCCCGTAATATTACGACGTTTTTTCTTATAATATTCTGACTTTATTGTGTAAATCTCAGATGTGTTTTCCCTCAATGTTGCCCTAATACTCCGTAGTACATTGTCTCTTTGGCCCTCACTGCATTAGACTTATATACTATATACTTAGACTATAAACTGTGTTACCTTCATCACAATGATCACATGTTTTGCAGCTCCAGACAGATTTTCTT
This sequence comes from Sebastes fasciatus, assembly GCF_043250625.1. Classification (NCBI taxonomy): domain Eukaryota; kingdom Metazoa; phylum Chordata; class Actinopteri; order Perciformes; family Sebastidae; genus Sebastes; species Sebastes fasciatus. Next base: position 30,672,908 of record NC_133811.1, read on the forward strand.
TTTTTTTGTTTTTGCCTAAAATGTCTCTTTTGATAGTAAAGGTTGCTGACCCCTGTCCTAGGGGTCTAGGGGGGCTCTGTAGTTTTTCAATGGCTGATGCCGATATTTAGAAGGTGGCCGATATATAAGGTCAATATATTGTTGTTGTTTATTTTTGCATCTGATAAAATACAATTTAATAATAATGAGACAAAACATTCCTGAACTTAAATGAACATTAATTTAACACAACTAAACAACGTAAAAAGAAAATCAACAACTTATGAATGAAAAGAGTTTTAGTGCACTTAACATGATTTATCTGCAGATACTGTAGCAGCATCTCCTTGTTTCTGACAGACAACAACAATGTGAAAACTTACATAAATAAAAAAAATTTAAAAAACAATGATAGTGTAGTGGCCTTCCCCGGTGTTGGCTCAGTGAAATACTATAATAAATAAATAATCGGCCGATACCTCAAATGAATAATGAATTAATGAATCGCTCTACCTCTAGTTTCACATTCAGCCTCTCTATAAATAGTCCCACAGAATCAGCAGCAGCTCTGTGTGAGAGGGATTCAGTCTGATAAACACATCAGCAGAAAGTGAAAGTCAAATATTTTGTGTATTATGTCACCCTTTATTCTGCACTACCCCAGTAATACAACTAGACTAAGATGCCTGGTTGATGGTTGATCACCTACATCATTTACACTGGAACTTAATTAAAAGTCTGCTTAAATTTACATGCATTTGTTTTTTGGAATATAGCTAAATTTTCATAGTGCCCACATGTGCTTCAATGCCAATTATGTGACTTTTTATTGTGTTATAAAGTGATTACAAAACAAGTGAAGACATGTGCAGGGACATATATAAAAAAAGACCAAAATATATTATACAGAGAAAGACAAATAACAAAGTACAAAAACAAAACTAAACTAAACTAAAACAACACAAGGGGATAAAAGCAGATTGAAGAATGTGTGTGTGTGTGTGTGTGTTTGTGTGTGTGTGTGTGTGTGTGTGTGTGTGTGTGCGTTTGTGTGTGTGTGATGTGGATAATGGGTGTGTGTTTGGCATTGAATGAGGCTAGATGGTCATATATTACATATATCTACTCTTAAACACATACAGATATCCTTCCTTTTACGTGTAGAGCATAGAGGGAACAAAAACAAAACAAAAAGAAAATAAATGAGTAATATATATATATATATATATATATATATATATATAATACAGTATATATACACATACACATATATTAATAATATGAATAAAAATAAAGACGATGATGATGATGATGGTCAGGATAATAATGTCAATAACAATAATAATACCAACACTTACAATAATAAGTGAGATAAATAAATAAATAAATAAGTAAATAACAATAATAAAGAAAAAAAATGATGTGAAATTTTAAATACAATAAAGGCCTGTGTTGAAAGATTTACTTTTTGTGACACTGCCTCAGACACTGGATGTTATAACTGCAGTTTTCATCCAGGTGGTTTGAATTGTCCTAACTCAAAGTTTAGTTCAGTTTTTATGCACCAAATATTTGGAACAAGCTCCCAGAAACCTGCAGGACCAACTTTCCTGTTTGCTGCTGCCTTTTATTAAACCAGATAATGATCTTGTATACTGCACTAGAGCTTCTACTCTTGTGTGTTATATTCTATTTAAGCTTCTATCCTATCTTTTATTTTCAGCTTGTTTTTATTTTCTAATCTTTAATGTTTTTATAACTGTTTTAATTATGTCTTAATGTTCTTTTGCACTTTGTCTTAATGTTCTTGAATGTTTATGTAAAGCACTTTGAATTGCCCTGTTGCTGAAATGTGTTCAACAAATAAAGCTGCTTTGCCTTATGACTTTATTCTCATAATATTACGACATTTTTTTCTCTTAACTTATGATCTTATCCTGCACTAGAGCTTTTACTCTTGTGTGTTATATTCTATTTTAGCTTCTATCCTAGCTTTTTTTTTTGGCCTTTTTTTATTTTCTAATCTTTAATGTTTTTATAACTGTTTTAATTATGTCTTAATGTTCTTTTGCACTTTGTCGCAATGTTCTTGAATGTTTATGTAAAGCACTTTGAATTGTTGCTGAAATGTGCTCTACAGATGAAGCTGCCTTGCCTCTGCGGTTGGGGTGTTTCAGGGAAAACCCTCTGGTTTGCCAGAAAATGAAACTGAAAGTGGATCAGAACTACAACACTGGAGTCAGAGCAGAGCAGAGCAGAGAGGAGGAACGACTGTTACTGGAAGATGGCGGGCAATAATAAAACAACAGTGATCCGCAAAGTCTTTGCTTTGACTTTGGCAGTTTGCGTCGACCTCTCCTTGTTTTACGCGTCTGGATCCGTCGTGACGCACAGAGTGTTCGGACATGTGGCGCATCTCTGGGTCTCTGCGGCTCTCCGCTGTTTGGCTCTGACGGCTGTGACTCTGTTCGCGCTCGGACACATCAGCCCGGTGTTGATCCGCCTTATAACGGCTCACAGTGCGCTACCGGCGGTGTTCCAGACCGGAACCGGACTGCTCCACCACGAGGAGACCCGGTGCGCCGGTCTGGTGCCGGATGCGCGCTGCTGGCTGATTTGCACCGGCGCGTCGCTGGCTGCTGCGCTGTTCTGGGAGATCACCATCCGGGACGAGGACGATGTGTCCGCCGGTAAAGAGAAGAAGCAGAAAGCCAGAGAGCTGCTGATGAGAGTCCTGCACCTGTTCAGACCTGAATACCCGCTGATGCTCGGAGGGCTCCTGTTTCTCACGATGGCTGTTCTGTGTAAGTAACCTACAGATGATGATGATGATGATGATGATGATGACGGTGATGGTGATGATGATGATGATGATGGTGATGGTGATGATGATGATGATGAAGAAGATGATGGTGATGATGATGATGGTGATGATGATGATGGTGATGATGATGATGATGAAGAAGATGATGGTGATGATGATGATGGTGATGATGATGATGGTGATGATGATGATGATGATGGTGATGATGATGATGATGATGGTGATGATGATGATGATGATGGTGATGGTGATAGTGATGATGGTGATGATGATGATGGTGATGATGATGATGAAGAAGAAGATGATGATGATGATGATGATGTTGATGATGATGAAGATGATGGTGATGGTGATGATGATGATGATGAAGAAGATGATGGTGATGATGATGATGGTGATGATGATGATGGTGATGATGATGGTGATGATGATGATGATGAAGAAGATGATGGTGATGATGATGATGGTGATGATGGTGATGATGATGATGATGGTGATGATGATGATGATGATGGTGATGGTGATAGTGATGATGGTGATGATGATGATGGTGATGATGGTGATGATGATGATGGTGATGATGATGATGATGAAGAAGATGATGGTGATGATGATGATGGTGATGATGATGATGGTGATGATGATGATGGTGATGGTGATGATGATGATGATGATGGTGATGATGATGATGATGATGGTGATGATGATGATGGTGATGATGGTGATGATGATGATGGTGATGATGATGATGATGATGGTGATGGTGATAGTGATGATGGTGATGATGATGATGGTGATGATGATGATGATGAAGAAGATGATGGTGATGATGATGATGGTGATGATGATGATGGTGATGATGATGATGGTGATGGTGATGATGATGATGATGATGGTGATGATGATGATGATGATGATGGTGATGGTGATAGTGATGATGGTGATGATGATGATGAAGAAGAAGATGATGATGATGATGATGATGTTGATGATGATGAAGATGATGATGAAGATGATGGTGATGGTGATGATGATGATGATGATGATGGTGATGGTGATAGTGATGATGGTGATGATGATGATGATGATGATGATGAAGAAGAAGAAGATGATGATGATGATGATGATGATGATGATGATGATGGTGAAGATGATGATGATGATGATGATGATGATGATGATGATGATGATGATGATGGTGAAGATGATGATGATGATGATGATGATGATGAAGATGATGATGATGATGATGATGATGATGATGATGATGATGATGATGATGGTGAAGATGATGATGATGATGATGATGATGATGAAGATGATGATGATGATGATGATGATGATGATGATGATGGTGAAGATGATGATGAAGATGATGGTGATGATGATGAAGATGATGCATGCGTCTGATTGATGTGTACCTGTGTGTCTCTCTTCTCAGGTGAGATGTTCATCCCGTTCTACACCGGGAGAGTCATCGACATCCTCGGCAGTCAGTATCAGCCCAATGAATTCATATCTGCGCTCCTCTTCATGGGCCTGTTCTCTCTGGGAAGGTACAGTATGGGACAGTTGTTCTCCCTCCACATTCATCGTCTGTGGCTCACAGCTAAAATCTAACTGAGCTTTCTCTTTGATTGATTCATCAGCTCTGTGAGCGCCGGCTGCAGAGGGGGTTTCTTACTGTGTGCCATCAGTTCCTTCACCTGCAGAATGAAAGTCATGCTGTTTGGGGCTTTGACCAAACAGGAAATTGGATTCTTTGAGACCACAAGGACAGGTAAGGCTCTTATAACATGCAAATTACTAATTTATCAGTGCACATGAAGGACCAGAGACATTACATTTATAAAGACAAGACAAGAGGCATTTAGAGCAGGACGTACAAGGATGTAACAGGAAGCAGAACATGACAGAACGTAACAGAACAGGACAGAAGGTCATTTCTATTCATTATTCTGTGCAGGTGAAATCACATCCAGGTTGTCTAAAGACACTAATTTGATGGGACTAGCAGTGTGTCTGAATATCAACGTGCTGCTGAGGACATTCATCAAGACACTGGGCATGATCTCCCTGATGATGAATCTTTCATGGAAGCTCACATTCCTCATGTTGATGGAGACGCCTATCACCGGCCTCATCCAGAACATCTATGACACACACTACCAGGTAAAAATCAGGTTCATAGAAAAATGTTGAGTTGACATTGAGATGCAGAGAATCACGGACACGATCCATCACCAAGAAGCTCTAAGAAACAGTAAACCAATATTAAACCATTTGTTGTCCCCATCTTCTGTGTCTCTCATGACAATAGTTTTTTAGACGTTTAATCAGGTTACAATTATTTTTTTCCTTCACCAATGTACAGAGCTCTGGTTCGCCGTTACTTATTACTATGAGGAACTTTCATTTTGTGATGATTTTGGCGGACAAAAACAGTAGTGTTTCCGAGCACCAGATTCTCTTTAGAAAAGTTCTGGTAAAGTCCTGGTTCTGGTTCCCCCGTGCCTCCTTTCCCTCCAGTGGAACCAGCAATACGGCCTGGGCGTCCAGCAGCGCGGTGTCGGTGTTGGCTCCCAGCGGGGACCGGCGGAGCAGCGAGGTGGAGCTCTCCTCCTGGCCGGAGGTGGAGCCGCTGCTGGTGGGCGTGGAGGTCTACACCTCCCGCCGGCTGTGGCTCAGAGGGTAGAGCAGGTCGTGGGAAGGTCGGTGGTTTGATCCCCGGCTGCTCTGGGTCACATGTCGATGTGTCCTTGAGCAAGACACTTAACCCCAAATTGCTCCCGAAGGCATAGCCATCGGAGTGTGAATGACTATTTAGATTAGATCCTGATGGGCAGGTTGGCTCCTTGCATGGCAGCCTCTGACATCAGTGTATGAATGTGTGTGTGTGTGTGTGTGTGTGTGTGTGTGTGTGTGTGTGTGTGTGTGTGTGTGTGTGTGTGTGTGTGTGTGTGTGTGTGTATGTGTGTGTGTATGTGTGTGTGTGTGTGTGTGAATTGGTGAATGCTGACAGGTAGTGTGAAGAGCTTTGAGTGGTCGGAAGACTAGAAAAGCGCTATATAAATGCAAGTCCATTTACCATTTAGCTTTGACTGCAGGTCAAAGGCAGCAGCGAAGCCGGATCTGGGTCTGTCCGCGGCGGGCTGGTCGCTCCTTCAGCTGGAGTTTCTGGTGAACCTGTCGTGGGGAATCGGTTCCGATGACAAGCTTTAAGAATGACCATATAAAAAAAAAATCTTCTCGCTGATGGTCTCGTTTGCTTCTGTAGGTGTAAGTTCGATCCCTGGCTCCTACAGACAGACACTAAAACCCAAGTTGCTCCCCGGGCGCTTACAGCAGTAATATACTTAGGATGGGTTAAATGCAGAAGTCAAATTTCATGTATTTACTATGACAAATAAAGGTTTCTTCTTCTTCTAGAGGCATCAGTATTAATCTGAGACTGTTTCATAACCACTTAAAAGTTCCTTGTTGTAACTTTAAGTTAACTTTTGCTTAAAGCTTTGGTAGGTAACATTGGAACATTGCCCAGTGTTGCCAATTCTTTTCCAATGAAAGTAGCTAGCAGCACTAGCCCCAAAAGTCCATCCTGGCTCTTGTTAGTACTCACAGCTGGCAAGCTAGCAGCTTGTGGAAGACTCCGGTAACGCACAATGAGTACACAGGTAGGTAGGCAGGATGATTGGATGGGCTTATTACAGTCCTGCAGCAGCGACAGATACTGGATGTATTGATTGCTGTGAGGATGTAACGAGAGTTTCAACAAATATAACATAGAAAAGCTTCTAAAATCCATTACCCATCATAGCTTTAAGTAGTGAGATGAATTTATCGTCTTCTTTTATTCCTCCCTCAGCGGCTGTCCCTGGAAGTGCAGGAAAAGATGGCTAAGGCAGATGGCGTCGCGAATGAGGTACTATCCCGTGTTCATCTGGTATGGAGCTTTAACACAAAAAAACAGGAGGCCTGTCGCTATGACGACCGCTTGATGGACACACACAAACTAAAGACCCAGCGGGACACTGTCAGGGCCGTTTACTTGCTCGGACGGAGGGTGAGAAGTTTGCCATTTCTTTTTGTAAAATTGTGTTTTTTGGACATCAGGTAGTGTCGGACATATCATTGTATATCAACTGTGTGTGTGTGTGTGTGTGTGTGTGTGTGTGTGTGTGTGTGTGTGTGTGTGTGTGTGTGTGTGTGTGTGTGTGTGTGTGTGTGTGTGTGTGTGTGTGTGTGTGTGTGTGTCCATAGTTGACAGGGTTGGGCATGCAGGTCTGCATGTTGTACTACGGCAGGCTGTTCATCCGGAGTGGGAAGATGACAACTGGCAACCTGGTTTCCTTCATCCTCTACCAGTCAGATCTTGGAGACAACATCAGGGTATACAACTGCTTGGTTTAAATAATCACACACACACTATACTCATTATTAAAAGATAATAGAAAAACAATATGTTTTGAGTTTGCTTTTAAAAGAAGAGTATGAGCTTTTATGTCCTCAGGAAGGCTTTTCCATTGAGCATGTCCAACCAGACAGATCATGCCTGTCCACACTATTCTAAACATATGATTGCTTGTAAACTCAACATTTAACATACTGCAACTCTGACTCGATGGAAACATTATGTAATTAAGTGATCCGTTTTGTGATATTTTAGACACTCATCTACAGCTTTGGCAACATGCTGAACTCGGTGGGGGCTGCTGGGAAAGTGTTTGCGTACCTGGACCGAAAACCTCTGGTCAGCACGGAGGGGAAACTCCAACCTGATGAGCTGAAAGGGCACGTCAGCTTCCGCCATCTCAACTTCGCTTATCCTACATACCCCAACAAACCAGTGCTGCAGGTGAGGTCTGACCGGCAGGTTACCTAAGTTATCTATAAACTTATTAAACTACAGACACAGAACTCATTTTTCTGTTCATTGTTATTATTTCCTTGTTTCAGGACTTCTCTTTGGAGCTGAAGTCAGGTCAGATGACGGCACTGGTGGGTTCGTCTGGAAACGGAAAAAGCACCTGTGTGAGTCTGCTGGAGCGATTCTATGAGCAGCAGGAAGGAGAAATCCTATTGGACAATGAACCGCTGAAATCCTATGACCACCGTTTCCTCCACAAGAAGGTAAATTAATCATTACTGCTTTTTGGGATGATGCACAGCACTCTTTGTTGTGACCTCCTGTCTTAGGTTATGTGTTCACCGGCGTTGGTTTGTTGTTTTTTTGGTTTGTTGGTTTGTTGGTTTTTTAGTTAGCAGGATAACTCCAAAAGTGCGCGATAGATTTGAATGACATTTTTTGGAGGGGTGGGGTGTGGCACAATGAACAATCTGTTAGATTTTTTTTTTTTAAGCATTTCGATCAGCCAGAATATTAAGCCCTCTGGGTATAACACATGCACAGTGCCGCCCGGCACAGAGCGATTGGGCCAGCCCAGTGTCAATTAAGGAAAAGAAGTGGGCCGATTTACCTGTTTTATGGGCTCAAAAAAAAAAGAAAGACATACGTCGGCCCACCGGGAAAATGTTTGCTGAGGTAATACATCAAGTGAGAAGTAGGCTCATTTTCTCATAGACTTCTATACAATCAGACTTCTTTTTGCAACCAGAGCAGTCGCCCCCTGCTGGCTATATAGAAGAATGCAGGTTTAAGGCACTTCCTCATTGGCTTCACTTTTCAGAATCGGAGGTTGCCACATGGAAAGAATAAGAGAACTACATGAACTATTTTAAGTTCATGGCCCATCTAATCGGTGAGCTAATGCTGATTCAGGAAACTGTCGGCTGATGAGATGATGTGTTTAACAGATTGCAGTGGTGAGCCAGGAGCCTGTGCTCTTCTCTGGCTCCATCAGAGACAACATCGCCTATGGGCTTGCTGAATGCTCATTGGAGGAGATCGAGGAAGCAGCACGCAAAGCCAACGCCCATGACTTCATCAAGCAGCTGGAGAAAGGCTACGATACAGGTAACCTTTGCTGCAGTAGAAACCTGCTTCGAATGGTAGAGGTAATTTGGGTGAATGAGGGAAGAAAATATCATTTGTAGAGCAAGATTGAGGATTTATTTATCTTAAACATCTTATGTAGATTCAATGTATGCACAATAGAGGCTAAACATACACATACAGTATTTTGGGGGGGTTGTTATTTGAGTTTTTAAATCCTTATCAATATCTTTCTGCATCACATCTTGAACCTCAATCCATTATGATTTTATAATGTTGTCCGTTTCTCAGAGGTGGGTGGGGACGGCGGCCTATTAGCCAAGAGCGAGAAGCAGCGGATCGCCATTGCTCGAGCTCTGGTCAGACAGCCGCAGGTCCTCATTCTGGATGAAATAACCAGCTCTCTGGATATGGAGAGTGAAAATAAGGTATGTGTCACAACTTCTAATGCAAGTTATGGTGTCCGTTTATGTTCCCTCCAGGGCCAGAAGTCTCTGGGTTTGCATTTCAGATTAATGGCAAATTAATCGCACATTTTTTATCTGCTCAAAATGTAGGCCTTTCTTCCGACATCCTTTTAGCTCTGCATCCACCTAAAAACTATACTGAAGATTAACTATTTCTGTCATTGACTCTGCACAGATTCAGCAGGCCCTGGCTAGCTGTCCCAACCAGACCCTGCTGGTGATCGCTCACCGGCTGAAGACCATCGAGAAGGCGGATCAGATCGTTGTGATCAGTGACGGAAGAGTTCAGGAGCGAGGGACTCACCGGGAACTGATGGACAGGGAGGGGAGCTACTACAAACTGAGGGAGAAGCTCTTCACTGAGGGAAACTCACCACAGTGACAAACAGCCGCTGAGCTGATGCTGTAGCTCGATGGGTTCTGTGTGCTGCGGGTCGGACTAGGGATGCATCGATACCGATACCAGTATCGGGTATCGGGTCCGATACTGTGTTCATGTACTCGTACTTGCAAAACGGCTTCGATACAACGGCACCGATCCCACTTTACGGTGGTGCGCCCGACCCCGCTGGGGCGGGATCCCACCTCAGCCGGCGCACACCGGCCCTCACCTTCATTGCCCCACGGGGTTTTGCTTGCACCCTCTGACTTTCGCTTGCGTTAGACTCCTTGGTCCGTGTTTCAAGACGGGTCGAGTGAGTTGCCAACAACGCCGCAGACCCCTGGTGCCTTTTACGTTGGCCGAGCACCGATCTGGCGGCAGGACGCGGTTGACAGTCGCAGGTCCGGGCAGGAAGCACTGTAAAGCTGCGGCCGCGAGCCACCTTCGCCCTGAGCCTTTCGCAGCCGACCTAGAGCCGCTGGCGGCGCACCGCCTCGTATGCGAACTCCCCAGCCTGCCGTGTGTCGCTCACACCCTCCAGCTGGCTGTTAACGAGGGTCTTTTGGCACAGAGAAGTACTCGTATCGGTACTCGCTATCGCCGATCAGCGAGTACCCAAATGTAAGTACTTGTACTCGGTCTGAACAAAAGTGATATCGGTGCATCCCTAGGTCGGACCAAGCAGCTCACCTGATACAAATGTTTATGTAAATATTTTTGTATAAATATTGAAAATTAAAGCTTCAATAGGCATCATTGGGCAAAGAATTCCATAATAACCTTTCAGCATGTTGTAATTCAAGTGTTCTGAGAGAAAACTATAACTTTTTTTAATCATATTTGCTCCGATCTCGCCTACTGCTGCTTTAAAGAATATGGGTCTATATGTTTTTTCAGAAATTTCTGTATTTTAAAACATGTGGCATCAAATGCACCTTCTCAACTCTAGTAGTACAGTATGCTTCTGTTCTTATTTTGTTGACATCAGATATTGTAAATGAATCAAATAACATTTATGAGTGTCCACTATCATTGTTTTCTATTTCATGTCCTTGTATTGGTTCACATTAATAAAAGCTTGACGTGACAGCACACAGTTGACGCCATAAACCTTCATTTATGATCAGAGAGGACGAAGGTTGACTCACGGGTACGTCCCAAATAAAAGACAGATAGAACAGCGTGGGACGTTTTGGATCAATGACCTCAGTTGACTCCTGCCAGAACGTCAGTCAAACCATATCTGAATGTTTTCTTTTTTTACTGTATTTTTCAAACCTTGTGTCTCATATTTCTGAAGTCCTCTCAACAAACACATCCATAGAACTGAAGTGCATGTAGTTTTTAATTCTAGAGTTTTGTAGGTTGTATACAAGCCAGTTGCTCGGCTTGATTAATACTGTACTGTGGGATTAAAAGGAGAAAAACACATCAAAGTTATTCAAGTATTACTGGTTAGTCGTGTGACGTGTTTCAGTTTTTCTAATCACATATCTGTTGATTGTTGTGTCGGTTGTATTTCTGGTTTGAGCTGACCTGGAAAGTCCCCGACTACCAGCGCTGCCACTTTTGCTTTTCTTTCTACTACTGTAGCAGTGAGGCTTTTTGGAAAGTTGCCTGGTGATTTGTGTCATAAAAACACCGGCACTAACCCCCTCTATTGGCAGAGATCCGGCTCTGCTTAGGCAACTCTTATCGCCATTTTGTCAAGCCTCACTGCTGTGCATCCACAAAATGGCGACTTTAGCCACGTGCCACGGATAAGTTAGACATTTGTTTTTCCTGGAGTTGTATCCTGAGAAGAAGGTTTTATGAGCATTCTCTTTTTGTGTCTCTGAAAGTGCACGAGCAGCACAAGTATCTACAGTAAGAGGGATTTATGCAAAATATGGGGCTAAGACATGAAGACCCAAACGACAGCATGTTACACTAACAGCTGGATGTAGGGGAGAGCGGGGTCGGTTGGGACGGGGGACAGTATGCCATTCACCATGCTCATACTCATCCACACCCTCTTCACTTTCAATCTCAAACTGGAGACCTTCTGACTCTTCCTCACATTTTTTAAACTTTTTTTTTAACCCTCAAGTTGTTGATTTTTTTTTTTTTTGAAAATGAAACCAATTCAATAAACCTATAGGCTATATCTATTGGTAACCACATTGAGCTGATAGGTGCCACTGAAATAAAGACTCGAAAGACAAATTCCAGTAATTTATGAAAATATAATAATTTTAAAAATGTTTTCTTTATCTCAAATAAATGTGTGAACAAGTGAGAGTGTAAATATACTGAAAGGTAATTAACTGTAAGGTGTTAAAATTTAGACAGCAATTTTCTCAATTTAAAGGTGCTAAGTACGGGATTGAAAGAAAGAGAAAGAACAACTCAGACCTGGGAGAAATTGACTCTTTTGTGGAGGAGGAAATTACTTTTTTTCTTGTAAAATTATAACTTTATTCTCATTACAACTTTTTTTCTGGAAATATGACTCATTAAATTACGACCTTTTTCTTGTAATATTACGACTTTTATTCTCGTAAACTTGGGATTTTATTCTCGTAATATTACAATTTTTTTTTTAAATAGTATGACTTAATTTTCATTAAATTATGACTTTTTTCTCGTAAAATTATAACTTTATTCTCATAATATTACGACTTTTTTTCGAGTAAAGTTATAATTTTATTCTCATATTACAACTTTTTTCTGGAAATATTATGACTCATTAACGAACGACTTATTCTTGTAATATTATGACTTTTATTCTCGTAAACTTGTGATTTTATTCTCGTAATATTACAACTTTTTTTCTTGAAATAGTATGACTCATTAAATTACAACTTTTTTCTTGTAATATTACGACTTTTTTCTCGTAAACTTGTGATTTTATTCTCGTAATATTACAATTTTTTTTTCTTGTAATATTATGACTTTATTCTCTAAATCTCCAAAAAATGTTTTTCCCTCAATGTGGCCCTGATACTCCGTCGTACTCTGGATATCAAAATTAGAACCTTTTAATTAGATATATTTGTTTTAGCCCAGAACAAGTTGTCCCAACCGTCACAACACTTGATAACTTGTTAGAAAACACCTGTTTCTGTTCAGGGGTCAAATTATTTTTGAGGTTATTTTGTGTTTAAGTGTCCCAACCGACCCTGATCTCCCCTACTATTTCAAAACATATCACAATATCTCATAACTTTAACTTCTTTTCAGGTTTTAACATTACCTGAATGATTACATGCTTCTTTATGAAAATTGATCTGCTGTTTAAAACATTTTTAAATCCTCAGGATGAATTAATAGAACGTGTGTTTTTCCCTCATCGTTCTTAAAAACCTGCCAGTTTGGAGATCGTCCGGCACGGTGACTCATCATAAACTTGGCTGCTTCCTATCAACAACTGTGTGCCGTCTGCGGGTTGCAAAGGGCACAAGGGGAAAAGCAGATGCCAAAAGTTGCCGCCATCTTAGGGTGAGACTTTGAAAAACCTAAACAGAAAATGGCCGACAACGTGTGCAGAAAGTTATAAAATACGGTATTACGGTATTAATATAATTAATATAAGATGATATAGTGACTGTGGCTGATCTATCAATGTTCTATAAAAGTGTGCACCTATATACAGTATGCTGTATACGTGCAGATGTGTCTTTGGATGTGCATGTGTGCCGTGAAGCCTTTGCCTATCTCTGCACCGTGCCACTGCAGCACCACGCAGCCGAGCTGGAAAGTCCCTTCTCTTCTTTCTTTCACTTTCTTTCTTACTGTGTTGTGTACTCGGTGGCTGCCTGACTCAGCCAAACCACAACCAAGCCCGAGGTCTGGTGACCAAAAGCATTCTGGATTGTTGACACTCCTCTACCTTTTAGGTATGCAGCTTCTGTTGGTTCTTTTCAGCAGTAGTTGTCACGGTGGTATATTCCATATGATACAAAAACATCTGCCACACAGCCTGTCATATGGCAAACACTGGGCTCTATATATATGCATGTTTCTGTGTAATGACTTCATTAACATTTAGGCACAAAGGACACTTTGACGGAGCATTTACAGGATATCCTTTCCTTCCTCCAGGCCTACAGAGTATTTCAGATGAGGTTTTTATCAGTGCCAAAGAGCCAGCTATCCTGCAAATACTATATTATATTAAAATAAAACCATTCAGTGGTGGAAGAATTATTCAATCAAGTAAAAGTACCAATGCAGCAGTCAATGAATTTAGAGAAGATCCGTTATACTACCTGGGGAGCAGAGAGTAAATTTTACAAAGTATGGGGCCTCTTTTTGTCATTTTTTGAGAAACCCACTACAGTTATCTCTGAGTAGCCAGTAGTAGTATCTTCTTTTTCCTTTTTGATTTATTTTGATTTATTTATTCATTATTATTATTATTATTATTATTGTTATTTATATTATTATTATTATAATTATTATTATTAAAATTATTATTATTATATATGTTTTAAAATGTATGTATTCATTATTAGCACTATTATATTATAATTATTATATTTTTAATTTTTTAATTTTTTAATAATAATAATGATAATTATTATTATTATATATTTATTTATTTATTTATTCATTATCATTATTCTAATTATTATTATAATATATATTTTTTATCTATTTATTCTTTTTTTAATTATTATTATTTATTATTTTTCTCTTCTTTTTATTATTATTTCATGACCTATTGGTGGATACTCTCCCTGTATTTTCTACAATTTGAATTTTATGTATCCATGATTGAGAATCAGTTATTTATCTTCTGTGGCCAGCTGTGGCTGTCTGTGTGCATGTTGTTGTCAGGTATAATTGATGCGTTGTGTTGTTCAGAAAAACTAAAATGAACTTTCCCTGTATAGTGACTGATCTATTGATTATTGACAATTAATAAAAAAAAAGACCTTGATGTATTTTATAAACTGATTTGACTGATTTTTTAATGTGAAATCTTAATCTGTAAAGAAACTAAATCTGTTAATATAGAGGCGTAAAAAAACACAATCGAGTCAAAGTATAAAGCAGCATTAAATGGTAAATAATGTACTTATAAACACGGTGTATAGGCTGCTCCAGTAAATGTTCTTAGTGACGTTCCACCACTGAAACCAAATGAAAGTAGTAACTTTGAGTTTTTAATCTATTGTATATTTTGTATTGTAATTTCCGTCCCCTGAAACACTTTACCTGGTTGGTACAACCCAACACAGAGGAAATAAACAGGGAGTCATTTTAGGAAGATAAGGAGTCACACGCTTCACTGTAACATAACACTCGCTTCTCCTCTCCTCTTTAAACCAAAAGTAATAAAAGGAACTGATGCAGCATAAAGCACAACAGAAATGACACCAAAGTATAGCTTCTTTTACCACACCTCATCTCATTTTGTTTGACACATGACTTTAAATAGAATAAGATAGGATAGGATAGAGAGGGGAAACATGTTGCTAAAAATAATCTAAAATAAATGATGTGCAATTATTGAACTTGGAAAATAAAGTAATTCAGATAAGTCTTGATAATATTCTGGATACATTGTTTTATATTGTATATCTGCACCTTTGTATTCTTTTATAGTCATGTAAACTCCCCAGTCTTCTGGTGAATCCCCTAACTTCCCCATGGGGAGGAATATTTACTGCAACACAACGTCGAGCAGTTGATGTTTGATTTCCTCAGTTAATGATCAGTTGAGGGAAGTCCCGGTTTGTGAACGAAGGTATTACTGAAACACTGATCTGGTGTCTGTTTCTGACTTCGGAGAGAGCAGAGTTGGGCGAACAGAAACTGATCTTCAGTCAGCTAAACAAACAACCCTGTCTGAGCTGTGATGAAGCCTCTTCAGGCAGTGTAACAGCGCCCTGGTTGGTTGTATTTGGCACTTTTACCAACAGTCAGGTGATTTCTTGGAAACTGCCTGCCTGAAAAGTCCCAGCAAAGATGGAATCGTTGCTCTCGACTGCCATCTAGTAAAAGAAATAAAACAGTACTTCAAAATGAAAAAAACAAAACAACTCTGACACATAAACCGCCATGGGTTAAGAGTGCAGAATAGAACCGCAGGAAACCACGAGCTTGCTCAGAGAGTAACATCTGAAGCCACAAAGTCACAAGACATAATTTCTTCTGATTAAAGGTCCCATATCGTATCGTGGTCATTTTCAGGTTCATACGTGTATTTTTTGTTTCTAAGAGAACAAAGGTCAGAAACCTTTATTATCAAAAGAGACATTTTAGGCAAAAAAAGAAGAAGAAAAATCTGTCTGAAGACACAAAACATTATACAGTTTATACAGCTTACACACAGTTTATAGTCTAAGTATATAGTATATAAGTCTAATGCAGTGAGGGCCAAAGAGACAATGTACTACGGAGTATTAGGGCCACATTGAGGGAAAAAACATCTGAGATTTCCAGAATAAAGTCATAATATTACGAGATTAAAGTCATAACTTTACGAGAAAAGAATAAAAATAACACGGAATTACTACTTTATAATATTATGATTTTATTCTCATATTACGACTTTATTCTCGTAATATTATGACTTTATTCTCGTTATATTATGACTTTATTCTCGTAATATTATGACTTTATTCTCATAATATTATGACTTTATTCTCGTAATATTATGACTTTATTCTCATAATATTATGACTTTATTCTCGTAATATTATGACTTTATTCTCGTAATATTACGACTTTATTCTCGTAATATTATGACTTTATTCTCGTAATATTACGACTTTATTCTCGTAATATTATGACTTTATTCTCATAATATTATGACTTTTTCTCGTTAACCTATGACTTTATTCTCGTAATATTACGACTTTATTCTCGTAATATTATGACTTTATTCTCGTAATATTACGACTTTATTCTCGTAATATTATGACTTTATTCTCATAATATTATGACTTTTTCTCGTTAACCTATGACTTTATTCTCGTAATATTACGACTTTATTCTCGTAATATTATGACTTTATTCTCGTAATATTACGACTTTATTCTCGTAATATTACGACTTTATTCTCGTAATATTATGACTTTATTCTCGTAATATTACGACTTTATTCTCGTTATATTATGACTTTATTCTCGTAATATTATGACTTTATTCTCATAATATTATGACTTTTTCTCGTTAACCTATGACTTTATTCTCGTAATATTACGACTTTATTCTCGTAATATTATGACTTTATTCTCGTAATATTACGACTTTATTCTCGTAATATTACGACTTTATTCTCGTAATATTATGACTTTATTCTCGTAATATTACGACTTTATTCTCGTAATATTACGACTTTATTCTCGTTATATTATGACTTTATTCTCGTAATATTATGACTTTATTCTCATAATATTATGACTTTTTCTCGTTAACCTATGACTTTATTCTCGTAATATTACGACTTTATTCTCGTAATATTATGACTTTATTCTCGTAATATTACGACTTTATTCTCGTAATATTACGACTTTATTCTCGTAATATTATGACTTTATTCTCGTAATATTACGACTTTATTCTCGTAATATTACGACTTTATTCTCGTTATATTATGACTTTATTCTCGTAATATTATGACTTTATTCTCATAATATTATGACTTTTTCTCGTTAACCTATGACTTTATTCTCGTAATATTACGACTTTATTCTCGTAATATTATGACTTTATTCTCGTAATATTATGACTTTATTCTCATAATATTATGACTTTATTCTCATAATATTATGACTTTTTCTCGTTAACCTATGACTTTATTCTCGTAATATTACGACTTTATTCTCGTAATATTATGACTTTATTCTCGTAATATTACGACTTTATTCTCGTAATATTACGACTTTATTCTCGTAATATTACGACTTTATTCTCGTAATATTATGACTTTATTCTCGTAATATTACGACTTTATTCTCGTAATATTACGACTTTATTCTCGTAATATTACGACTTTATTCTCGTAATATTACGACTTTATTCTCGTTATATTATGACTTTATTCTCGTAATATTATGACTTTATTCTCATAATATTATGACTTTTTCTCGTAATATTACGACTTTATTCTCGTAATATTATGACTTTATTCTCGTAATATTATGACTTTATTCTCATAATATTATGACTTTTTCTCGTTAACCTATGACTTTATTCTCGTAATATTACGACTTTATTCTCATAATATTATGACTTTTTCTCGTTAACCTATGACTTTATTCTCGTAATATTACGACTTTATTCTCGTAATATTACGACTTTATTCTCGTAATATTACGACTTTATTCTCGTAATATTACGACTTTATTCTCGTAATATTACGACTTTATTCTCGTAATATTACGACTTTATTCTCGTAATATTACGACTTTATTCTCGTTATATTATGACTTTATTCTCGTAATATTATGACTTTATTCTCATAATATTATGACTTTTCCTCGTTAACCTATGACTTTATTCTCGTAATATTACGACTTTATTCTCGTAATATTATGACTTTATTCTCGTAATATTATGACTTTATTCTCATAATATTATGACTTTTTCTCGTTAACCTATGACTTTATTCTCGTAATATTACGACTTTATTCTCGTAATATTATGACTTTATTCTCATAATATTATGACTTTTTCTCGTTAACCTATGACTTTATTCTCGTAATATTACGACTTTATTCTCGTAATATTATGACTTTATTCTCATAATATTATGACTTTTTCTCGTTAACCTATGACTTTATTCTCGTAATATTATGACTTTATTCTCATAATATTATGACTTTTTCTCGTTAACCTATGACTTTATTCTCGTAATATTACGACTTTATTCTCGTAATATTATGACTTTATTCTCGTAATATTATGACTTTATTCTCATAATATTATGACTTTTTCTCGTTAACCTATGACTTTATTCTCGTAATATTACGACTTTATTCTCATAATATTATGACTTTTTCTCGTTAACCTATGACTTTATTCTCGTAATATTACGACTTTATTCTCGTAATATTATGACTTTATTCTCGTAATATTACGACTTTATTCTCGTAATATTACGACTTTATTCTCGTAATATTACGACTTTATTCTCGTAATATTACGACTTTATTCTCGTAATATTATGACTTTATTCTCGTAATATTACGACTTTATTCTCGAAATATTACGACTTTATTCTCGAAATATCAGATTTATAATTTTCCGTCAATGTGGCCCTAATACTCCGTCGTACCGTAGACCTACTACAATGATAAATAAAAATGAAAATGTAAACAAAGAACAGTTATTCATTTCCATTTTTAAAAACCCACAGGGAGCCTCTGAGGAGCTGAAGAGACTCAGGCTGTTGACCTCTGCTGACTAGAACATGTTTACATGCTATAATGTTAAAAAAACCTGCCAGTTTGGAGATCGTCCGGCACGGTGACTCATCATAAACTTGGCTGCTTCCTATCAACAACTGTGTGCCGTCTGCGGGTTGCAAAGGGCACAAGGGGAAAAGCAGATGCCAAAAGTTGCCGCCATCTTAGGGTGAGACTTTGAAAAACCTAAACAGAAAATGGCCGACAACGTGTGCAGAAAGTTATAAAATACGGTATTACGGTATTAATATAATTAAAATAAGATGATATAGTGACTGTGGCTGATCTATCAATGTTCTATAAAAGTGTGCACCTATATACAGTATGCTGTATACATGCAGATGTGTCTTTGGATGTGCATGTGTGCCGTGAAGCCTTTGCCTATCTCTGCACCGTGCCACTGCAGCACCACGCAGCCGAGCTGGAAAGTCCCTTCTCTTCTTTCTTTCACTTTCTTTCTTACTGTGTTGTGTACTCGGTGGCTGCCTGACTCAGCCAAACCACAACCAAGCCCGAGGTCTTGTGACCGAAAGCATTCTGGATTGTTGACACTCCTCTACCTTTTAGGTATGCAGCTTCTGTTGGTTCTTTTCAGCAGTAGTTGTCACGGTGGTATATTCCATATGATACAAAAACATCTGCCACACAGCCTGTCATATGGCAAACACTGGGCTCTATATATATGCATGTTTCTGTGTAATGACTTCATTAACATTTAGGCACAAAGGACACTTTGACGGAGCATTTACAGCAGGGGTCACCAACGCGGTGCCCGCGGGCAACAGGTCGCCCGTAAGGACTAGATGAGTCGCGCGCTGGCCTGTTCTAAAAATAGCTCAAATAGCAGCACTTACCAGTGAGCTGCCTCTATTTTTTTTAAATTTTATTTATTTTATTTTTTTGCTATTGTTGTTTAAATCAGACTTGCATGTAACTTACAAATGACAACATATATATATAAAAACACTTAAAATTTAAAATGTTTTTTGTGTTTAATATAAATGAACTCTGACCTAGTATAGTTCAAAGGTCAGTATTGTGCGCATGACCAAAACGTTGCGTTTGTTGCGCTCATACAAACAAGCTAGCAGACGCAACGAAAATGAGGAGAAGAGTTACCCCAAAAAATGGCAGAAAAAAGAAAGAAAACATATCATTTTCACGACGAATGGGAGGTAGAGTTTTTTTTTACCACTGTGAAAGGATCCTGCGTGTGTCTCATTTGCGGGGCAACTGTGGCGATAGCAAAGCGGCACAATGTGGAGAGACATTCCACTACATGTCACACAAGCTACCATGCTAACTACCCACCGGGCAGCGCACTGCGAGCAGAAAAAGCCCGCGAGTTAAAGGCAGCTTTGTGCAAACAGCAGTCTTTTTTCACTAGACCGGTTAAAAACTCCCAAAAAGCAACCGAAGCCTCGTTTAGAGCTACGCAATTCTTGATGAAGAAAAAGAAGGCATTTACAGACGGGGAGGTTGTCAAAGAAGCAATGATGATAATTGCTAAAACTGTGCTTGAAGACGAGAAGTATGGAACCGATGTACTCTCCAGTCTCTCCAATGTTCAACTCGGGGCAACTACAATGGTAAGAAGAGTGTCGATGATGTCTGGGAACTTGGCCGACCAGCTGGACCGTGATCTGGCGAGGTGCCGGTGGTTCAGCATCCAGTGTGACGAGTCGGTGGACAGCAGCAGTACGGCTCAGCTGATGGTCTTTATCCGGATGGTGTTTGATGATTTCTCCACAAAAGAAGAACTTCTGACACTACTGCCCCTGAAGACAACTACGAGGGGAGTTGACATTTATAACGCAGTGAAGGAGTTTTTGGTGGAAAAAAAGGTGCCGCTGGAAAAGCTGGTATCAGTGACTACGGATGGGGCTCCTGCTATGATCGGCCGACACACAGGATTCGTTGCTCACTGTAAAGCTGACCCAGAGTTCCCAAACTTTCTGCAGTACCACTGCATCATACACCAGCAGGCCTTATGTGCAAAAGTGATCTGCTTTGAGCACGTAATGACTCCCGTCGTGAAGATCATAAACAGCATCCGCTCCAGAGCTAAACAGCACAGAACATTCAAGGTACTTTTGGAGGAGCTGTCAGCTGAATATGATGACCTGCTACTACACACAGAAATCCGATGGCTCAGCAGGGGACGAATTTTGCAACGTTTTTTGTCACTTTTGGGTGAAATCAAAGAGTTCATGCAGTCCAGAGGTGAGGACACCGTGCTGCTGGAGGACACTGAGTGGATACTTGACCTTGCATTTTTAACGGACATTACTGGGAAACTGAACAGTTTGAACTGTGAGCTGCAAGGCAAAGGTAAAACTGTCGCCGATATGATAAGTGCTTTAAATGCATTTAAAGCTAAGATGAACCTTTTCTCTGTGCATTTACAGAGAAAAAAAGTGCTGCACTTTCCCTCTGTGCAGATGGTGCTGAAAGACAATGCTTCTGCATCTGAGGCTTTTGACAAAGTTGCAGAAAAGTACTCTCAGGTCATAAACAGAGTTGGGCAAGAGTTTGAGAACAGGTTTTGTGACCTGGATCAGCTTGAGCCATGTGTGTCGTTCATTTCTAATCCTTTCATGAACGTGGACATATCATGTATTGCTGAGCAGTTAAGTGCAACATTCAGCCTGGATGCTGAACAGGTGGAGATTGAAATTGTAACACTGCAAAATGACCTCCACCTCAAAGCCCATCAGGCTGCACCAAACTTTTGGTGCCTTCTTGACACAGAAAAGTACAGTGGTGTATGCGCAGCAGCTATGAAGGTTGCAAGCCTGTTTGGTTCAACTTATCTTTGTGAATCAGCCTTTTCTGACATGAACTTCATCAAGAACAAACACAGAACACGCCTCACTGATGCACATCTGCAAGACTCACTCAGAGTTGCAGTGTCAAGTTACACACCAGAGTACAACACACTGGTTAACAGCATGCAATGCCAGGCTTCCCACTAACTGACAAAGAAACAGATAACAGATTTGGTGTCCAGTTCAAAGTGTGACATGATTTATTTAAAAATTTGAGAGTTGATTTTTGTATTTTACATGAGTTATTATTTGTACAAACATGGTGCAAAGTAATTCATGATTTGTTAAAAAATGTTAGTGGCTAGCTAGTTAAAATGGGATATTGTGATTTCACAAGACTGTCGTAGAAGTGATCATTTTCAAATGTTTGAAAAATTTGAAAAACATGTGCACTTAGAGAAAATATAAAAATAAAGTGTTGCATATTGATATTTATCTGTTTCTATATATTTGTTGTGAGAAATCATTAACATGATCAGTGTTTTCACAAAGATAAATATCATTAATTATTAATAATAACATAGAGTTAAAGGTAAATTGAGCAAATTGGCTATTTCTGGCAATTTATTTAAGTGTGTATCAAACTGGTAGCCCTTCGCATTAATCAGTACCCAAGAAGTAGCTCTTGGTTTCAAAAAGGTTGGTGACCCCTGATTTACAGGATATCCTTTCCTTCCACCAGGCCTACAGAGTATTTCAGATGAGGTTTTTATCAGTGCCAAAGGACCAGCTATCCTGCAAATACTATATTATATTAAAATAAAACCATTCAGTGGTGGAAGAATTATTCAATCAAGTAAAAGTACCAATACAGCAGTGTGAAAATGCTCCAAGGGGTCACAAATATTTATTTATTCATTATTATTATTTTTATATTTTTGTATTCATTTTTTAATAATTATTGTTATTGTTATTATTATTATTATTATTATTATTATTATATATTTTTATATATTTATTCATTATTATCATTATTATAATTATATTTATTATATTTTTTATTTTTCATTTATTCATTTTTTAATAATATGGTTATAATTATTATATATATATTTTATTTATTTATTCATTATCATTATTCTAATTATTATTATTATATATATTTTTCATTTATTTATTCTTTTTTATTATTATTATTTATTATTTTTCTCTTCTTTTTATTATTATTATTTCATGACTTATTTGTGGATACTCTCCCTGTATTTTCAACAATTTGAATTTTATGAATCAGTTATTTATCTTCTGTGGCCAGCTGTGGCTGTCTGTGTGCATGTTGTTGTCAGGTATAATTGATGCGTTGTGTTGTTCAGAAAAAACTAAAATTAACTTTCCCTGTATAGTGACTGATCTATTGATTATTGACAATTAATTAAAAAAAAGACCTTGATGTATTTTATAAACTGATTTGACTGATTTTTTAATGTGAAATCTTAATCTGTAAAGAAACTAAATCTGTTAATATAGAGGCATAAAAAAACACAATCGAGTCAAAGTATAAAGCAGCATTAAATGGTAAATAATGTACTTATAAACACAGTGTATAGGCTGCTCCAGTAAATGTTCTTAGTGACGTTCCACCACTGAAACCAAATGAAAGTAGTAACTTTGAGTTTTTAATCTATTGTATATTTTGTATTGTAATTTCTGTCCCCTGAAACACTTTACCTGGTTGGTACAACCCAACACAGAGGAAATAAACAGGGAGTCATTTTAGGAAGATAAGGAGTCACACGCTTCACTGTAACATAACACTCGCTTCTCCTCTCCTCTTTAAACCAAAAGTAATAAAAGGAACTGATGCAGCATAAAGAACAGAAATGACACCAAAGTATAGCTTCTTTTACCACACCTCATCTCATTTTGTTTGACACATGACTTTAAATAGAATAAGATAGGATAGGATAGAGAGGGGAAACATGTTGCTAAAAATAATCTAAAATAAATGATGTGCAATTATTGAACTTGGAAAATAAAGTAATTCAGATAAGTCTTGATAATATTCTGGATACATTTTTTTATATTATATATCTGCACCTTTGTATTCTTTTATAGTCATGTAAACTCCCCAGTCTTCTGGTGAATCCCCTAACTTCCCCATGGGGAGGAATATTTACTGCAACACAACGTCGAGCAGTTGATGTTTGATTTCCTCAGTTAATGATCAGTTGAGGGAAGTCCCGGTTTGTGGACGAAGGTATTACTGAAACACTGATCTGGTGTCTGTTTCTGACTTCGGAGAGAGCAGAGTTGGGCGAACAGAAACTGATCTTCAGTCAGCTAAACAAACAACCCTGACTGAGCTGTGATGAAGCCTCTTCAGGCAGTGTAACAGCGCCCTGGTTGGTTGTATTTGGCACTTTTACCAACAGTCAGGTGATTTCTTGGAAACTGCCTGCCTGAAAAGTCCCAGCAAAGATGGAATCGTTGCTCTTGACTGCCATCTAGTAAAAGAAATAAAACAGTACTTCAAAATGAAAAAAAAAACAACAACTCTGACACATAAACCGCCATGGGTTAAGAGTGCAGAATAGAACCGCAGGAAACCACGAGCTTGCTCAGAGAGTAACATCTGAAGCCACAAAGTCACAAGACATAATTTCTTCTGATTAAAGGTCCCATATCGTATCGTGGTCATTTTCAGGTTCATACGTGTATTTTTTGTTTCTAAGAGAACAAAGGTCAGAAACCTTTATTATCAAAAGAGACATTTTAGGCAAAAAAAAAAGAAGAAAAATCTGTCTGAAGACACAAAACATTATACAGTTTATACAGCTTACACACAGTTTATAGTCTAAGTATATAGTATATAAGTCTAATGCAGTGAGGGCCAAAGAGACAATGTACTACGGAGTATTAGGGCCACATTGAGGGAAAAAACATCTGAGATTTACACAATAAAGTCATAATATTACGAGATTAAAGTCATAACTTTACGAGAAAAGAAGAAAATAACACGGAAAATTACTACTTTATAATATTATGATTTTATTATCATATTACGACTTTATTCTCGTAATATTATGACTTTATTCTCGTTATATTATGACTTTATTCTCGTAATATTACGACTTTATTCTCGTAATATTACGACTTTATTCTCGTAATATTAGGACTTTATTCTCGTAATATTAGGACTTTATTCTCGTAATATTATGACTTTATTCTCGTAATATTACGACTTTATTCTCGTAATATTACGACTTTATTCTCGTAATATTAGGACTTTATTCTCGTAATATTATAACTTTATTCTCGTAATATTACAACTTTATTCTCGTAATATTACGACTTTATTCTCGTAATATTACGACTTTATTCTCGTAATATTACGACTTTATTCTCGAAATATCAGATTTATAATTTTCCTCAATGTGGCCCTAATACTCCGTCGTACCGTCGTACCATAGACCTACTGCAATGATAAATAAAAATGAAAATGTAAACAAAGAACAGTTATTCATTTCCATTTTTAAAAACCCACAGGGAGCCTCTGGAGAGGAGCTGAAGAGACTCAGGCTGTTGACCTCTGCTGACTAGAACATGTTTACATGCTATAATGTTAAAAAAAACAAAAAACTTTATTTTCCTCATACTGTCTGCCTGAATATACCTGTATTCATCCTCTGCCTGAAACGCTCCGTTTTAGTGCATTTCAACAAAATTGCAACAGAATTGCAACGGAATTGCGTTGCTAGGCAACACCTTGGGTCCATGTTTGCTTCCTGTCAGCTGATGTTACATACACTGCAACCGGAAATAAACTGGGACACATTTAGAATGTTTGTTTAAAACCCTGTAATGTTCTATATATATATATGTATATTGTATATTTGTGACATCACAAATGGACAGAAGTCCTAACGGCTTGTTTCAAAGGCACAGTTTCTGTGTGCGTTTCTCTGTATATTGAGCGTTTTGATAGTTTAACAGTATTTATATAGCACTTAAACCTGATTTATAATATAAAAGACATGGAAATCTCACTTTTTACAGTATGGGACCTTTAAAGAATTTATATTGTGGGTTGTTTTAGATTATTGTGCGTTATATGATTATTTATTATTACGATTATATGATTATTTATACGATTTGTATATTTTAGCAGAAGGTTTAAAATACAGAGACTTCATTATTTTGTTCGTAGACTCTGAAAATTGCCAGGCTGAGGGGATTGAAGCAGTTACACACTGCTACACTAACAAATAGATCATTGAATAGTGATTCAGAGGTTTAAACAACACAGGACAGGCAGATTCTCAGGATGTCAGGAGGAGTCTCTTGCAGGAGGGGGACATCATTTACTGAAAACAGAGAGTTGTGATGAGGAACATTAGGAGCAACAGCACCCCAGCTGCTTATCTCGGGCATATTCACCATGCCACCAGACAACCACGTGATTTCCTGTAACTGCTCAGTCTGGTGAACTGGCAACTGTAAGCTGGCTGCAGAGCAGAGGAATAATAGATCTCGAGTGCCTCCAAGTGGAATAAGATAAGAAATGAATAAAATGCATGCATGTATTCTAAGATAACATAACATAACATGACATGACATGACATGACATGACATGACATGTCATGTCATGTCATGACATGACATGACATGACATGACATGACATGACATGACATGACAGAACATAACATAACATATCTTAGCAGTGCTTGAGAACAATCAATATATAAACCTCTTCAAAGATGTTGTACAGACAGATGAGCTATTCAATTACAATCCCCTTTTTGCAAAGGAAGGTGTCACTCAAACTTTATTAGGGCCCGAGCATCGACGACGTCAGGCAGCGGAGGCACTATTGAAACTGTAGGAATTATTCTTCTTAAAATAAATCGCATTTTTGAGGGCCTTAAGGTGCTCAAAAAGTTGCTAAACTTGGCACACTTATTAGACTATAGGTGTAAACATTTTATTTTAAAGGTCTTGGGCTTGGGTGTTGCAAAATGGCTCTCTAACGCCCCCTGCAGAGGTGGAAAAATGAAGCTCTTCGTTCAGGTTACACCTATATGTATGAAATTTGGTAGGCAGATGTAACATGTTGAGACGCACAAAAAAGCCTTTTGGACTTATACCGAAAACATTTTTAATGCAATGTGCCCTTTTTCACCCGTTTTTAGCGTTTTACAGGCCGCGTACTTTAACGAACTCCTCCTGCAGATTTAATCAGATTGACTTGAAATTTGGTCAGGACCATCTAAAGTCCTTAACATTGAAAAGTTATCAAAATCCTGAGGTTTCGTTGAATGGCCTTGCCGTTGCATGGCGGTCATTTTGCGCCATTCGCCATGAAACAGGAAGTTGTTGTAACTTCAGCGTGCCTTGTCAAATCTGCTACAAATTTCTGAGCCTTGACGACGGTCCAGGCCTGAGGTCATTTACCTGCCAACTCAGACTCATAGCCCCGCCCCCTTTCATAACTCATGAACAGTTTAATCACAGACTCTTATGGGAGGTGTCCACCGCTGTTCCGCCAGCACCCTTGACGCGCAGGAAGGTGCGAGGGCCCGTTCATCGCTGCATGCAGCTTTCATTTTAAATTGTAGCTAATGCTGCCTTCACATGGGGTGGTGTTTACCGTGTTCATGAGAAGAGTCCATATGACCCCCCTCTTGTGGTATTCATGACCTCGTAAGTGGAAAGTGTCTGAAAGCTCCGAGTTCACGACTTGTGACCTGTTTGTTGACGTTGTCAGAAATGGCGGAGGACATGGAAATTCATTTTTCGGCACATAATAAGTTAGTTTTTTGTAATTTTATAATAGGTCTGAGGAAAATGTTGATATTCCCAACGGCCTCATCTTCCTCCTCTGTCATTACGCCTTTGCATTTACTGCATTATGTTACTCACTTGTTAGCTTGCTAACTTGTTATCCTCTGTGGCTTCTAGACTGACAGTAACGTTAATATTGCCGTTGCTTAGCAGCACCGTTCTCATGACTTAACCACTTAAACGCCACGCATATCGTGTACACGACTTCCCGTGTTGTAAACACGAGCTCACGAGTTTCATTTGAAGGCAAAATTGAAACGATCAGACTAGGCAACGCTGATCAAATATGAATCAATATTCTGTTTCTGTAATGTCTATTTCTTGTATAAAATGTTTTCAGAATCATCTCGTAGTGTACTGTTTAGCTGTGAAATGAGAACGTTTGTAACCCGGCCGCCATGTTGAGATCTGCTGAGGAAATACCAAGCACCGCCCACCAGCCGGAGCTAACTTTCTCATTTTACAGCTAAACAGTACACTACCAGATGTTTCTGAAAACATTTTACACAGCTGCCTAGATTTTTCAAAGTCTGTAAACTGAGCCATGAGGAGGAGCAGAAGTCTAGTTTTCTCTCAGAACACTTGAATTACAATATGCTGAAAGGTTATTATGGATTCTTTGCTGCCCAATGATGCCAAAAACATCCTGCCTGCTGCAGGTTTAACCAGAACATCTGAAAGGATAGGTTCACAAATGTTCAAGTCTGTCTCAAAACAATATAGTCAGGTTCCCATATTAACACAAAAACAGTGTTTGCTGTCATCATTCCTCCTGTTCATACTGGCCATCCCTCCCTAATGCTCTTTACATGTAAGTGATGCAGGACAAAATCCACAGTGTAAAAGTGTATTTCAAAGTTTATCTTCAATTTTAAGCCACCTTGACTATTGTACCTGGACCTGTATGGTCCTCTGCATCGAAAAGTGTACTGAGGAAACTACAAACAGAGCCGCTAGACGAGAGCCACTAGACCACCTAATCTAATCCCATCGATCACTGGAATAGCTGTACCTCTACATATGTCAATCAAATAGCAAATGCTAATTCAAATTCCATTTAACAATGCATTGTTTAAGCAGCTGATCAATAGTCCAGGGCTGGTCATGTATAACGACTTGTTCTTGCTCTCTGGTGACGGCTTTCGAGGCTAATTTAGGCTATAAACTTATTCTGAGACTAATGAATTAAAGATGATGTAATTGAATGAATTAGTTTGATCACTTTCTTAATGTAACACAATTAGAGGTGCGTGTGTGATGAACTAGCGTAACACAAATGTGATGCATGTGATGAATATGAGGTGTCAGTTGTCTGACTTATTCAAATCAAATGGGTGTCTTGCAAAGTTATTCTCTTTTTAGGATAAAATTGGGGTAGAAAAAAAATATTAAAGTGATAATATATTAAATAAACTTTGGAAGTTGTAAGATAATGTCATAAGATGTAAACTGAAATAATAATAATAATAATAATAATAATAATAATAATAATAATAATAATAATAATAACAATAATAATAATTATAATTATAATTATAATAATTATTATAAGTCATGTTTTTATTAATTCTTTAATGACTATATGGAGAGAAAAAAACTGTTGAACGAATGAAACACTTTAAAGGTCCCATACTGTGCTCATTTTCAGGTTCATACTTGTATTTTGTGTTTCTACTAGAACATGTTTACATGCTGTAATGTTCAAAAAAACGTTATTTACCTCATACTGTCTGCCTGAATATACCTGTATTCACCCTCTGTCTGAAACGCTCCGTTTTAGTGCATTTCAACGGAATTGCAATGGAATTGCGTTGCTAGGCAACTGTTTGGGTCCATGTTTACTTCCTGTCAGTTGATGTTATTCACATACACTGCAACAGGAAATAAACTGGGACACAGTCAGAATTTTTACGTTTAAAACTGTGCAATTGTCTAAATATTGTATATTTGTGAGATCACAAATAGACAGAAATCCTAACGGCTTGTTTCAAACGCACAATTTCTGAATACGGGCTGTGTGCATTTCTCCGTATATTGAGCATTTTGATAGTTTAACAGTATTTATATAAAGCACTTAAACCTGCTTTATAATGTAAAAAACCTGAAAATCTCACTTTTTACAATATGGAGCCTTTAAAAACAGCACTGCATAAACACTGTCGGAGTCTTTTAGAATAAAAATACTGAGGTATCATCAAACTACATGGATTAAAGGCCACTATTCATTCAGTTGCTTTAGATTACAATGCCTCGTGTAACAACGATGAGGCAGACAAAATAAGCTTTTATATTTTCTTACTGTTCCTAATAACCTTAAACTAGTTCAACTCAGTTGCCACCAGATGGCGACATTACACAACATAAATCAATAACCTTAAAGGTAGTAACCTGGACTGGTCAGTAGATGGCACATTGAAATAGAAGTGGAGCCTGGTAATTTAGTGAATTGTAGATCTTACACACATAGCTTCTGCTTAGTATTCTTATAGGACCATGTTAGACGGTCAGTACAGTGTAACCCCTTATCTACACCATCTGGGCAGATGTTCTCTCCACATGCTATTACTAATTAGGACTAATCCCCAATCACAAGATCATCCTTAATTAAAAGCAATCTTAATTCCAGGACAAGGTTTCAGATAATCTTTTTTCTCGGAAGCTATATTGAGTGTCTGCTAAGTCCTGATCCAATCAACAGCTATGGTTGGTTGGTGCACCTGCATGCTCATATCGATTTTCATCACCAAAAAAAGACTGCATCATAAACAAGGATTTACTTCCTCTATAGCAGGGGTCAGCAACCTTTACTATCAAAAGAGCCATTTAAGGCAAAAACAAAATAAAGAAAATCTGTCTGGTGCCGTAAAACATTTGAGAATTGTGATGAAGGTAACACAGTTTATAGTCTAAGTATATAGTATATAAGTCTAATGCAGTGAGGGCCAAAGAGACAATGTACTACGGAGTATTAGGGCCACATTGAGGGAAAAAACATCTGAGATTTACACAATAAAGTCGTAATATTACGAGAATAAAGTCAAAACTTTATGAGAAAAAAAGTCGTAAAATTACGAGAATAAAGTCATAACTTTACGAGAAAAAAAGAAAATAGCACGTAAAATTACTACTTTATAATATTATGATTTTATTCTCGAAATCTCCGATTTTATTTTTTTTTCTCAATGTGGCCCTAATACTCCGTCGTACCGTCGTACCATAGACCTACAACAATGATAAATACAAATGAAAATGTAAACAAAAAAACAGTTATTCATTTCCATTTTTAAAAATCCACAGAGAGCCACTGGAGAGGAGCTGAAGAGACGCAGGTTGCTGACCCCTGCTTTATACTGACACTGACAAATTAAAATGTATTTTACTAATGGCGGTACAGAAATATGACCTCAAATCACTTGAAAACACCAACTTCCCAAATGTAAAATCTACTCCTAAAAGTGAACAGTTGTACAAGATATTTGTTGTAATTACATAGTAGAAAGTTATTATATCTTTATATATACTTGTCAAAAAAGTGTTTTCATATAGCTTTATTTTTTTAACATGTTTGTGGCTTTTCAAACCCTTAAGGGACCAAATTATTTAAGTCACAAGCATATTATGCAAGAGTTTGAAGTGAATGCACTGAAATGAAAGTGAAGATTTAGTTCAGAATGATTTGAGAAAAACTTCTGCTCTGTTGAAGTGATTACTCATAGAAAGAAAATCCAGTCATTAAATTAAGTTAGTGGCTTTCCTCAGATTTAACCCTCTGAGACCCACCATAGACCTGTTTTTGTCTTTTTTAGAGGGTTACAGGGGGTCTTTAGGGGGAGATAGCAGGTCAGCAGTAGATGTCACATAGAAGTGGTGAACATCATCTGAAAGCTGGGAACCTGAAGATTCATTTGAGATGCTGCTCAGCACTGTGTGTCAAGTTGTTCCAGTCATAAATAAACATGAATGAATGAATGAATGAATGAAATGTGAACGTGTATAAGGGATTATTATGATGGAAGTATATGATGGTCATTCCAGTGAACTATAAATTGTTGCAGACATTTTGGGGTTGATACATTTGTTCCACAGATTTGGTGCTATATATAACCTTTTTTTTTACCACTAGAGAATTGATAAAGATGATCAATAATCGCATCAAAATACCACATTAAGACACCAAGACCTTGAGGAACACCAGAGAAAAAGACATGCTGTGATTTGGGATCAAAAACTTTTTGACATTTGGAGATTTCTGCAAGAATTGCATTTTTCATTGATTGGATGGCGAACACTTCTGTTGTGTAAAACTGCTCAGAAACCCCCTTATTGTCAATCTAGTTAGGAGAACTATCCATCCTCTGAATGCTCTAGGTCTCTAGTTTGATCCATCCATCCTCTGAATGCTCTAGGTCTCTAGTTTGATCTATCTATCCTCTGAATGCTCTAGGTCTCTAGTCTGATCCATCCTCTGAATGCTCTAGGTCTCTAGTTTGATCCATCCATCCTCTGAATGCTCTAGGTCTCTAGTTTGACCTATCTATCCTCTGAATGCTCTAGGTCTCTAGTCTGATCCATCCTCTGAATGCTCTAGGTCTCTAGTTTGATCCATCCATCCTCTGAATGCTCTAGGTCTCTAGTTTGATCTATCTATCCTCTGAATGCTCTAGGTCTCTAGTCTGATCCATCCTCTGAATGCTCTAGGTCTGTAGTCTGATCCATCCATCCTCTGAATGCTCTAGGTCTCTAGTTTGATCCATCCATCCTCTGACTTCTCTAGGTCTCTAGTTTGATCCATCCATCCTCTGAATGCTCTAGATCTCTTGTTTGATCCATCCATCCTCTGAATGCTCTAGGTCTCTAGTTTGATCCATCCATCCTCTGACTTCTCTAGGTCTCTAGTCTGATCCATCCATCCTCTGAATGCTCTAGGTCTCTAGTTTGATCCATCCATCCTCTGAATGCTCTAGGTCTCTAGTCTGATCCATCCATCCTCTGAATGCTCTAGGTCTCTAGTTTGATCCATCCATCCTCTGACTTCTCTAGGTCTCTAGTTTGATCCATCCATCCTCTGAATGCTCTAGATCTCTTGTTTGATCCATCCATCCTCTGAATGCTCTAGGTCTCTAGTTTGATCCATCCATCCTCTGACTTCTCTAGGTCTCTAGTCTGATCCATCCATCCTCTGAATGCTCTAGGTCTCTAGTTTGATCCATCCATCCTCTGAATGCTCTAGATCTCTTGTTTGATCCATCCATCCTCTGAATGCTCTAGGTCTCTAGTTTGATCCATCCATCCTCTGACTTCTCTAGGTCTCTAGTCTGATCCATCCATCCTCTGAATGCTCTAGGTCTCTAGTTTGATCCATTCATCCTCTGAATGCTCTAGGTCTCTAGTCTGATCCATCCATCCTCTGAATGCTCTAGGTCTCTAGTTTGATCCATCCATCCTCTGACTTCTCTAGGTCTCTAGTTTGATCCATCCATCTCTAGTTTGATCCATCCATCCTCTGAATGCTCTAGATCTCTTGTTTGATCCATCCATCCTCTGAATGCTCTAGGTCTCTAGTTTGACCCATCCATCCTCTGACTTCTCTAGGTCTCTAGTCTGATCCATCCATCCTCTGAATGCTCTAGGTCTCTAGTTTGATCCATCCATCCTCTGAATGCTCTAGGTCTCTAGTCTGATCCATCCATCCTCTGAATGCTCTAGGTCTCTAGTTTGATCCATCCATCCTCTGAATGCTCTAGGTCTCTAGTTTGATCCATCCATCCTCTGAATGCTCTAGGTCTCTAGTTTGAGCCATCCATCCTCTGAATGCTCTAGGTCTCTAGTCTGATCCATCCATCCTCTGAATGCTCTAGGTCTCTAGTTTGATCCATCCATCCTCTGAATGCTCTAGGTCTCTAGTTTGATCTATCCATCCTCTGAATGCTCTGGGTCTCTAGTTTGATCCATTCATCCTCTGAATGCTCTAGGTCTGTAGTCTGATCCATCCATCCTCTGAATGCTCTAGGTCTCTAGTTTGATCCATCCATCCTCTGAATGCTCTAGGTCTCTAGTTTGATTCATTCATTCTCTGAATGCTCTAGGTCTCTAATTTGATCCATCTTGAGGTCAGAGGTCAAGGGGACCCCTTTGAAAATGGCCATGCCTTGTTTCCCTCGCTCTAGTTTCATCTGAAACTTCACTCTAAAAATGAAAGTCGGCTTCAGAGGGTTTATAGTAATAAAACAGCACTGCATGTATGTGTTGAGTAATAAGGAACATATGGCATTACTCTATGTGTCTATGTTTCTGTCACTCCTCTTCGGTATCACCTCGCCTTTGTTCTTGTATCTTTTCAACTGCAAGAGTGAGTAAAGCAGTCAGACTTTCAACTAGACTTTGAAAGGTTTCCTCCTCCTTGATTAATTTGCACATCCTTCTGATAAACAGGCGGAGGGGGGGAGGAGGCATGATGGGACGACGAGCCACAGTTTCACACCTGACACACCCACACAGAGTTCTCTCTCTGTCTTCCATCTCCTCGTGTTCTCTCCTTTTCTTACTCTTTCTATTTTTTTATTACTTTTGTATTTTTCCACTCTCTTTCTTTCTTTGATGCCATTGTGGATATTGTTGACATTATCAGCTACACCCTTCTAACAAAACTAAAACGGTTCAGAGACATATGCTCCAAGAGAGATTACACATTTAGGATTAGGAAGCATGATAATCTCGTTTCATGCTAGTGATCATCTTTGTTGGTTTTATCTGAACCAGCAGTAAGCATTCCCTGTCCTGTAGCTGGTCTGTGCAGTGTTGCTATCTTGATGCAATCACAATAGAAATACTTTTGTACGTATAATTCACCGGCATTGATAACATTTCTATTTTATAGATTTGCTCCCTCCACCAAGTGAACCTTCAGGAGGAGAAAGTCCTCCTCCATTCAGATGGAAATCACTCACCTGGTAGTTCCTGCCCCCCTTTCTTTGAGAGTATAATGAAGTGTCCCCACTCAGATTCACACATTTACAACTCGTTTTGCATGACTGCATAATTAAGCAGCTGTAGTTTTCCTAGTCTGGGATGGTTACCTTCATGGAACCATGCTGCCTAAGAGCTTTGGTTTTCACATTCATTTCACTTCATTTCCCTAAAGAAAAGCATTCGTGGGTTCTAAATAAAGCAGAGTTGTAAATGCCTTTTATAGTAAGATTCCGTGTGTTACGTAACATTAAAAGTTTTCTACACAATCATCTATCAATTCATGTAATAATTCATGAACAAAAAAAAATGTAAATGAAAAATGTATTTATTTGCTACATAATATTAATGAGGAAAATTCTTGTTTTTTCATTTTTTTTATTTTATTGTATTTTCTCAGTTACTGTATATGCTGTTTTTAGTGGTACTACTATCCTTTTTTAAATATTTTACTGACTTAGATAAAGTGTGGATACCTGTTGTCATTGTTGTTATTATTGACATTAGTAGTTTTACTGTTGTTTTTTGTAGTTTGCTTGTTTTTCTTTTGTTTTTTGGTTCCCTTTTGCCTTTGATTTTTAGTATATGTGTTACATTATCATGTAATGTTTACTTGTGTAGACCCCTGGAAGAGTAGTGGCTACCTTGGTATTGGCTAATGGGGAAACAAACAAATAAACAAACAAACAAACAAACAAACAAACAAACAAACAAACAAATAAATAAATAAACCTACTGTTGCAGATTTTTGGCCCTTTAAGGCACATAATTGCCCATCTCTTTTTAATACTAAACAGGAAATGTCCGACATTGTCAATTAATGTGTTACCAAACTCTTTCTTAAATCACAAACACCAGTATTAGAGATGCCCTGTAGTCACATTATAACAGGGTATCAAGTAATGTGACCATTGTATGTTGATATTTTAAAATACATGTAGTGGTACTAATGATAACTGGGACATTCTACAGTAATAAATAACATGATAATATCGAGTAATTAATCCAGTGCCTCTTAAATCACGATTTTGTGCAGTTCTTAACCATAACTCTCTCTCCACTCGTATTTTGAATGTAATTAATTTGCCAAAAAAGAGACAATAAACAAAGTTAAAGATGTATTTGACTATATTATTATTTTATTTTTTAAATTTCTATACATATTGCAATAATATTGTTATTGTGAATTATTTTGGCCACGATAACCTTGTAGCCTAATAATACTACATACTACTTGTGTGGGGCCGCTCATACTATAAATGCAGTCATGCTGCTGTAATGCTCGTTGGATAAGTCACTCAAATACATACAGCTAGCTGCTCTAAATGAAAAAGAGACTTTCATAAATAAAAAAGGGATTTTTTGGGGGGGAGTGGGTTTTTTTTCTGAGAAAAGACTTAAGGCTGTTAGCGAAGTGGAAAGTAGAGATACAGTATTTGCAGCAACCGAAAACAATAAAGGTGCCATGCATGGTGCAAAATGCTGTGATTCCAAGTACAAAACAATTTCATGATAATATGAGTAGTACTATTGTTGACATGTAGTGAGTGTGTGGGTGTGAGTGACATGCTTTTTCAGAGAGAACGTGATGTTCAAGAGATGACAACGCAACAACAAAACAGGAAACTTTAAATGCACAGTGCTCTTCTGTATCTGAAAGCCGCTGCTTGCATCAGTTGTCTAAAGGGACTGTCGTTGCTAAGGAAGGCTAGCCTGATAACAGAGAGAGGAAGTGAGTGGACTAGCTTTACTAGAGTTAAGCAAACAAACAGGACGGCCATACACAAAATATGTGACACTCAGAATACATTTATTTGTGTGCAAACAGCAAAAAGCAATATGTGATCGATGCTGAATCATTTTAGATTGGTAAAACTCTGGCAACCTATATGACTCAGGACCGAGGCTTTGTGAGGGAGAGAGAGCTTCCTTGGCAACCATTTCTGGCCTGATTGTCATCATGTGACCGGCTGATGCAGTCAAGCATTGAGAGAGAGAGAGAGAGAGAGAGAGAGAGGGAGAGAGAGGGAGAGAGAGAGCATGCTGATGAGTCAGAGCAGGCTGATTCTGATGTAATCCACCAACCCCTCCCTTCTTCCAGTTCCCCTGCCTACATGGCTGTTCCTGGATATTCAGGTTAGAGCCTGCTTCTCCACACAAAATACAGCAACATACTGGCAACACAATATGTTGTGCAATTTTATCCATAGTTTTAGTTTGGCTCGCCCATACTTATAACTATACCAATTCGTAAACAGACTTTTATTTATTTATTTATTTATTTATTTATTTATTTATTTATTTATTTATTTATTTATTTATTTATTTATTTATTTATTCATTTATTTATTTTTAAATCATCATAATACGTAATAGAAAAATACATAATAGAAACTGCCCTGCATGTGGAAAAAATAACCTATATTCAACTATACAGTAAATCCTATTCAGGTATCATTAAATAATTAAATTTGAATATTATAAATACTTTACATTTTCCCATATTTCTGTATTGCCATACCGGCATATTGTGTATGTTGTTGATGTGTGGATCCCTTCCCAGGAATAAACACCCTAACAACACAACCATCTACACACACATACATATATAGAGTCTCTATGTGTTTCTATAGATGTTTGTGTTAGAGACAAATAGCTATACAACTGGCAGTATGGCTGAAACCAACCTTGGAAACACAGCTATGGCAAATACATAATCACATACAGGATATACAACCAAGTTAATGTTCAATATTCAAAGAGCAAAACAAGTGCAATGCAGTTTATAACCAATATGTTATGGATGGATTGCAGAACCAAAACAAGATTAGACACGAGCCGTTAAGCTTGTTTCGATGATGAAACTTTGCTCATAATCACATTTTTTTTAAATTATTTTTTGAGAGATGCATATAGCTCTCAATCTCCTGCAGACTTCAGCTGTGGGGCAAACTCTGTGCAACATTTAGCCATCAAACAGTCAATCTCATCTTTCTTCATCTTTAGATTTAATTTGACAGATAGATGGATAATCTGTAATTCAAGGGGTCAGCACAAATAACACAACATATCATATTCTGAAAGTCTCTTTCAGTATATGATGTGAGGCCTATATGTGTGTTTATCTATAGGCTTCTTCTTCTTCCTGCTTTAATTTGGAAACCAACACTGGTCAGTTCCTCTGCAGATACTGCTTCCTTTTCCAGCTTTCAACACTCCCATGCGAGATCTCCTCATTTATCATAAGAAGAAAAAAACACACCCAGTGAAACTGCTCTTAGATCAGCCTCCTGCATTCTCAGTGCAACGTTGGCAACGTTGACGCGCACGCGCACTGATGTGTGTTGCAACACAACTGAGCTCGACAGCATTTCATCACCTGGAGAAAACAAGAACATTACTAACTAAAATAACCCTTTTTGAGACTAAACTGAGGAAGTGCACATGAGACGTGTAGCCTCTATAGGTTTTAAAGGATTATTGCGACCATGCACGGATTTACAAGAGAGGAAGTTTGTGGGGGGGGGGGGAAATAAGCACAGTCGATAATACTAAAGTCGTTTTCATCACATGGTTTAAAGGAGACCAATCGGATCGAGCCAGATCCAGAGGAAAGTATGCTCTTTGTTCGGATGTTTTGCCAACTTTATCCCCAAATGTGACCTAATACTTAGTATGAATCACAGGATGAGTATACGGACGAGAGGTTTTTATAACAACGGACACTCTGGATACCTTTTTATTGCGTTTTTTTTTTTTGCATAATGCCACGTGTCTAGGTTTTTGATAAACAGCCTGATTTCATCACATGACTCCCCTCCCCCACCCAGCAGCAGCAGCAGCAGGGAAGGAAGAAGAAGGCGGACATGTTGGAGGGAAATGTGTTGGTTAAAAGTATCGAGCTGGAAGACAAGATGACATGAAGAACGGTTTCGCATTTATTTTTTCGGATTTACCTGTCGACATTTGTATTTATTTAAAACAATCCAAGGTTTTTATGTTTATATTTTAAGATATATTTATTTGTCTTTTTTTGGATATTTTTTCCTCTTGAATCGTTTGTTTTTTTGTACAGCAAAAAGAAAGTAATATAAAATGTTGCAGGGATCTTTAGTGTTCTATGCGTTCTATATTTGAGTGACATTGTTAGGGATTTGTAACCTTGGTGTGGGGGGATGGGCGCATGTGGTTAGGTAACCATTTTGTGTGCTTCTTTGAATTTGTTCATCGTGTCGGTCGCTTTTTTAAAATAATAATAGGTCGTGTTTAAATATGTAGGTAATTATGTTTTTATAGTTTAATCTCTTTTGTAAAACTTCTAGGTATGGTATTTTGCATTTTCCCCCCAAACCTATAAGATTAATGTCCGTTTCTATTTCCTAATGATTTAATTGTTAGTGATTGTTTTTTGTTTAGCAAAAGCAGCTTTTAGTTTCATGTCGTCTGAGGTCACTTACAGGAAAAGTGCTGTGTCATTCAGTGGATGAGAGTCAGTAGTCCTCATGACCAGTATAGGTGTGGTCTTTTTTTTCGTTTTGCGGTTGGAGTAAATAGGGGCCTCTTAGTCAAACAAATGTAGTCAGGATTAGTATTGGATTTGATCTTAGTACTGGTTTGGTGTCAGGGAGCCATGGAGGCCTCGTCTGGCTTTGTGTTCTAGAATGTTGGCCTTCTCTCTGCAGCAGACGTTCGCTACTTATCTCCTGTGTGTGTGTGCGCGACACATGTAGCGATTTGTATCATTTCCTTGATGACGTTCTATTTTCTTGTCAAGAATTCTACCAGAACATTCTCGTGTCACTGTACTTAAAGATGGCGGCGGAGCGCCTCTTGTGAAAGACAGAAATGCGGACATTCTGGTGAGCAAGCAGAGAGACACAGAGAGAGAGAGGAAGCTCGTGGGGAGAGGCTCTCTTGGAAGGGCTGCGCGTGACCCGGCGGAAGAACCAATAGGCTTCTTGGTATTTACCCTGGAAGCCCGCGTTCCAACCTTATCGACCAATCACCGCCGTCGTATTTGCACACGTTGACGTAATGTAATGTGATAAAGGAAGGGAGGTGGTTTCGGGTGCTTTGGCGGTTTTATTGTGCAGATTAAATGAAGGAGCCAGTTCCAGACTGTGTTCCTGAACAGACCAGGCCAATGCTAGGGTGCTATTTCTCTTTGACGGAGAAAGAAACAGAGAAAATGTGCAAACATGTTACCCCGACAGATAGTCATGAGAGTCTCAGTATCTAGGGGGCGTGGTCACTTTCTGACTGACACGGTGAAGCAGCCAATAGGAGCTCAGAGGGCGTGGTCAGTCTGAGGCGGTTTATCCAATGAGGTGAGAGCTCGGTCTATAAATGAACGGGTGTAGTCGCATCGTCGCCATTTCAACGAAGCAGAGTGAGAGGAGTTCAGCGTTGTCGGGGAGCGCAGAGAGAACCTGAAGACACAGACCCGGATCCTGGTCTGAGTCTAGCTTAAAAAACAAAACAGAATCCGGATCCATCCTGATGGATATGGCTGTTAACCCGCTCCTTGACAGGTATCTACCGGTAACATTGACTCTCAGCTTCCCATCAGAGGGGATATATTGTAAATTATCTTGAGTTTTGTTTTTCTAAAATATCTTTTTAGCTTAGCGAGCTTCTCTGTGTGTCGTTTTTTACCATAATACGAGTGGAAGAGGGGGGGAATGGATAGTGAATTTTATGCTGGAGGAAGTTTGTCGCGTATTTAGGAAAAGAAAAAATAATTTTGAGGAAATAAAATGTGTTTTTTGGGTATTTTTAACTGCGAGCCGCGTCTGTTGTTCGGCCCGCCGGCGCCATCTTCAGGAGCCGCGCTCTCTCGCTCTCTCTCCCGCTGCCCGCCTGGCTGGCTGGTAGCTCAGCTGCAGCTCACAGACGCGTCTTTACACCCTCTATAACAGCGGCTCCACCGACTACCGGCGCTTCTTGTTTACATAGTGTGGTTATTTGTGTGCATTGAGCTAAAATCCCTGACATAAGATGCGGTAACAAGTTAGCTTCAATACCATAGTGTTGACAATAATAAACCCCCAGATAAAGAGGCAGCTGTGCAGCTCTTGCACCGGCATTTACTGCGTGTTTCTGCGGATTGTTATTGTAGCCATGTGACGGACAGGTTGTTGTTGTGATCTGGTGCGACGACGTTGCTCTAAAGGGTTAACACAGCCATCCATGTGTTGGGTGTTTCACTTGGTTGCCTGGTTACATCGCTCAATGTCACTCAACCCCAGCAACTTTTCATTGTGGGTTCATTTACTTAGTTTTTAACATATCTATCAATATTCTTTGTTTTTCTTTCTTCCTTGAGCAACCATACCTAATTTTACTAATTTGATTTACAGCTAACATAACAAAATATGTTTTTTGTTTAGTGTTGTTAATGTTATGTACATGATTACTTTCCTTTTTTTTAAAAAAATAATAAAGTACACTAACTGTCAAATGTGTTTCCAAAAGTTGTATCATTCAAAACAAGATTACCTTACAATAAACAAATAAGATTAACAGATTTCTATTTATTGGTTATAGACATGTCTGCATACTTAGATATAGAAATGTTCTACTGTCGTGGCTGCTAAATTCACTTTTCATTATGTCTTTTTACAGTTTTTTTATTCAGTATGCTTGAGTAGTGTGTAATGCAAATATGATAATATAAAATGGGATGCACTAATATTATTATTATAGGCACTTTATTTGCAGTGCAATTCAAACAGCACCATTTCTATCAGTTGCTGTGATGTCAAAGAAAGAGTGCAGACAAACCTATTGTTTTAAACTTGCAATGGGCATTGACAATGTAAACAATACAAGACGCGCTAAGTACCATAAGTGTTTGATAGGAGATGACCCCAATTTGCTCTTAGAACAACTTTTTGTTTTGCAGTAAAAGTGTCAGTAGGCCGGCGGAGATGGGATATGGTGAGTTCATGCTGTTAACGACGGAGGGATGGGCGTTTGCGTTCCCTGACAGTTAGCTGTGTTTTTTGGAAATCATTTGTCATTGCAGCGGTGCATAGATATCACACAGAAGTACATGCTTCAGAAGTACATGCTTCAGAAGTACATGCTTCAGCAGCAGACAGGTATCAAATGTTTGAGTATAGTGTCTGACATCCTAAATCCTATTTGTAGCATTGCAGCAATCCTGATCAAGTAATAAATGGAGTGGGATAGTTCTATTATAGGTACACACATGCAAGTGTTGATTTTGATTAGGTCAAAGTGGTGTAAATATGGGCGTGTAAACTGGAACACAGGATTTGACTTTAGAAATGTTAGTATTGTTGAAGTGCAGCAGACTTCTCACAGTAGTGTAAAACTGCATTCTGGGAAGTTTACATTGCACAAGTCTTTCTTTTAGGATTAAGAGAAGCAGTTTATTCCTACTCCAACAGACTCAAGTAAACGAGATGCTGGCAGTTTCTGTTTTGGTTACCAGGAACTCCCTCTGCTGCTGATCTAAGCTAGCGCAGCCACATTCTCGCCTATAGAGCAGTGATGGAGATTTTAAGGGCCAATGGCAACCCCTGACTAATTCTGTGTAGTCTTGCTCACTTTCTGCCGATTAACTCTACAAGTTGCAGTCGCCAACGAGGCCCCGGTGCTACTGATAATGTAACAAGTGGGTGTGTACAACACAGCAGGATGTTTACAGAGTTTAGAGTTCATTAGCATGGTCGTGTTGCACCATGTTGCATCTTGTATGGTTATGGTAATATGTTTCAGTGGATGTCACATTTATGAGCATGTTGTGGGCATTTCTGTTGGAAAACTAGTCCAGTCTTGACTGTAACACGGCAGCGATAAAACACCCACAATCCTTTTGGGAGAGAATTATTTCCTTTCTGCATGTAAACGGGGCGGAGTTTCTGTCTGTTTAATCTGTGAGGTAGACGTTCAGAGGAGGAAGTGGTAGTCATGCTTGTTCCTCCTGGGCCCGGGAATGCTGATCTGGCAGGAGTAAATTCCAAGTCAGACTGATGTGTGCTTGCCGAGCAACGCTTAGACCTTGAGACTGACTTTGCGTGCCTTGTAAAGGGGATTTACTCCATGCTGTATTCTTGCGTGCGGGTAGGGTAGGCAGGATTAAGAAAGTTTGATGTAACATACAATGTATGCCAACAAGAGAACAGTACTTATGTCCGGATTATAATATTAGATAATTAGTTTTCATACAAATCCCAGGTTTATGGGACTGAGTATACGGCATAACTGTTTCTGCTAATACTGGGAGAATGGAACCTTTTCACTTCATCAGGAGTTTTTGGGTGTCGAGTTGTTTAACAGGTAAACTTATGGATGCATACTCCAAAATACAGGCCATTAGCAGATTAAGTCTTCTCTGTAGCTGGCTCCCCACGATCAGAATAGAAGTCAACAATTTGATGATTTTGTTGATGTGAAGAGCAAACCTTGTTCAGCACGGGAGACTAATAAATATATCCATTTTCTTACCATATGTTGTTCTTGGCATCATTTTAACAACTTGAGACAACTGCCAAATAGTTAATTGGTCTTTCAACTGCTCTCCACAGCTCCCTGGTTGAGGTTGGCATAATGGGAGTCACATCGATGGACCACGGCACAGCTGGAAAACGCATCAGAAAACCTTCGCTTCTCTATGAGGGCTTTGAGAGTCCCGGGATGCCCCCCCTCAGTCACATGACCCCCTCGGGACCCCCACAGCCCCAGGTGAAAGACCCCAACCGACACGGGAGGATGACCAACCAACTTCAGTTCCTACAGAAAGTCCTGCTCAAGTCTTTGTGGAGGCACCACTTCGCCTGGCCCTTCCACGAACCTGTAGATGCGGC
The DNA here is from genome assembly GCF_043250625.1 of Sebastes fasciatus. Lineage (NCBI taxonomy): Eukaryota > Metazoa > Chordata > Actinopteri > Perciformes > Sebastidae > Sebastes > Sebastes fasciatus. The sequence goes on from NC_133811.1 coordinate 30,716,321, forward strand.
CAAGCTCAGCCTGCCTGTGAGTGTGAATACAAGACATTAAACTTAACCTTCCTTCTGTCTAGAGGAGGAACCAAACTTAGTTTCCACAAAATACCAACGGTGACACATGTCAGTAGAGATGTCCCAAATACCATTTTTTGTGCCAGTGTTACGCTACACACAATAAACATCGATATCTGTCTGAGAATCACTAATGATAATTAATGTGCAATATGAATAATGTGCTATTTTGGGATTTATACATTATTACATTTATATAAAAATGCAATAGAATACTGATTTGGAGGATTACTACAGCAAGGATTGAAGCTTGGAAGCATTTGGGTCAGCCCTAATGTGTCACTGTAGCATCTATCTTTTTAATCTATTTGGTCGCCACGTAGGCGCCCATTGCGTCTTACTTGATCAAAAAGTAATTTTGGAATGTAGTGGCCCCTGTTTCCGATCCTGAACGTGTCTCTGTCTCCCTCCAGGACTATCATAAGATCATCAAAACACCCATGGACATGGGTTCTATTAAGAAGAGACTAGAAAATAACTACTACCGCTGTGCCAGTGAGTGCATGCAGGACTTCAACACCATGTTCACCAACTGCTACATCTATAACAAGGTAAGACTTTGTGTGTGTGTGTCGGGGTCTGATAAAGTGCGAGACACCCTGGCAAGATAATGTTAAATGCTAGCTGCTATTGGTAGCCTAGACATGCTGATTTTTGTCGACAAAACGAGCATTATAAAATCTGATAAAAATCATATCCCCTGGAAATCATGAAGTCGGTGACAGATGTGTAACGTTAACATGACTTGTTTGCAACATGCATCATGCAACAACCATTTTCCACAAATCCCCTTCCCTCTGCAGCCGATGGATGACATAGTCCTGATGGCTCAGTCTCTGGAGAAGGCTTTCCTACAGAAAGTGGCTCAGATGCCCCAGGAGGAACTAGAGCTGCCATCCCCCCCTCCGCGGAGCAAACCAAGCAAAACTGGCAGAAAAGGCAGAGGTAATGCATGTGAGTAGTAGCTGCAACCAGGCTAATACAGCCAGACATGTCAACAGTACACGTGTATAATCCTTCTAAATGCACATGCATTGTGCAAAAACTGTTTTACTTAATTTATTCTCCTCCTATCACCGCCCCCTCTCTCTCTCTCTCTCTCTCTCTCTCTCTCTCTCTCTCGCTCTCGCTCTCTCCCAGTCTCTGGAGGCGTGACAACAGCTCATCAGGTCCCAGCTGTTTCCCAGTCAGCGTACTCACCTCCCACCCCGGAAACACCGGACTCCATCCTCTCCACCCCCCCACAGACACACATGACCAAGAGCCTGCCCCCTATCCTTACAACTGAGCAAAGCATCCCTACCATTACCGGTCTGCCTCCCACACAGCCCACTGCTAAGGTAGTGTATAACACTAATGAACATGGTGTATTTGTGTAGTAATGAAGACCAGAGAATAATCACCCCTCTCTTCATCTTCTTTTCTTCAATCACAGAAAAAGGGTGTGAAAAGGAAAGCAGACACGACCACCCCAACCACTGTAGCCATGCCCATCATGAGCACCATGGGCGTCAGCGGCATCAGTCTGGGGATGGGCGGCGGGCACGACTCCCCGCTCACCCTCACTTCTCTGGGGGTGGACCACAGCTCCACGCTGGGGATGAACCAAGGCATGAGCATGGGGATGGGAATGGGAATGGGGATGGGGATGGGGATGGGCATGGGTATGGGCTCCAAAGGAGGCGGGGGCAGGAGAGTAGTGAGTGGGCGACCAATCAAACCTCCCAAGAAGGATTTACCAGATTCCATGGTGCCAGCGCCGGTGCGCCGCAGCAAGCTGAACCCCCAGCTGCGCTACTGCAACGGCGTCCTGAAGGAGCTGCTGTCAAAGAAGCACGCAGCGTACGCATGGCCGTTCTACAAGCCCGTCGACGCCTCGTCACTCGGTCTCCACGACTACCATGACATCATTAAGCAGCCCATGGACCTCAGCACCATCAAGGTATTTGCCTCAGGAATAAACACACACACAACTGTCATCATATATTTCTTCTGATAAGGAATAAGCGTTCGCTATAAGGTGTGGCCTAGTTCTTAAAACACCAGTGACACCAGACAGTGGAGCAGATACATTTGCTTTGCTAAAATCTCATCGTCTTCAGCGGAAGATGGACGGCAGAGAGTATCGTGACGCCCGGCAGTTCTCTGCTGATGTGAGGCTGATGTTCTCCAACTGCTACAAGTACAACCCCCCTGATCATGATGTGGTGGGCATGGCCAGGAAACTGCAGGTAATGCTCTTACTCCAGTTATACAATTTATGATTCTTGTTATTTTTGCAGGAGCTTAATTCCGTTCTACTGCTACTGTCTCGTCTTTCCCTCGCTGTCGTCTGCCTCAAATCATCACGGTGTCCTCGTTTTCAAACTGGCTCACTCACGTACTGTTTTAATCATTTTAGGACGTCTTTGAGTTCTGCTTCGCTAAGATGCCAGACGAGCCTCCAGCGCCCCCTAGCTCCTCATCTTCCTCCTCCTCGTCGTCATCGTCATCTGAGAGCAATGTCAGCAGTGAGAGTGAGGAGAGCGAGAGCAGCCCCAGCTCTGACTCTGAGGAGGAGAGGGCAAACCGTCTGGCAGAGCTGCAGGAACAGGTTTGTACTCCAGTATATCCACACACACACACACACGCGCACATGCACACGCACACACACACAATATAATATATAATTTAGCGATGTCCTTTCCTCTGTGTTACATTGACACATCTGTCTTTTTTTTCTGTCCCTTCAGCTAAAAGCCGTACACGAGCAGCTCACCGCACTCTCACAGGGCCCCATCGTCAAACCCAAGAAAAAGAAAGAGAAGAAGGACAAGAAAAAGAAGAAAAAAGTAGAAAAAGAGAAGCATCGTAAGGTCGAGGAAGAGGTGACCCCTATCAGACCGCCCAAAACCCCCAAGATCACCAAGACTCCCAAACCCAAGAGCAACCGAGGGCAGGCCGCTCCTGTAGTGCCGGTCAAGAAGGCGCCAAGCAAGAAAAACAACAAGAGCAAGTGAGTACTGCCACCTGCTGGGCAAAGTTGGAATTGTATGTGGAGCATTCTGTGTTTTGCTGCACGTGGGAGATGCCTCAGACACTTTGCCCATGAGAGCAGACCGATCGCTAGATGTTGTAGGACATACAGAAATTGTTATTGTAATGTAAAATAATATCCATTCAAGTCATATAATGTGATGTCTGGTTGGTTGCTGTTATGGGTTAGACTAGACCATCTTTTAACAGTCTCCATCTCCTTCTCCGCTGTCCTCCCATCAGAACCAAAAAGGGCGGCATGACATTAAGCGTGCCTCAGCCGGTCCACGATCCCATAGTGAGCCATTATGACTCCGACGAAGAGGAGGAGACGGCACCCATGTCCTACGATGAGAAGCGTCAACTCAGCCTGGACATCAACAAGCTGCCCGGCGAGAAGCTGGGCCGCGTCGTTTACATCATCCAGTCCCGCGAGCCCTCGCTCCGAGACACCAACCCCGAGGAGATCGAGATCGACTTCGAGACCCTGAAGCCATCGACACTGCGGGAGCTGGAGAGATACGTTATGACGTGTCTGAGGAAGAAACCCCGAAAGCCATACGGTCAGTAGAAGAGATCGTAAAACTAATGATCTAGTTTTGGCTCATAATCTGGCAGATTTGTTTGTTTGACTTTTTTAGTTTAAAATCTTTAATATTTCACGAGTCTTGGGGATTTGTAGATCTTTGATAATTTAGCACAGTACCTCCATCTCATGGATATTGTTACTTCTCTGTTTCTATGCAGCAAGTAAAAACAACATTGCTGGCAAATCTCGGGAGGAGCTCGCTCTGGAGAAACAAATGGAGCTGGAGAGAAGGCTGATCGACGTCAGCGGTCAGCTCAACTCTGGGAAGAAGCCTGCTAAGACCAAACGTGAGTCCTCCATACGACAGTCTTAAAGAGTACAGTGTTAGGACAGGAAATCATTTCATATTAAGTCATTAAAAGCTTCCAGATTATTATTATTTTAAGTGGCAGATAATGGTCAGGAATCTGTACGTGTTTATTGCTAGGGCTGTCAACCGGATATTTAATCGCGATCAATCGAAATGTACCCAAAAGGGAGATTTGTGAAGTACTCAGGGATGATAATCAAGAAGAATAAATTCTAATAAGACAGTGAGATGCGTATAGATCCATGTTATTAATAGTTTTATAATTGCAGCATCTTTTTGTTGAGATATTAAAAATGTTTCAAGTTACGTTGTCTAGAAATAACTTTCTTATCTTTCCGCCAGCAGAGAAACCTGCAGCAGAGCAGCACTCCCAGCCATCACGCCTCAGCGCCAGCAGCTCCTCCTCGGACTCCTCTTCATCGTCCTCTTCCTCCTCATCCTCAGACACAAGCTCGGACTCCGGCTGAGAGGCAGGGAGTTTTAACATTTGAAAGGGTCATGTGGGGGACCCTTGGGTGTTTAGCTTCCCATCCAAGTGGACTGAACTGCAGTAGAGCTACTGACGATGGAGCCGCAGGACGGATCAGATGAGACCAGCAGGCAGAACTGGTCCGACTCAACTAGTGTTCAAACCAAGAAAGAGAGAGAGAGATGGGGCTTTCCCTGCGCTCGGCTCATCCATCCATCCAAACCTGTCCTGGACACAGAAAAGTTGAGAATGGATGGAAAGGAGGAGGAGACTCATTGTAAAGTCCTGCCAGTTCTCTGGAGAACCGGCCTTGCTGGGCAGAGCGAGGGACGCTCCATGTCCTGCGAAAAAAACAAAAAAAAGCGAGAAGAGAGACGCATGCGTTGGAGGGATATGGGTGCTAGAGCCAGAATCTGTCTGATTTCTGGAGATAACTTCCCTTCTTCCTGTGCTCCCTGTCTTTATGCTGTATAGATAAGGTGTACAGTTATATAAATATCTATTTTTCTTTTATAAAGAAGCATTTTATGGAGCTAATTTATTCCCTCATTCTGGGAACGATGAACCGGTGCGGGTGGAGTTGTTTTAGTTTTTTTCTTGAGTGACAAAGAGGGTAGGGGCTGGGGGGGGTGGAGGGGGAAGGACACGTGCGTGTGAATGTATGAATGTGTCACGTGTGTGTTTGCATGTGCGAGTGTGAGATCCTCATAGTTTTGACGCAGGCGTTGAAAATCAGTCTGCACGCAGAAGCACCTTGGTTCAGTAGAATACATAATGCATGCAATACAGAGGAGCTGACAGACATCTGCATACTACGTTACTGCATCCTTGTGTACTCATGTACTTGTTTGAAAGGGGTTGGCCACTGTACAGGGATGTGACATAGTTACGCATCAGTTTATACAGAACGTATATATCTGTTCCCATGTGTGCTCTGTCTTTTTCTTTTTTTTTTTTTCATCCATTTCAATTTCTCTGTAAAACATGTTGCCTTTTTTTCTTCTTGTGACCAATCTGCTAATAAATTGTGAGGACGTGTCTTGTCCACTCACCCGTGCCCAAAATAACATCTCGGTTCTTTTGATTTCTTCTGGTTCAGTTTGTCACAAAAACATCTGACGACACTTGAGGATTTGAAGTCGCAAGAAGAAAAGGTTGTGCTGGTTCTGACGTTGTTTTATTCTCGTAGGTGAAGTGTTTTGGATTGATTATTTTTTTCCCCTCATGGGCCGTCACTTCTCAACACCACGGTGTCACAAAAAACAAAACAATTTGGCTTTTAGGCTCTGTGGCAGCTTCAAGTTTTATTTTCTGTATTAACTGAGTTTTGTTTCAGAGTAAGTTTACTTATTTGTGTGATTTAAAAACCTTAGTTATACCAACAACATGAGGTTGTGGACGGGGAGATTTAACCTCCTCTGCAGGTGAAGAGAAGCTTTGGGATCCAGCAGCCAGTTCAGACAACAGATGGTTTAATGTTGTGAGTAATATCAATGCACTGTTTGTTTGGTATTACTGAACAATTTTGTGTTTTTTTTTAGGGAAGGTTGTCCTTTTTGTTCTTTTTAAAATCGCCTATGACTTGAGATTGGAATATTGTATGTTTGAAACTGATTATTTATTTAGAAGGAATTTGAATGCAGATTTTTTTCATAATCAAAAGCTTTTAAATTGAAGTCTACTGTATGAAATATGCACAGATTAACTGTCAGGATTGTAGAGGTGTACATATTTTATAGTCTCAATCTTTGAGCATGTTTTTGTTTTTTTCTCTTCAGTAATTTAGTCAAGCTTTTTTTTTTCTTTAGTCCAGAGAAGATAATTTTTTTTGGGGCTTCTGTTGTAAAACATAAAACTCCAGTTGTCAGTCTTACTTTTCTGAAGTTTGTCAGAAATCTGAATGCCTCTGTACTCGACTCCCATCATTTCATCTGAACATCTGTACATAAATAAACGGAGACATGTTCATCTTTTCACTGACTGGGGGGAGATTTTATTTACAGATTATGTCATTTAGGAACTAAACTGAAATGAAGAATGAGGATGTTCTTACATGACCCGAGTTGAGAAACCTTTGAAAACAGTGACATCTACTGTTACAAAATATATTAAAATGTGCTGTTCCAAGGGACAGTTAATTCAGATTCAGCCCAGTCTTTTTTATCTGAGAAAAAAAAATAGAACTAGCAGTGACTCTTTTTCTGTGATGTAAAAAATAAACAGATTCCGGCTGTCAAAATGCGATAAAAACAAGTTTGTTGTAATGGCACTAATTTTTTAAACGCATTTACATGACTTGTGATTTTTAGGTTATAGTGGGCTCAGTTTTAAAGTGTGAAGACGTGTCTTGTCCACTCACCCGTGCCCACATAACATTTTGATTTCTTCTGGTGTTCAGGTTCAGTTTGTCACAAAAACATCTGACGAGACTTGAGGATTTTGGAGTTGCAAAAAAAAAAGGTTGTGCTTTAAACGTTACAACGTAGTAGGTGTAGTAGGCCCCCGAATGACCCACATCTATGGTGCTTATAGCGACCGATAACGCCTGTTTAACGACCTGATAACAGTCGACTCGGGTGCAGCAATGACACACCCGATCCTTCCTGTAATTCCTGCACAGCACGTCCTAACCTTTCCCCATTTGTTCCAGGACTGCTGACACATACTCTACCTGCATGACAGGCGGGAGGGCACAGAAACGTGTTGGACAGCTATTGGAGCAGGATCTGTGGACGAGGAACATAGCTGCTCTTTTATGATCTATTGTCACATTTATTTATTTTTAACACCTGAAGGTATGATATTGTGTAATATCACAGTAATAAAGTAAGCCTTTAAAATACAGTTTATGGTAATGGGTGTAGGCTACTTTCAATTTTGACAGAATCTATTTTACTCATATTTTAAATTTGGCTTTTATATTGATTTAGTAATATTGTACATGTTGCATTGCACTGTGCATGTACTGTATGTGTCTGCACATCAATCAGCAATGCATGTAATGTCTTGTGCTACATAGATATGTAAGTGTACCTATACATATTTATACCAGTGTGCATTGTAGCCTACAAACTGTAAAGTTTTGATGGAAGATTTTTTTTATATTTTCAGCATATACTTTATATGCTTTATTCTGTTTAATTTGTCTCGTATTCCAGCAGGAGTTTAACTTGGTTGTAAACTACTTTCATTAGTGCAAGTGCTCACTTTCCATAGAATCCTGTTGCAGGATAATACTGTGAAAATCAGATGAAGCAAAGTCAGAAGTTACTAAGCAACAGGATCAGCTCTTGGCAGCGACAATAGAGCTCAGCTCAGTCGGAAACATTGAGTTCTCTCCTGTTCTGCAGAAAAATACAGCAGAGTTACAGTCACTGGGGTTTTACTGACAACTATGTTACTGCCAAATCTATGATTCATGCAACTTGTGAATAAATAGAGAAATAGTGTTTTTTTTTTTAAAGCAAATACAGAAAGAAATGAAGACGGTTGTAAACCAAAACACATATAACAAAAAAAAAACTCAATGATGACAAATATCACTATTAAATTATATATATATATATATATATATATATATATATATATATAGATAGTTATAAAATGTCCTGTGGACTCATGGAGTAGATGATAAGACGTGACAGGTCCTGGATCAGAGATAAAATTAGCTTAGTTTAATACAATTAAAAAAAACAAAAAAACTTTACCCTATATAATATATATATATATATATATATATATATATATATACATATATATATATATTTATTCACAATATATAATATATATATATATATTATATATTGTGAATAAATGGAGAAATATATATATATATATATATATATATTTATATATAGGGTACAACTAAAAAAAAAAATACTTTACCCTAAAATATATATATATATATATATATATATCTCCATTTATTCACAATATATATATGTATATTGTGAATAAATGGAGATATATATATATATATATATATATATATATAGGGTACAACTAAAAAAATAAATACTTTACCCTATATATATATATATATATATATATATATATTTATATATCCATTTATTCACAATATATATATATATATATACATATATATATATAGATTTGAGAACCAGAAATATTATATTTATATATTATACTTTTTGGTAGCCTTCTTCCTATCCAGGGAATTTGTACCTTGGTTGCAGGGTAAGAAAGTAATCAGTTGATAAGTATGCTCTACACAACTGCTGTCTAGTTGAAAGCTCTTATCTTGAAAGTGTTTACCGGAAGTGATCGTATCTGTCTTTAAACTACTTCCGGTGTGCACTGTAAAAATAAAAGCAGAGACGGATGTAGTTACGGACTGTGTCCACCGGAGGGCGGTGTTTACCTGTGATTGTATTATACAGGATTATAAACGCTGTTTTTAACTATAAACTCTGATAAAGCCTCTAAATCAAACACAAGACTTCTGGTAAACACATTCATTATGGAGATTAAAAATGAAAAAAACTCTATCTAACAAAAGGATAAAAAAAAAATATGTTTATGAATGAATGATTTTATTTCGAACATAAAAAGAAATAAAAACAGATACAAAATAATAACAAACAAAACAAGAGTAATAGTGTCCGAAAAGGAGTAGGTAGAAATAAAACTTATTAACTATATTTCCCTATACCCCTTTTTCACTTCTCCTCTAATGACTCATATATCATAGAATGATAATATAATATAATATATTATAATATAATGTAATATGATATAATATAATATAATATGATATCATATAATATAATATAATATAATATAATATATAATATAATATAATATATAATATAATATGATATAATATAATATGATATAATATGATATAATATAATATAATATAATATAATATAATATATAAACTATCCCAGATTTATTTACATCTCAAATTAAATATATGAACAGCACCCCAAGTTTATTTACAACCCACATATCCATCTGGAGTTAAAAAGTAGATATAAACCAACCCTTAACGCAGTCCTTATCACAACTCTTCCTCAACCATATTCCTCCCAAAAATATCTTTGTTGCATAGCTTTTTAAAGTGATTTCTATTTGTGCTCCGCTTCAACCCATCACCTAACCCTTTCCACACATCCACCCCACAGACTGAAATACACACACATATATATATATATATATAATACTCTTCTTTCTTGTACGAACACAATGCTTTTGAAAATGAAATGATATCATGTATTTTTGTTTATAGCTTATATTGTATATTGGTAGAATTTTTTTTTTTTTAATTCTTATTTTATTCTAACGTTTTTATCTATTCTTTTGTTACTAACCTGCTTATTTGCATCAACAAAACCAAAGCAGATTCCTAGTGTATACCTCTTACACCTGGCAATAAACACCATTCTGATTCTGATTCTGAATCTGAATAGTAGTAAAATAATAATAGTTAGGATAAATCGTTAGTCCTGTGCGCCCTCTTGTGGCCACAACGAGTAACAGCAACAGCCCTCTACTGCACTGTTATACGGTGACCAGGGGGATGAGCACAACACAACTGTCTTTAACAAAATATGTATTCATATGTTTGTCAATCAATACGCCGGTTTTCTCTGTTTCACATCCATTTAGTTATTAATAAAGCATTATTAAACAGAGACAGGGAAAGAGAAGCAATGGGAGGAAGAGAGGAAAGGACGGTGGTTTCACAGAGTTCAGAGGAAAGTGGAAGAACAGGAGAGATGAGATGCAATATTTTACAAAAGAAACTAAATGAGTGTTATAAAACATTATTTCAGTATCTTAGACAAACTAGTATGATTGGAAAAATATGAAGTTGTTTGTTTTCTTTTTCTTTTCTTTATTTTTGGGGATATAGTGATAATGATCCCCACTCCAGACCACTTGGTGGCGGTAATGCACCAAATCGTTGTTTGCCAACCGTCAATAAACCTCAAAGAAGAAGAAGCAGAGCTGTGACCCTTGTTTCTGATTGTCTGTCACACAGCTGTTTATGGTTTCATGTTACATCATGTTTTAATGCGTCTAAATAGATAAATACGTCACAGACATTATACCGGAGGCTGTTTGTAATCAATATCATGTTTTACTTTTGGAGAAGTGTTAGTTAGTCAGCTCACCTTCAGGTGAGACTAGCTCAGTTTGTTTGCACACCTCACAAACAAAGTGAGGTTAATCCAGAGCTCACATTACCTAAAGGTTACAACCCAGCATGGCTGCTTCCACAAGGCTCATATCAAGGTTGGCTCTGGTCACTGGTACGTTTCTATCTCACCATGCATCAGTCAGCAGGTTTCTCTCTGCAGGATGTTTTTAACCTTTTATCAGTTCAGTCTGTTTAAACCAACTAATGCTGACGTCATCTGAGCACAGCTGCTTCCTAAATGTCCTCTTGAGTGACCTTGTGGAAGTTGTGGTTCAGAACTATGTTTTATTTATGACTTGTAACTAGTTAGGGAGCTTTTTGGGTTTAGCTTTGGCAAGTTGAACCCCTTTGTGTCACGTTTGTGCAATGTAAATACTGTAAATCTACTGTTATGGATATGTGCAATAACATATGCTGATCACCCTGTGCAATAATTATATAATTATCTGACGGACACTTTGTGCAATAATCTGTCAAAACTGTCATCTCATCAATATACATATTGTATTTTTATATTTTATATTGTATTATCTTTTCATTAGCACCTATGGGATTGTCACAATCTAATTTTGCACACTAATCCACACCAAAACAACCAAGATAAAAGCTCATTGAATTAGAAACAAATAAAAGATAAATAAAATACAAGGAAATAAAAATAAAAATAAATAAAAATTAGTAAAAAGTAAAATAAACACTATAATGATGATGATAAATAAAATAAGTATTACAAATAAAAAACATAAAATTATAAAACACTTCATAAAACCCAAACTTAATAGATAGGTTTTTAGTTTGTTTAAAAAAATCTATATTTTCATCTCCTCTCAGCTCCTCTGGAAGGTTGTTCCAGCGGCCGGGAGCGTAATGGTTGAAAAATGATCCATTCAGTTATCAGAATCTAACAGACATGTACAGTATATTCCATAAATATCTATGACATGGTGTTATGTACTGTGTGGAGTTACAGTTTGTTGTTTTTAATTGAACTACCACAGGGTTTTTCATTGTTGCAGGTTTTCTTTTTTTAATATTGGCATGAATGTCATTTTCTGGCAAACATTCTGCTCACTGTTTATGACTAAACATGAAAGATCAAAGGTTTCTGTTTATACTATAATACATGCAACACATTGCTACATAAATACATTTACTGTAAACACAAATGTGCATATCCTTTTTCTGTGGTTAATTGTGAATGAAGGTCTGAACCTCTGGGTTAATCAAATGGAGGTCAAAAATGACCTTGATTGACCTTCTTCCTATCAAATATATCCAGAGAGGAGCTCCTGGTGCACACAGTCTTCCCTCACAAACAATGAATCCCTCATAACGTCATGAAACAAGCTGCAGAGTTTTGTTCGGTGCATGCTGTCCGTCACACAGGCATCACTCTGACTTCATGCTGCTCTCTCTTCCCTCTCAGGAGGAGGCAGTGGAATCGGGCGGGCGGTGTGTCAGCGCCTCGCCTCCGAGGGCGCCTCCGTGGTGGTCGCCGACCTCAACGAGGAGTCGGCCAACGAGACCCTCGGGAGCCTCCCGAGTGGCCTGAGAGGACAGGGACACATGGCGGCGGTGGTGGATGTGTCGTCAAAAGAGAGCGTGAAGAAGCTGGTCACGAGTGTACAGGTGTGTGGTGCAGACAGGACATTAAAGTCATGACCCGCAACCTCGTCTGAGAAATGCATTCTTGTTAGAATGCTGCAGGGACTGTTGCACGTTTTCTTTTCTGCTAACAGTTGATGTCCTCTTCCTTCTGCAGACCCAGTACTTTCAGCCTCCCTCAGTGTGCGTGAACGCAGCAGGCATCACCCAGGACGACTTCCTGCTCAACATGTCGGAGGATCAGTTTGACAAAGTCATCCAGGTCAACCTGAAGGTATGCAGCCGTGACACCCCGGGGCCTGCACCGCCAAGCTGAGCTGACAGCTTATCCGGCTGTCTTTGGGCTCAACTCTGGTTTTTCCAGTTTCACAAAGTTAGCTTGCTTTTAACAGGGGTAACCTACGCTGCAGGGCAACTTCAACAGCCCGACTACTGACCTACAGGACTACCTACGCTGCAGGGCAACTTCAACAGCCCGACTACTGACCTACAGGACTGCCTACGCTGCAGGGCAACTTCAACAGCCCGACTACTGACCTACAGGACTACCTACGCTGCAGGGCAACTTCAACAGCCCGACTACTGACCTACAGGACTACCTACGCTGCAGGGCAACTTCAACAGCCCGACTACTGACCTACAGGACTGCCTACGCTGCAGGGCAACTTCAACAGCCCGACTACTGACCTACAGGACTACCTACGCTGCAGGGCAACTTCAACAGCCCGACTACTGACCTACAGGACTGCCTACGCTGCAGGGCAACTTCAACAGCCCGACTACTGACCTACAGGACTACCTACGCTGCAGGGCAACTTCAACAGCCCGACTACTGACCTACAGGACTACCTACGCTGCAGGGCAACTTCAACAGCCCGACTACTGACCTACAGGACTACCTACGCTGCAGGGCAACTTCAACAGCCCGACTACTGACCTACAGGACTGCCTATGCTGCAGGGCAACTTCAACAGCCCGACTACTGACCTACAGGACTGCCTATGCTGCAGGGCAACTTCAACAGCCTGACTACTGACCTACAGGACTACCTACGCTGCAGGGCAACTTCAACAGCCTGACTACTGACCTACAGGACTGCCTATGCTGCAGGGCAACTTCAACAGCCCGACTACTGACCTACAGGACTACCTATGCTGCAGGGCAACTTCAACAGCCTGACTACTGACCTACAGGACTACCTATGCTGCAGGGCAACTTCAACAGCCCAACTACTGACCTACAGGACTACCTATGCTGCAGGGCAACTTCAACAGCCTGACTACTGACCTACAGGACTACCTACGCTGCAGGGCAACTTCAACAGCCCGACTACTGACCTACAGGATCCAGACAGGAACTAAAGGCCTGCATTAAAAATAAAGGGACCATTAATAAAGAGCAACAGATATGGGTGTAGGTCAGTAGAATCAGCTGTTCCAGAGAGCTTTTATTGAGAAACACAGGCATCGTTTATGACACTAAATATAATGATGACGATTTAAGTTGCTGATTTTACGTTTCCTCCTGTCAGCCTTAATGCTTTTACTCTCTCATTCAATCACTGCAGCTCAGAAAAACTTTGTGATAAGAACTGGTAATGAATAGTATATTCTGTTGTCTTTTATTAGAAAAAAATCTGTTAATTATCTCCCATAATTATTAATGCAACATTTCAATCAGGCATGAGCTGCCTCTCCTCTCTGCTTTGGCAGCAGAAACAGGGTTACATTATTATTAGGGCTGTCAATCAATTAAAATAGTTAATCACGATTAATCCCACATTTTGTATCTGTTCTAAATGAACCTTAAAGGGAGATTAGTTAAGTATTTAATCCTCTTATCAACATGGGAGTGGGAAAATATGCTGCTTTATGCAAATGTCTGTACATATTTATTATTGTAAATCAATTAACAACACAAAACAATGACAGATATTGATCCAGAAACCCTCACAGGTACTGCATTTAGCATAAAACAATATGCTCCAATCATAACATGGCAAACTGCAGCCCAACAGGCAACAACAGCTGTCAGTGTGTCAGTGTGCTGACTTGACTATGACTTGCCCCAAACTGCATGTGATTATCATAAAGTGGGCATGTCTGTAAAGGGGAGACTCGTGGGTACCCATAGAACCCATTTACATTCACACATCTGGAGGTCAGAGGTCAAGGGACCCCTTTGAAAATGGACATGACAGTTTTTCCTCGCCAAAATTTAGCGTAAGTTTGGTTATTTAGCCTCCTTCCCGATAAGGCAGTACCACATGGTTGGTACCGATGGATTCATCAGGTTTTATAGTTTCATATGATGCCAGTATCTTCAATCTTGCTTCAAAACTGAACCCGCTACCACCTAAAAATCCCAAGTTGCGTTAAAAAAATTTGCGTTAACGCGTTATTATAGCGTTAACTTTCACAGCCCGAATTACTTTTAAACTTTTTTATGTGCATCATATTCATCATAATTTGTTCATCATCAGACAGCCCTTCATCTCTGTCTTTCTGTTACCAGAGAACAGAACAGAGTGAAGTGATTTATTCAGTCTTCTTTCCTCCTGCGTCTTTCCCAGGGTTCATTCTTGGTCATCCAGGCTGTCTCTCAGGCTCTAGTAGCTTGTGGAGCACCCAAAGGATCCATCGTTACTGTGGGCAGCATTGTGGGAAAGGTGAGATACCAGCAGGCTGTAATATTAATATTATATAACATTATATATATTAATAATATACAGTATATAATAAAGCTGAAGCTTCCCAGTTTCTATCCAGAAAGGCATTCCAATAAGTGTGATAGTGGGATTGTCCCGAAGTGTTAAATGTTAAAGTGAGCAGTACTTTCAGTCTGGACCTGTCTTTTATGGGACGTGTCCACAGGGAAGTTTTTTATCCTGAGGGATCACCTCGCTTCCCAGCGTTGGACGCTTGATGGGCTGCCACTAGACACTGGCTGCTGCTTCTAGCTTTTAAACCGGAAACTTTCTTCTCTTATGTCACGAACATAGTTCACCGAAATGTGCTTATGAAAACATTTTATGCGAGAAATAACGGTTAGTTTAAAAGTTTCTCGGGATGTTTCAGAGGCAGCGAGTCGTACCGCAAATCTTATGCACATCAGGGGCCAAAAATGAGCCTAGACCTCAACGTGATGCAAATGAGGAGCGGCCAACGTGACGCCCCCGTCTACCGAATTGTGCCGCCACGCCACCAAAAAGCACGACTGCTTACAAATGCCAAGTTCATAGTACATGACAAACTGCATGTGATTATCATAAAGTGGGCATGTCTGTAAAGGGGAGACTCGTGGGTACCCATAGAACCCATTTTCATTCACACATCTGGAGGTCAGAGGTCAAGGGATCCCTGTGAAAACGGCCATTCCAGTTTTTCCTCGCCAAAATGTAAGTTTGGAGCGTTATGTAAGCCTCCTTCCCGATAATCCAGTCTGACATGCTAGCTTTAAAACTGAGCCCAATACAACCTAAACATCTCAAGATGCGTTAAAGAAGTTAGTGGCGTTAAAATGAATTTGCGTTAACATGTTATGGCGTTAGCTTTGACCGCCCTCAAACTAAAACTCTAAAACACAATATGAATGCGTAGTTGGTTTGAAAGCAAACACATTCCAGGAGCTGGTCAATGAGCTGTTCAGTCGTCTGTGAAAGTGTCTGCTGGGAGATTTGAACTTTGGCTGTTGCATGAAAAACCTCCAGTGACACGTTACCTAACGCATTGTTTCCTCGTGTCCGTGTGGTTAATGTTTGTAGGTGGGAAACATCGGACAGGCAAATTACGCCGCCTCTAAAGCAGGAGTGGAGGGTTTAACCAGGTCCGCCGCCAAAGAGCTCAGCAGGTGAGACGAGTGTGATGCAACTCTATCACATCAGGACACGCAGAGCTGACTACATTTAAAGAAGAATCCTCAGTCATTTGCTTTTCTTCTTTTCCTCCAGGTTTGGGATTCGGTGTAATTGTGTGCTGCCGGGTTTCATATCGACTCCGATGACAGATAAAGTTCCAGAGAAGGTTATTAGCAAGGTACAGCACACACACGGGTACACACACATTTAGTAACGCTTCATCTATCAGGAGGGAAATCACCACTCAGGTCTAAACTGCCGTAGTAATATTCTTGTAATGTAAATTGCATTTTGTGCATTTCCAATAAGAGAAGCCATTTAAAGTTTAAAGTTCAAGACGTACCAAACAAGTTGGACATTGCTGGCTGTGAATTAACGTCATAATAAAATGTAAACTTCCCTTTAATACAGTAAACAGCTCTCGGCGATCTTTAAACCACAGCAAATAAAACTAAAACCTTCTGCATGACTAAATATTACCAGAGGCCTGTACTACCAAGCCAGATCAACATCCCCAGGGTATCTTCTCCTTAACTGGCTTCACTAGCCCTAACAAACGAGATCACGCTAAGCGGACATGGACGAGTCTACTCTCAGCAGAGCGGCACATTTTACAAACCAAGAGACACTTTAATATTAGACAAATACGAAGAAGTTAAACACATAATCAGACTAATAATAACACCGTTGAACAAATTGCAGATGTGTGAATGCGTAAATTAACAGACTTATTAATTTAATGCCCTTTAGCAACTATGAGGCGTGTATGAGTATTTCAGCCTTCTTTCAGCTGCATCCACAACTTCGGCGGTGTGAAACGGACTTGAGAGCAAGTAAAAAAACATAATTCAAAGTGGTAAGCACCCACTTTTTCTCTCTTACTTCACCACTCACTTCCCACTTCCCGACCTCGGGCTTCACCAGATATAACTTTGTTTTTTTTTTGGTGCTTCCGTGGAGTTTGTGTTGGAGTCTGATTTGTGGTGGGGGGCTGGTCGTTTGTTGGCGTTAGTGGACTCCATGAACGTTAGCTATGGTTGCACACTCTTAGCCGTGAAGCGTGCATGATGTCACACCTGTTAGATTTTTCCCAGAAAAACGGGTCCGGGTTCTTCACACTAAAAGTAGACTACAGGCTGGTAGAGGAAACCCAGAAAGTCGCTTAAGGTCTCATATTTTAAATTAGGTTACAACCTGTTGACACATTGGCAATAAAAAAACGATTAAAACACATTTATACATGTAACGATGTACATACAGTCCCTTTAATTATAATCTCCAATCAAATGAAACCACGGCAGACGGTCCTGACTCTCTGCTCTGCTCATCAGTAACAGTACCGTCCTCCGTCACTCTGTCCTGTGTCATGTGTTTTTGTGTTCAGATGACGTCCTTGGTGCCTCTGGGAAGAATGGGAGAGCCTGCAGGTCAGTGAAGCCTCGTGTTGATTTATCACTTTTGTACATATTTATAACGGAGAGGATGTGTGCTTTTCTAAACTCCCAACAACACCGGAGTCTGAACTTCTGAAACATTTCTCATGTGTGTCTCAGATTACTTATTGCTGCTGCTGCTACAGCGAAAACAGATTTTACTGGTGGACACAAAACACTTTGAATTGTTATTTAAAATCTCCCCACACCTGTGATCCTGTCATCTCCCTTTGGTTTTCTTCCTGTGCAGTGAAATTAAAGGACAGGGATATGGATTGTATCTAGTCTTCCATCCAAGACCCCATCACACTGTTGACTTGTCCTTCTGTCTGTCCCCCTCCAGAGGTCGCTGATGTCTGTGCCTTTCTAGCTTCAGATGACTCTCGATACATCACAGGAGCCAGCGTGGAAGTGACAGGTAAAGCATGATAAAACACACTTTTAATAATTACATGTCTTTCCATCGTGCTCTGAACTGTGTGTCCGTCTCTGTCAGGTGGACTTTTCATTGGATAAATGGGTTGTCCGTCACACTGTTGAAGACCAATGGGAGGCCAGTTCCTTCGTAGGTATTATTAAATGATTCTACTTGAGTCCGCTCTTCAGTCCTGATTACTGTAGATTATGTTTTATACATCTGGTTGTGAACATGTACTATACAGTGTAATGACACTTGTGTGCCAATAAACACCTGTTTGTAATATTTCTGTACAGAATGATGTATTTTAATTTGGAAGCTTAGAATTAAAACTGTTTTACTATTTTACTAAAGCCTTCAGGTGTCTGTGAAGCCCTACACCTCACGAGCACGCCATCTACAAACATTTTTATTTTTTAGATTTACGCTGACTCTCTGAACGCTGTCCCTCCACCACAGCCTCTTTATATGTTCCATATTCTCTGAGAGCCTTTATGAACTTTACGAGAAAAAAAAATCATATTACGAGAATAAAGTCATAACTTTACGAGAATAAAGTAATTTGCATCTGCCGGAGCCGCAGGTTGCTGACCCCTGGTCTAGGAGACAATAATTGTGCATTGTAAGAGAAGCGTGACATTTCTAACATAGTTACTGAATACCATACGGTTTATTTTCAGATGTGGAGGGAGGTCAGATGTGACCTCCGAGGACCGTGAGAGGTCATATCCACGATGGCCACCAGTCCACCGGGTCTAATGTTCAAACACATTTAATGTTGGAACCAAACAGTGAAGAAAAACATTTCCATTGAAGGTGTCATACAGATGCATTATCTGTAGACTTCTATGTTTTGTTGAGACCTACCAGTAAATAAATCCTGGATATGAACATGAAGCTGATGGTTCTGCCTTATCGATGATATAAACCAATCATCTGCTAAGAAAAATGATGTCATCGTAACACATCCTGAAACCCAACAAGCACACTGCAGTCCAACCACCAGGCGTCACATTCATAATGTTGGTCATCATTTTGGATTCAGATGAAAAGGTAGATATTTGTTTTATATAATGATGGTATGGTCGGACGTCTTCTCCTAACCACTTCTCCTTTGACCTCGATGGAAACGGCATGAGGTCGAGGAAGGATATGAAGGAGGATTCAGAAGGAGTTAGGAAAAGACAACAGCAGTGTTCAGATAATCTGACTGCTCTTTCACTAGGCTCTGTCATTATGATGCAACGGCGGCGGATGTTAGTGACGTCAGTCTGCCGTGGTGAAACTACAATGTCCTGAAGATGGACTACAAAAGGCGCTGCTCCCCTCTTGCGTTCTGCAACTGCTCTTTCAATGACACGCTGCTTCACCTGCGGTGTGTGAAAGAGAGACACCACAGGTCCTCCTGCTGCTGGAACACTATCAACATATACAAAAGGATTATTTTACCCTAAACTTAGACAACCGGTGAAACATATCACTTCATTACCAAGGATGGAACTGAAATAAACAAAGGAATATATGATAAATAATGAGTTAATTGTTGGAGTTATGGAGAAGGTGTAGGACCAGATACTTCTTCCAACTTCTTTTACGACAAAATCATAAAATAGTATGTCGAAAAATTTAGTGAAAAAAAGTCATAGTATAGTATGTCGAAGAATTTTATGAAAAAAGTCATAAAATAGTATGTCGAAATATTTAGTGAAAAAAAATCATAGTATAGTATGTCGAAGAATTTTATGAAAAAAGTCATAAAATAGTATGTCGAAATATTTAGTGAAAAAAAATCATAGTATAGTATGTCGAAGAATTTTATGAAAAAAGTCATAAAATAGTATGTCGAAAAATTTAATGAAAAAAAATCATACTACGGTATGTCGAAATATTTCATGAAAAAAAGTCATAAAATAGTATGTCGAAATATTTAGTGAAAAAAAGTCATAGTATAGAATGTCGAAAAAGTTTAGGAAAAAAAGTCATGGTATAGTATGTTAAAATATTTAGAGAAAAATAATCAGAAAATAGTATGTCAACAAATTTCATGAAAAAAAGTCATAAAATAGTATGTCGAAATATTGTATGAAAAAAAGTCAAACTATGGTATGTCAACAAATTTCACGAAAAAAAGTCTGTCGAAATATTTAGAGAAAAAAAGTCATAGCATAGAATGACGAAATATTTCATGAAAAAAGTCATAAAATAGTATGTCGAAATAATTAGAAAAAAAGTCATAGTATAGTATGTTAAAATATTTAGAGAAAAAAAGGCATAGTATAGTATGTTGAAAAATTTTATGAAAAAAAGTCATGGTATAGTATGTTAAAATATTTAGAGAAAAAAAATCATAAAATAGTATGTCGACAAATTTCATGAAAAAATTATATAATATATAACCCTAACCCTAACCTATATAAAATATAACCTTAACCCTAACCCTATATAATATATAACCCTAACCCAAACGCTATATAATATATAACCCTGACCCTATATAATATATAAACCTACCCCTGACCCTATATAATATATAACCCTAACCCTAACGCTATATAATATATAACCCTGACCCTATATAATATATAAACCTACCCCTAACCCTATATAATATATAACCCTAACCCTAACTCTATATAATATATAACCCTAACCCTACCCCTAACCCTATATAATATATAACCCTAACCCTAACTCTATATAATATATAAACCTAACCCTAACCCTGACCCTATATAATATATAACCCTAACCCTAACGCTATATAATATATAACCCTGACCCTAACGCTATATAATATATAACCCTAACCCTGACCCTATATAATATATAACCCTACCCCTAACCCTATATAATATATAACCCTAACCCTAACGCTATATAATATATAACCCTGACCCTATATAATATATAACCCTACCCCTAACCCTATATAATATATAACCCTAACCCTAACGCTATATAATATATAACCCTAACCCTATATAATATATAACCCTGACCCTATATAATATATAACCCTAACCCTAACGCTATATAATATATAACCCTACCCCTAACCCTATATAATATATAACCCTAACCCTGTATAACATATAACCGGAACCTATATAATATATAAACCTAACCCTAACTTATATAATATATAACCCTAACCCTAACAATATATAATATAGGGTTAGGGAATATATATAACCCTAACTCTATATAATATATAACCACAACCCTAATGGAAAACACAAAGTAAAATTGACTACACTTCCTGTTTTCCTGTTGCATAACCCCCCAGTGTTATCTGGTAAACCCTGGGAGGAGACACTGGTCTCACTCCACTGTCGGGCACCGGGCATCGATGGAACCCCGCTCTGCCGCAGCCAGAACCGGGAACTTAGCAACCAAGCCACCAATGCCACACTGAGGACTGTTCTCTTGGTATATTTGACTTGGTCATTAGGAGTTAGACCTGAAAACAGACTGTGTCACATAAGGCTCAAACCCACAACCTCCAGTATTCAAACGAGATATCTACACACTGAGCTATCTGACCAGATACACTCATGACTGTTCTCTTCGTATATTTGGCTTCGTCATTAGGAGTTAGACCTGAAAACAGACTGTGTCACATAAGGATCAAACTCACAACCTCCAGTGTTCCAACCAGGTATCGACCACACTGAGCTATTTCACAAGTCATAATACAGCGTGTTAAAAAAAGAATCCAAAAAAGTCAAAGAATAAAATGTTGAAAAAAAAGTCATACTATATATAGTATGTCGAAAAAAAATCATTGTATAGTATGTCCAAAAAAACAATTAAAAGTCACAGTATAATGTGTCAAAAAAATAAAACAAGTCATAGTATGTAGAAAAAATGTATGAAAAAAAATAATATTACGAGAATAAAGTCGTAGGTTTACGTGAAAAAAAACAAGAGTCAAGCAGCTCTTTTTAAAAGATTATATATTACAGAAACAATAATTTTTAAAAAATGTACTTACACACATTATAAAATAATACTTTTTTCTCTTTTCAGCACCATATGTTTTTTATGTTGAAACATTTGTCTTCAACACAATAAAAACAAAAATATTTGAGGTCATTCTCTCTGGAGAATCTCAAGGTCAGATTTTGAAGTATGTTTTGGCCATCCTGCCCCGTTTCCCTGCTATAGTAAATACAAAAAGAAAAAGACAAACAAACAGATAAAACCAGACCCCTAGTATGATATCACCCATAGCCACGTTATACTTATAAAACAATAATCATATTTTAGTCCCATGGTGGCTGACAGAGCTGTCTCCTCCCTCTCACAACCTTTCTCCTCCCCGCTGTGGTCTCACGACAGAAAATGAAAAGATCAGAGGATCAATATTATTTAGCACCTCAGAGTAGATCAAAGCTGATTCAGTATTCCCATGATGCATCACAAAGCCCAGCGAAGCCTGAAACCAACACACGCCAAGTCAAACAGCAGCAACGACAAAGAGATGTGACAGAACTGGAGAGTCACCATTTAATCATTACAGAGGAAGCAAAATTTAACAGCACAAGTACAGTTGTTTGAAAAACACTAAAAAAAAAAGAAAAAAAAAAGGGATATTACAATAAAATATGGCCACAGATTCTTTGGTTCTACAAAAAGGAGTTTGGACAGGGGCGGGAACAGAAGCACCATAACTCAGGCTGGCTAGTTTGAGTTTAACATGTGAGTCACTCGCGTTCACTTGACGTTTTTCAAGTGTCAGCTGCAGGAAATAAATACAAAATATACCACATTTGACTGGAATATTTGGTGGTCCGTGTATTTTTAATCTCAAAGCACCCTGTTTGTTTTAAATAAATACATTAGAATATCACTATTTCTGTACAAATGGAATGTAATGCACATTTTCCCCAGTAAAAAGCTTCATGAAATTGTAAAAGAGACTAAAGAAAATGGAAGGACACAAAGTGAATACTAAAACGTTTATGCTTTTGGTATAATTAGCACCTTGCCACACACAGTTTCTTTTCAGTAAAGCATGCATTTTTTATTCACTGCTGTATGAAAAAAAAAGGAGGGAACTTTGAATCTCATATACATATTTAAAACCTGATGTTTCGTGCTTGGATGCAAAATCAGAATGGATGGAAAAATCAAAGTACTCTAGAAAGTGACTCAGCAATACTGGACTGGTGTGTGTGTGTGTGTGGTATAGCGACCCTGGTAGCCTGATCCGTGATCTAAAGGAGAAGAATCAGCCCTTTTAAATAAAAAGGCACCAGTAACATGCAAGTATAATAGCGTCAAGTTCAGCACACTTTACAAAAAAAACAAATGGCTTTTAAATTCACTGATCTAGGATCTTTGAATCTCGCATGCATGCAGGAGGTTGGGTTAACAAATGAACAATTCAAAGAGAGTGTCTGCTGAGGGAAGACAATAAATCCTGCGTCACACTGGACTCCAATAACCTCGCTGCATGACACCAGACAGATTGTTTGAGCACATTTTCAGACTCTTTTAATAAAGGTGGTCATGAAGAGAATGTTACAAAAAGTAGAGATTCACTTGGCGGCAGCCTAAACATGACAAACAAAAGGACCCAGCTGAGAGCTCTGTGCTGAGAGCTCTGTGTTTTCAATGTGAGCAACATGACTGACGAGTCGCTGGACTTTCATTAAGTTCTTACAGAACTAGACGACCAGGAGAGTTAGCCCCCCTTTTGTCATCATTTTCCGGCCAGTTCGGTGTCGTTGGATTTGATTTTGAGTAGAAGATCTTCAAGTACAAAACAGATACAAATCTGAATCTGAATGACTAAAGGATCGTTCAAACCATCATAGATGCAGACGGCTACACAGGAGCCTCTCGCACCTCTTGTCGGTCAGAAAAGGGGCGACTGTCAACCACGTTGCTCGCAGTGTGAAATTAAAGAAAAGGAAATGTCCAAGTGTGACCCTTTTTGGGGGGAGGGTGAAGGGGGAGGTAGAGCAGGTGAGATGAGTGGAAAAAGAGAGAGAGTGAGACAGCAGGGAGGAGAGAAGAGTGAGAGGGGGATCAGGCTTGACCTCTTCACCAGGCCGGCCTCTTTCGCTGCTGGTAAAGAAAACACCGTTTGATTCCGAAGAACACTCTCTCCTGTGGTTTCGTTTTTCTTCTTCCTTTCTCTCGCGGTCGTAGCGCCCAAACGATGGTCTCCTCTCCGCAAGTTTTTTTTTTTTCTTTTAATTTCTCTCCTCTTTACTTTTTGTTTGACGTCCATTAATTGTCGGGAGGATGTTGCGTTCCCCAGGCACGTACTTGAGCGTGAGTGTTTGTCTCACAACAGCATCTGCGTATGTAAATGTGTGTGTGTGTGTGTGTGTGTGTGTGTGTGTTTCATATCATTTACAAGTTAATTTACAAATTACTGGGCGTGTATGTTGGCGTGTATATTATATATAAGTGTGTCTCTAAGTGCATGTGTGTGTGTGTGTTGAGTATTTGTTGTTCTTTGCATGATGATTTGTGGAAGTGTGTGTGTGTGTGTTTTAGCCTTGGAAACAGACAGGTCCCACATCAAAGCCAAACTGCTGGTTGCTCTCCCCAAAGTCTGACACCTTGATATCCAGCAGAGGAAGATGCTCCACCTGCGGCGTGTTGATCTCCAGGACTGTCCTGTCGAAGCCCTTACGATACTGCAGAGAGACGGACACACGTGTCATATTTACAGGTGGCATGATGAAATAACATCATTTTAATTATGTTCATATTTAAGACAGTTCACAACTGATGAGATGAGGTGGCCCGGTGCTTGAAGATCACAACGGATTATTATTTATCTTTCCCATTCAAAACAAGTGAAAACATATCTTCCTACATAAAAATAATACAAAAATAAAATAATAAAATACTGATATTTTCAAACGTAAACTAAAAAGCCATCTCTTTAGTCTGGCATTATGTAGTGTTTTATAATTTTATGGTTTTTATTTTTAATACTTATTTTATTTATCATCATCATTATAGTGTTTATTTTACTCTAATGTATTTAATCAACATTTTAATGCTGATCATTATGATCTCTTTTATTCTAATTTATTTTATTACAATTTTATTATTTTAATATAATCTGCTTATTTTGTGTAGTTTCATAATTTTGATTGTTATTTTATTTATCTTCTATTATCTTAAACACCCATCTCTTATTGCTTTCTTATTCAATTAACTTATCTTGGTTGTTTTGGTGCATTAGTCTCCAAATCAATTTTTAACACTCTGTATTTTTGTCGATTGTCTGTCCAGCACTTTGAATTGCATTTGACTTGTTTGAAAGGTGCTATATAAATATAGTTTGATTGATTGATTTGATTCTATTTGTATTTCAATACATAATATCCAATAGACAGTAGATCAAAAGAGTCTTAAGTTAAGCTGAATGCTTCATTACATCCTGTAAATGTCGACAACAACACTGGTAGAAATTGAAAAGGTAGTTTTCAGTCACGACAGCACAAAGTGCAGTGGTGTGGTTTCTCCTGTGAGTTCCAGCTTATTATTATTATTATTATTATTATTATTATTATTATTATTATTATTATTATTATTATCATCATCATTATAGTGCAGCATTATCAAAGATATACTGTTTTCCACAAAGACTCAATAAGGTGTGTAAACTCACAGAGCAGCCGTCGACCAAGGCCTTGATGTAAGGGTTGGTCTCGTAGCTCAGCATCTCGTCGTTGGCGCCCTGGAGGTGCAGCGCCCTGTCGTAGTTGTTCTTGGCGCTCTTGTCGGCCCAGGCCACCGAGCGGTGGCAGTGGTAAGTGAGGGTCTGGCGGGCCTGGACGCTCAGGAGACGCAGGAAGCCCAGCTGGACCACGCCAACGGGCTCACCGGTAGAGTCCACGTAGGAGAACTGGGAGGAGGAGGAGGAGGAGGAGAGGAGGCAGTAGGGAAGAAAAGGTGGAAGAGCAAAAGGAGTAGAAGGGATGATGAAAATGAGTCAGGAAGAGAACATAGATAGTAATTAAGTAACTAAGAACAAAAGTTTGCCCGCCAGTCTTCATGTCACTGAAGGGTTACTAACCTTACTCCCGGTGGCAAATTGACTGTACCAGGATCCTGGAGTCTCTTTGTTCCAGGAGCTCATCGCCACCTGCCACAAGAATCATCCACATCAAGTATTAGTTTGATATGTTTATTTTTGCACAAATAAATCAAATAACTAAGACCATTTTATTTATTTCTGAGAAAACAATATGCAGATGCAATTGGGAAATTAGTTTCTAGACAGCGGGCCTTCAGACACTGCAAACCTCCACCAACACTGACTAGTACTACCACTCTTTTACACCCAAATACATCATCCATTCTCTGTAACCGCTTATCCCATTCAGGGTCGCGGGAGGACTGGAGCCGATCCCAGCTGACATTGGGGTACACCCAAGGTACACAAAGGGTACACCCTGAACAGGTCGCCAGACTATCACAGGACTGACACATGGAGACTGACAGCTTGCATGACTGTGGGAGGAAGCCGGAGAACCTGGAGAAAACCCACACTAACACGTGGAGAACATGCAAACTCCACGCAGAAGGGCCTCAAGCCGGGTTTGAACCTGCAACCCTCTGTGAGGCAACAGTGCTAACCACCGTGGAAATGCATCATTCTTAAGCCCTTTCTTCTTAACTTCACAGTCAGACATCTAGGAGTTAGTGTTGGGGGGGATTTATGTTCAGAAGGATTTTAAGGAGAACTGACAGCGTTGCTGATTGAGTGGACTGACCGTGTTGATGCTCTTGCTGGGGTACAGGCACGTTTCAACTCCGCTGGTGAAGTTACAGAAGACCTTGAAGGAGTCTCTGGAGCAGCCCTGGTTGGGGTCAATCCAGTACTCTCCTGCAGAGGGCGACAGAGAGGCGAAGCAAGGTGGAAAACAAACGTTAAAACTTGTTGTGAATTATTCAATGAAAAAAAGAGTTGCTGTTGAGCATCATCCAGATGTTGAAACGACAATGATCACCACATCAACAACAGGACAGAGGGACCGGTCCTCTGAGCCGGCGGCAACTACATTTTTTGGTTAATTCTAAGGCTGTAAATCGATTAATCGAAAATTAATGACACATTTTGTATCTGTTCTAAATGAACCTTAAAGGGAGATTTGTCAAGTATTTAATACTCTTATCAACATGGGAGTGGGCAAATATACTGCTTTATGCAAACGCATGTTTATATTTATTATTGTAAATCAATTAACAACACAAAACAATAACAGATATTGATCCAGAAACCCTCACAGGTACTGCATTTAGCATAAAACAATATGCTCCAATCATAACATGGCAAACTGCAGCCCAACAGGCAACAACAGCTGTCAGTGTGTCAGTGTGCTGACTTGACTATGACTTGCCCCAAACTGCATGTGATGATCATAAAGTGGGCATGTCTGTAAAGGGGAGACTCGTGGGTACCCATAGAACCCATTTACATTCACTGATCTAGAGGTCAGAGGTCAAGGGACCCCTTTGAAAATGGCCATGACAGTTTTTCCTCGCAAAAAGCTTGGAGCGTTATTTAACCTCCTTCACGACAAGCTAGTCTGACATAGTTGGTACCGATGGATTCATCAGGTTTTGTAGTTTCATAGGATAGAAAGATTGATTGCGTTAAAGAAATTAGTGGCGTTAAAACGATAACTTTGGCAGCCCTGGTTAATTCCCCTTACCGTCTTTGAGCTCCGGCTGGCTGAGGTGCAGGTCTTGGCAGGTGCGGGCGGGGCTGTCCTGGGTGCCGAGAGGGAAACGCATGGTCTCGATCTCCTGTCGCAGTGAGTTGAGGGAGCCGAAGATCTCCTCCATGCCCTCGCTGCCCATCAGGAACTCAGTGCCGGCGGCATCAGACGCAGGCCTGTCGGTCTCGGGGAGCATCTGGCTGGCGTCGATGGAACGCTTGGACTTGGGACTCCTCTGGATGGGCAGGGGCTGAATGACCTCGCCTGGCGGGCCCTGGGAGAGCAAGTTTATTATGTTAATCAATCAACAGTGAGGTGCAACGACGTGAGTAATGCTAGTGAAGTACTTACTGGAGGTCCAGCAGGTCCTTGAACACCTTTTTCTCCCTTTGGACCAGAACCTCCCTAAATACACAGCATGGACAGGTTACTGCATCGGATCCAAGTTGATGCATTTCATTCATTGTTTTGGTTCCAAACACATTAAAGTATACTCACAGAAGAGCCTTTAGCGCCTTTGACACCTTGAGGACCCTGTAAAAGATAAGAGGCTTTAGTTTCATGATGAGTTTTACTGCTCTCTCTAATCCCTATAGTACTAGTACTTCATAACATCTTCAGAACTGAGGCGAGAGGAAGAGGAAAGGCAGATCGTGGGATAAACAGTTCAGGCACTCACAGGCAGACCAGGAGGACCAGCAGGGCCGAGGGGTCCGGTACCTCCGGACATTCCCTGTTAATGAAACACGACACACGTCCAATGTGAGAATAGTTTACATTATTATCAACATGAATGTGAATAATGGCGGTTGAGTTGTCCCTCTCTCAAGCAGATGTGAAGGAGGTCACACTTACATTCTCTCCTTTTGATCCAGTGGATCCATGAGGCCCGGACAGACCTCGGTCTCCCTTCTCTCCCTGCTCTCCTGGGGGTCCGATGAGACCGATAAGACCTGGGTGTCCCTTCTCTCCCTTGGAACCGGGGTCTCCACGCAGACCGAGCAAACCAGGAGGTCCCTGCAGGAGGAGGAGAAGAAGAAGAAGACAGTGAGGAGATGAAGAGAGAGAGGATGGGAGAGATGGAAGAGGAGAGTTGGAGGGTTGAATGAGAAGGAAGTCGGAAGAAAAGACTGCAGTTTGATGAAGTTGTGATCTTACAAGAGGTCCTGGTGGTCCTTTCTGTCCAGCAAGTCCTGGAGATCCTTGCTCACCCTGAAACACAGATAGAAAACACATTCAGTAGGTGTCCATCCAACATGCAAATATCATCCTGTCTATCAGTCGCATTAACAAATACATAAATAAATCTAAGTCTCTATACTGACCACTGATCCGGGGAGTCCTCTGAGGCCTTCTGTTCCTGGTTTTCCTGGTTGACCCTGGGGCCCGACGGGGCCGGTTTTTCCTGGGGGGCCGACAGCACCTGAGTCTCCCTGTAAATGATGACGACGAGAAACATGATTAAAAAATGTTTTTAAAAGTTATTCCACGCGTTACGTATCAGTATAAGGCAGGGGTCAGCAACCTGCGTCTCTTCAGCTCCTCTCCAGAGGCTCCAGGAGGAGTTTTAAACATGGAAATGAATAACTGTTTTTTGTTTACATTTTCATTCTTATTTATCATTGTTTTAGGTCTATGGTACGACGGTACGACAGAGTATTAGGGCCACATTGAGGAATATTTATTCTCGTAATATTCCGACTTTTTTTTGTCGTACATTTATGACTTTATTATCGTAATATTCCGACTTTTTTTTGTCGTACATTTATGACTTTATTTTCGTAATATTCCGACTTTTTTTCTCGTAAATGTATGAATTTATTTTGTAATATTACGACTTTTTTCTCGTAAAGTT
This sequence comes from Sebastes fasciatus, assembly GCF_043250625.1. Taxonomy (NCBI): domain Eukaryota; kingdom Metazoa; phylum Chordata; class Actinopteri; order Perciformes; family Sebastidae; genus Sebastes; species Sebastes fasciatus. The sequence goes on from NC_133811.1 coordinate 30,745,795, forward strand.
ATGACTTTATTGTCGAAATATTACGACTTTTTTTGTCGTAAAGTTATGACTTTATTATCGTAATATTCCGACTTTTTTTTGTCGTACATTTATGACTTTATTCTCGAAATATTACGACTTTTTTCTCGTAATATCATGAATATATTCTCATAAAGTTATGACTTTATTCTCGTTATATTATGACTTTTTTCTTGTAATATTACAACTTTTATTCTCGTAATATTCTGACTTTATTGTGTAAATCTCAGATGTGTTTTTCCCTCAATGTGGCCCTCATACTCCGTAGTACATTGTCTCTTTGGCCCTCACTGCATTAGACTTATATACTATATACTTAGACTCAGTGGCGGCTGGTGGATTTTTTTTTGGGTAGGGCCAATCAATTTCAACAAACATCCTAGTACGATTCAATGCAAAAAAAGGTATCAAAAACGCATTACTACTTTGCAGTTACATTTTTATCATTTATTTTTGAGTCTTGCAAGAGTAGCGCTACTAGTGCTTGGCTGTTCCATTGTCATGCCGTTAAAATGGGCTGTGAGAGAAGAGAAGTGGAGAGAAGCGAGAGACGAGAAGACAAGATCACGCGAGAACTGACATGAGCCCTGACGAGAACAGAGAGAGACACACGTGAACGTGCGCGCGCACACCATGGGCCAAATCAGTTTGGCCCTCCCGGAAGTCTTTTTTACGGCGCTGATTGGATGAATTGTATGTCATTCATGCTTGTAATCATATATCTTTAATCAGTGATTGGCTGTACTGCTTATGAGACCCGCCTTCCTTGGGCCAAATCCATTTGGCCCCAGAAAGTGCACGTGCAGCAGAGCAGCTGAGAGGTGCACTAGCAGAGAGTTCAAGGAGGAAAGCAGATATTTGGCGCAGTTATCCTATTTTACAAATATTACGGGTATATTCCATAGGTCAAAAACACACATATTGACAATTTTTAGAATTTTTAGAATTTTTATGATTAATAATTTTATAATTTTTTTTTTTTTTTTTTTTTTTTTTTTTTGGTGGCTCAAGGTGGGTGGGGCCAGGCCCCGTGGCCCTCTATTGGCCGGCCGCCACTGCTTAGACTATAAACTGTGTTACCTTCATCACAATGATCAAATGTTTTGCGGCTCCAGATTTTTTTTTTTTTTTTTGCCTAAAATGTCTCTTTTGATATTAAAGGTTGCTGACCCCTGGTATCAGATATGTATCACAATTGCCCAACGAGAAACATGAAAAGAGAAGTTACCTGCTAAAACTTCGGTTGCGTAAATAACAAAGAAGAAGAGAAATACATTCTCAGGTGGCTAATGTTCAGATTCAGACTTTATTGATCCCAAGAAGGGCAATTCAATTCACAGCTTACCCCATCACAAACACACACAGACAGCATCCAGACAAACGTCCGAAATGTTATAGAATAAAAGCAGAGTTAGTGATTCATTCTGGGTTCGGGGTCTGAAATGAAGCTTTTTCCTCACCTGCCACTCACTGAACATTTCTACCGGCCACTTCTGAAATCTATGTAGAACGCTGAGTCAGTGGTGACCTGGACTTTTACCTGCCATAGCCAACATTTACCATGTACTGTGTTTGGCAGGTGGCAGGTGCTAATTTCATTCCTGGCGTGTGTTCATTAATGGCCTATTGAAGGAGGCTGGTACGCGGGCGGACACGGGTCTTGGTGTATGATATGACGCATGACCCAGCCTCTTTCAATAGGCCTCCATTTAATGGAAATTCACCAGGAAGTGAGACAATGATCTGCTGTCTGTTTTCCATGAATTTAGACTTTAACAAGGAGCTGAAAAAAAGTAAAGAAAAGGCTCTGGACTCACCTTAGTTCCCTTCTCTCCCTGACGTCCCTCTGGTCCTCTTGTTCCAGCAGGGCCCTGGCAAATAAAACATATAATAGTGCATATCATTATATTCTCTAATCAAATGTCACAATGTCATCAAATCTACAACAAGAAAGACGTCATAGACTAGATTATTTGATGTCATTGAGCTGTATGTCAAATATATCACAACATCACTGTCTGCACTTATTATTGGATACCGACTGCAAACCTGCAGAACTACCAAGTACTTGTAGGTAAAAGAAAGAAGGTCCAAAGCACTCTTCTGGCAAGTTGTTAAAAAGCCTGTAATCAGATGGCTCTTTCATGGTGAAATTCTAAAAACATATACGTACTTGTAGGGAATCAGGGACTTGACTGACGTCAGTTGAGTGTGTGTTTGAGGCTTCAAGAGCTTGAAATGGTATAAATATGAATGGGAACAGCACTTTATGGTGACATAATCACGTTACCATGACGACGCCAAATGTTGGTTTTTATTTTACTGCCTTACGAGACGGTCAAAGAAATCTATTTACTTGTTGAGGGGCAGGAAAAACCTCCCTAAGAAGAGGGTGACTTTTGACGAGTGTATTGTCCTTTTTTTTATGGAATTTGCTAGAGAGCTTTATCCTGTGATGAAGTAACTGCTCTCGTTGATGGAGTTCAGATCTAGACGTAGACGGGGCAGTTTATGTCACTTGTAGGTAAAATATTTCTTCTCCTTTTAACTCTCAAAGCAAACAACAACAACTTGGTGAAACGCTACGTCACAATAAAACACACAAACATGTAACCAGTGACTCTGGAGGAAAGAAGCAGAACGGATGCATGATGGAGGAATGTGTTCTTATGTAAACCCTCCCTGGTAGGAACAGGTGCCTGTCAGCTGAGGATGGTGACCTTACCCTCTTTCCTAGGGGTCCAGGAGATCCGTTCTCACCAGGTGGTCCAGGGGAGCCCTGCGATATAGGAGGCAGAGAGGAGCAGATTGAGAACACCGAGGCGCTTCACAACACACAACTCACATATCTGCATTGATGCGACTTACAGATTCTCCCGCTTCACCGTCTTCTCCTCGCTCTCCCTTGGCGCCATCTTGACCCTGAAGTAAAGCAGATCAGGATTAGTGTTTTCAGTGTGCAGTGTGTAGGATTTAGCCGGATCTATCAGCAGACATTGAATATCTATGTTTTCTTTAATGTAAAATCACCTGAAACTAAGAATGGTTGTGTTTTTGTTAGCTTAGAATGAGCCCTTCATATCTACATAGGGACGGACAAGCTGAAGTGAAGTGAACTGCTGGCAGCTGTGTAGCCTCATACAACACAGCTTTAACAGAATCTATTATTGATATGGTGGGTAAATAAGATGCTGACATGTATTCTCCAACAAAAGGGGTACTCACTCTGGGTCCAAGCTCACCAGGGGGACCAGGATCACCAGGGAAACCAACTGGACCCTGAAGTTAGAGACAAACAAAACTCAGAGGTCAAACAGTACAGGTCGAAACGTCGTCTGAATTTATGCCAATAAAAAGTCTAAAGAAAAGAGTAATTGATCTGTGTGTCAGTGTCTTTGTGTGTGTGCATTTCATCGTGGGTGTCATACGGGGTTTCCTTTCGGTCCGTCATCTCCAGGTCCTCCCCGTCCTCCAGCAGGTCCAGCAGTTCCAGGTTGTCCGGATTCTCCCTTCTCTCCGCGCTCTCCACGAGGCCCCTGACAACCACGACAGCACACAGCTCTTTGTTAACTCACGGATGCTATTAACCAGTCGGTAAAAAGGCCTGATATCTCAACCCGCCTCAACTCTTTACCTTCTTTCCTGGCTCTCCTAGGATTCCAGGAGGTCCGCTCTCACCGGGCTCTCCCTGTGGAGCAAACAGAGTTTCGTTTAGTTCTCAGGACGAGTTATAAATGAACTCACTTTGTATTTCTTTGGACATCATTAAACTTATAGTGCTTCAATGTTAGGAAAAACATATTAATCTCTGCACCTTCTCTCCGAGAGCTCCAGGATTACCCAAACCACCAGGAGGACCTTGAGGACCCTGAAGAACACACACAATAACGATTAATTTGCTGTTTCAGTGTTTCAATAGAACAGTAACAGCTCGTTGCAGTGTAACCTCATGCACATTACATATTGCTGTCATCTTATAAATACGAGCTGTGAACACTCACATCGGCACCGTTGGGTCCAGCGGGGCCACGGGGTCCTGGGGGACCTGGAGGACCCTGGAAACATAAAGAGGCTCACACTTATTATCATCATTTATGATTTTATTGTGATAAAATAAGTCACTGAAGCAGTAATTATGACTCACCAGAGGTCCAACATCTCCCGTCTCTCCCTTCTCACCTGGTGGTCCTGGCAGTCCCTGGAGGACAGAGGGGAAAGTCACACAAAGAATTAGTTAAACTTAGCAGCTTAGCAGAAGAGTGTAGCGGAAAACTTCATCTACATATCCAACTAAAAGCAAAGAATCTCTGTCTGTGTGTCTGTGTGTCCTTCGCATATCTCCAAACCGTTCATCCGATCTACTTCACACCTGCTGGGTGTATTGCTGGGTACTCGAGGATGTGCAGTGTAGAAGTTGGTGCAATATTAATAAACTGTGAATAAAGAAGCGATAGCGCTCTGTGCAGCAGCGGAGGCGGGGCTCCGGGGCTCTGCAGACTCCATCGTGTTGTTCCCCCGACAACGCTGCAAACAGCAAAACCGGGAGCCGTGCAATGGACACTGATTTTAGTGACTCTCCATATGAAGTGAGTATTCATTATACCTGCAGTCCGATGGGTCCAGGGGCTCCTGGGAAACCTCTGGTTCCTTCGTCACCTTTAGATCCAAATGGCCCCTGCTGGCCCCTCGGTCCAAGCTCTCCATCAGCACCCTGCACCACAGAAGAAGAAAAACAGGAATAAAGACATAAGAGATAAAGAGATAACAATAAGTTAACTGGAAGCACTGTCTTCATCTAGAACATGATAGTAACTGAATGTTCAGTAATGTTCCACGTAGCGTTCGTATCGTTTTTTTTCTTCCATTTTTTGCTAAACAAGTATACAAGCAACTGGCTCTGCAGTCTGTCTAATTCAGTCTTCAAAGTGTTAAAGCTTGTACTTACAGCAGGACCAGGCTGACCGACAGGACCCATTGGCCCGGGTGGACCAGGAGGACCCTATATACCAACAAACAAAAAAACAAGCATTCAAACGATGAGCAAAACAGCGGCGATGCGATAAACAGAGGAAATGGCATTCATTTTCTTTCACACTTGATGGCTTGATGCACGTCACTCACATGCTCTCCTTTTCCTCCCTTGGCGCCCTTCTGACCGTGCTCTCCAACCTCACCCTGCATGCGACAAAGAAACATCACGTTACAGCAAAGACGATGAAACTTTTTTTTTTTAAAAAAAGGACGCATTGGTATGAAGAGTTACTGGCCTTGTCTCCGTCCTCTCCGGCAATTCCAGGTGATCCGGCAGGGCCAGGCAGACCCACGGCGCCCTGCACTCCATCGCGACCGGCCGGGCCGATCGGGCCTTTCTCACCCTTTACAGGCGCAAAAAGAACAAAAAGGAGAATTAATAGTTGAATCTTATTCCACATGTCGAGTCAAAATGCACTACTGCACGGTGGATAAAAACAAATCCCAGAATACTCACAGGAACTCCCTTCTCTCCAGCGGGTCCAGGAGGCCCCTGAGGGCCTGGTCGGCCAGGAGGTCCGACAGGGCCAGCGGTACCAGATTGCCCCCTCTCACCAGGAGACCCCTAGAAAGGTACAATATCATAAAGACAGCACCAATTACAGCAGGTACTTATTAAGTGAATACTTCATTCCTAAATTGGATGGACTGAGATATACTATATATTATTACCGACTGACACAATTTTATAAAAACGTTCCCTAAGTAGGCTTAGGATATTACGAAAATGTATATCTTTTTATGGTTTTAAACGTACGGCGGGTCCAGGAGGTCCAGCAGGTCCTTCACTTCCCTTCAGTCCTCCACCTCCCTGGAAGAAAAGACAAAAGAAAGGATTAATCACCTTCACCTCACTGCTGGACACATTTATCCAAAAGTCACTTTACTGCTATCAAATTGATCAATATAAGCCTGATGATCTCCATTCATTCATTCACTCATCTTCAACCTCTTATCTGGGGTCGGGTCGCCGGGGGCAACAGCTCCAGCAGGAGACCCCAAACTTCTCTTTCCCGGGCCACATTAACCAGCTCTGACTGGGGGATCCCGAGGCGTTCCCAGGCCAGTGTGGAGATATAATCTCTCCACCTAGTCCTGGGTCTTCCCCGTGGTCTCCTCCCAGCTGGTCGTGCCTGGAACACCTCCCTATGGAGGCGCCCAGGGGGCATCCGTGCTAGATGCCCAAACCATCTCAACTGGTTCCTTTCAATGCAAAAGAGTAGCGGCTCTACTCCGAGTCCCTCACGGATGACTGAGTTTCTGACCCTATCTCTAAGGGAGACGCCAGCCACCCTCCTGAGGAAACCCATTTCGGCCGCTTGTACCCGCAATCTCGTTCTTTCAGTCATGACCCAACACTCATGACCATAGGTGAGAGTAGGAACGAGGATTGACCGGTAGATCGAGAGCTTTGCCTTCCAGCTCAGCTCTCTTTTCGTCACAACGGTGCGGTAAAGCGAATGCAATACCGCCCCCCCGCTGCTCCGATTCTCCGATTCAATCTCACGTTCCATCATCCCCTCACTCACCAACAAGACCCCGAGGTACTTAAACTCCTTCACTTGGGGTAAGGACTCATTCCCTACCCGGAGTAGGCCGTAGTAGTTCCTGCTGACAATATTTCTCTTGGTCATACTCACAGGGGTTCCAGGCAGTCCTCTCTCTCCAGGGAAGCCTCTCAGTCCCGGGGGTCCGTCTTTACCGGGGCCTCCGGAGGGTCCGGGGTCTCCCTTGGTGCCCTCCTTCCCTGATGGACCAGAAAGTCCCTGCTCTCCAGGTGGACCTGGGGGTCCTGGGTGGCCGCGCTCGCCCCCTGGGCCGGTCTCTCCTGATGTACCCTGGGAGGAGGGAGGATGGAGATGGAGATGGAGAGGGCATCGAGGGGAAGAAGATGTTGGGAGAAAAGAAAAAGAAAAGGAAAGTTGTGTTGTCATGGAAACTGATTTTCTGTATCAGTGATGAGAAAACTCTGCTCCGTGATCGGGGAAAACTCACCTGAGGCCCAACGACTCCAGGAGGCCCAGGTGGACCCAGTTTACCTTGGAAACCCTGATGGAGAGAAATTCAGTTAACAAAGAAAACTAGAAACTCTAAAGAAAGCGTAAATAGGTACATCATTGAGATCGAACAAACTATACTTCTCTTTGAATCCATCCCACCTCTACACTTCGACATTATAAGAAACTATCTGCAACAGACATTTGAGACATCCTGCACGCTGTCTCACTGACTTTTCTGTCTGTTCGACCTTCATCAGGACCACGACTGGAATCAGTGTAAAAGTCTTATATGAATAAACAGGTGAATCATCTTTAAGAGTAGTAAATACATAAATACAACTTACAACTTCTCCTCTCTGTCCAGGGTGTCCGGGCAGCCCGTCTTTTCCTGGTGGTCCCTGTAAGGATCAATCATACAATCAATTCAATCTCCACCTTACGGGAGCATCAAACCCAAGACCACGTTGGAACAATGTCCTACAAGTCTCTGGAGTGATGCCACTTTGACGGTATCTACAATCGCTCTCTGAGAAACTGGTATCAAGATATTTTTCTTACAGGAGGTCCCTTTGGTCCGGGGAAACCGTTGGCTCCCTGAGGTCCGGGCAATCCCTGGTGAGAGAACAACATACGATATAATAAGAACATATAAGAATACCCAACAGAGAGGCACAGGTGTGAATGTAAAGCTCTGACAAAGTGTTACGCATGCAGGTGAAATGAAGCGCTCACCCTCTCTCCAGAAGGACCGTGAGGACCGTCGCTCCCCGACGTTCCCTAACAAAACAAAAGCACAGTAAATGAAGATTTGGATCACAAACTATTGTTCTTTAATCTCTTTTTGCTTCTTGAGACGGACTTCACTCCAGTTTAGAGACAGGTTATTTTTGAGGTAAAGATCTAAAGAAATACGTGAATGTATAGATAAAAACAGAAAACAGATGGCAGCCAGTGTTTCAGGCAAGACAGCAATGAATATATCACAATACTGGGTCTATAGTGAAGCTCTGGGTGTCAAATTCAAATTGTGAGATTATTGTTAACTATTAAATAAAAAAACAATAATAAACAATAATAATAATCATCATCATAGTGGCGTCTGCAAAGCAGCCTAAGTGGACACAGTTTCTCAGTTCAATCGACAAACCTTTGCTCCTGGTTTGCCGGTGGAGCCCCTCGGTCCTCTCTGTCCTCTGGGGCCCTGATGGACACAAACAAGAACAATTAGTGAGAAACAATGCAAAAGTGATGCTATCTGTGATTTACCTTGATGTTCCACGAGTTTTAAATTCATCCAGCCAACGCTTAAAGAGATGATTCTCAAAGTGGTGGACGCCCTGGGCTGCAAAATAACTTGCTATAAATGATCAAATGGTGCTGTATCATTAAAAAGGGCAGATGGGGACCATTTGTGCCAATAAAGCACAGTGAGTCCATTACTTAATAAGCTGTGGGCCAGTATAACTCTGATATGATTGTGACACACAGCGATAAGATAAGCACTTACTGAAAGTCAGCTTTCTGGATTTATTAGGACTATGCCAGTTCATGCTACTGTTCATTGTCTGAAAGCTTTTGAGATCAATTACTTGACTATAAATGTTGTCAAGTTCAAATGCAATTTGAATAAAATCACTTTCTGTTTAAAAGTATATACTGTAAGTGGTTAGTGTCAGAAATATTGACGTATCGACACGTATCGATACTGAATATTTGAAACTGTTTCAATACTAATTTTCCAAAGTATGGATACACGGGTACCAGCTGGGCGTTCTGCTCTCTCTTCTCTCAGCACGTTCACACACACTGCTATTTATCTTTTAATAAAAATAAAAAAATGTGCGCCCTTAAAAGTACTATATGTAACATTTTACATACATTATTCACTTTATATATCAACTGAGACATTCCTCCACTTTCTCAGTTGCCTATCACAGCCCGTGGACTGATTTCTACGTAACGGACTCGGGACTCTTTTGCAGAGAAAATCCAAAGAAGCCGTTGGTTGCTTCGTAACGTTGCAAACTACAAGCTAGTTAGTATCATCACCAAATAAAATATAGGATCATTACAGAACATTCTCTAAGGGATAATGCTGAAAGAATGAATGAATAAATGTGAAATGGTACCGTTGGTCCTCTTTGTCCTCTTGGTCCTGATTTGCCACCGAGACCCTGAAAAAAACAAACACAACAAAACAATAATTGCAGATTCAGTCAGACAGAAGTGAACCGTAAACTACTGACTGTATGACTTAATCTACAGGATTGATCAGTATAGATCAGGGGTCAGCAACCTTTACTATCAAAAGAGCCATTTTAGGCAAAAAAACAAAATCTGTCTGGAGCCGCAAAACATGTGATCATTGTGATGAAGGTAACACAGTTTATAGTCTATCAGTCTAATGCAGTGAGGGCCAAAGAGACAATGTACTACGGAGTATTAGGGCCACATTGAGGGAAAACACATCTGAGATTTACACAATAAAGTCAGAATATTATGAGAATAAAGTCATAACTTAACGAGAAAAAAAGAAAATAACACATAGAATTACTACTTTATAATATTATGACTTTATTCTCGAAATCTCAGATTTTTTTTTTTCCCTGAAAGTGGCCCTAATACTCCGTCGTACCGTCGTACCATAGACCTACAACGATGATAAATAAAATGATCACTAATAATTAAAAGCCTTAAAAAGCTGAATAGTCTGTCATCGGCTTACCCTCGTTCCCTTCTCGCCGTTTGAGCCGGGGAATCCTGGGAATCCAAGAGATCCCTAAAACAAAAAATCAACATCTCAACATCAGCACTGTTCCTCGCCGTACGTAGGCCCGCCAGTCACCAGGATGAACGAGTATGAAGACGACAGATCGCTGTATATGTGTGTTTTCTCTTACCTTGGGTCCCTGTCTTCCGGGATATCCAGGAAGTCCAGGCACACCGAGTTTACCCTGAAATCACACGATGACATCATTAATCATGATCCTTTAACTTGAATGGGTCACAACCATCGGTAACTTGTGTTTAAATATATTTGCAATATTATAAAATACTGTAAATTCCAAGTGTAAATGTCATGTTTCACTCAAGTGCACCTATGTTTACAACCACAAGAGGGCAGCACAGTGATATTTCCTGCCTGATGTATTGTCAAAGAGGAGGCCTTACACTGATTTTAAGAAAAATAGGAATATCTTGGTAAATTTGTGGGCATTTTGACAATGATATATCATCCGAGATTAAGGAAACATGCTGGGTTTTGATCAGTCTGATCCCGTCCGCGGCCCATTTCCAACATCCCGTTACCACATATGAAACAAACTGGTACGCAAACAGCCTTCTGCAGCCGTGGAAGCGAGCAAACCAACTGGATCGACAGAGTTAACGTTAACGCTAGATTCTACCCGACCTGAAAAGCCTCGCCACATCTCTCTGCGGTCTGCGTGCAGCTGGTTATCAAGTTCAGCGAGTATTTGAGACACACAGCCGGTGAAGTGATTCCGACTGCTGCTGACCAGAGGCTATAACGTCGTGTTTTGAAGGTAAACCTCAAATTGCTGATTGAATTTGGACTGCTGTTACCCGTTTTAAACGCTCGCTGTCGGTGCTACATGTTGTTCCTTTAAGTGAATAATACATAAAGCAGGAAATATCAGTAACCCATCTCGCCTGACTAAGAGCCGATCATGTAATCGTGTCCTGATTGATTGAACTGGTTGTACCTTCTCTCCAACTAGTCCAAGTGGTCCGAGCTCCCCGGGGGGTCCGACGCGACCCTTTGGCCCCTCTGGACCGTCCTCTCCTCTCGGCCCTGATACTCCGAGCTCACCCTGTCGGCAGGAGACAAAGCAAAACATCAGAATAACGCTAACACAATATATATATATATATATATATATACCCAGTTTCATATGTGGATATAAATAGATAGAGATAGACAGAAAAATGAGAACGAATAAGTCGATCAATCCTTCATTCATTCATCCATCAATCATTCTATTAATGATCTGATTAATGTATCTTACCCTCTCTCCCTTGACACCGAAATCTCCCTTAATTCCAGGGAAACCATCTTCTCCCTAGAAACACAAGCAAAACACATCCAGCACATATTCAGCAAAATACTATATCAACCTTTTTAACATATTAATGTACACTATGCCACTGTGTGGGTGAGTGGAAGTATCAGTGCATCACTTACCTTCTCTCCCTTGTGGCCCTTCAGTCCACGGATTCCTTGACCTCCCTGCAATTAAAGCATTGCATAATCAATACGCTGAGGAATTAGGGCTGTCAATCGATTAAATTATTTAATCTCGATTAATCGCATGACTGTCCAGAATTAATCGTGATTAATTGCAAACTAATTGCACATTTTTTATCTGTTCAAACTGTACGATGTATTATTTAATACTCTTATCAACATGGGAGTGGTCTTGCTTTATGCAAATGTGTAAGTATTATATGTATATTTATTATTGGAAATCAAATCAATCAAAGATTGCACGGTGGTGCAGTGGTTAGCACTGGCGCCTCACAGCTGGAGGGTTGCAGGTTCAAATCTGGCTTGGGGCACTTCTGTGTGGAGTTTGCATGTTCTCCCCGTGTTAGCGTGGGTTTTCTCCGGGTACTCCGGTTTCCTCCCACAGTCCAAAGACATGCAGGTTAGGTTAATTGTGGACTCTAAAATTGCCCGTAGGTGTGAATGTGAGCGTGAATGGTTGTCTGTCTCTATGTGTCAGCCCTGCGATGGACTGGCGACCTGTCCAGGGTGTACCCTGCCTTCGCCCAATGTCGGCTGGGATCGGCTCCAGCCCCCCCGCGACCCCTAACGGGATAAGCGGTTGCAGATGGATGGATGGATGGCAAATCAATCAAAGAGATTTCTAAATGTTGACCATAATTGCACTAATATCAAAAAATTACAGCGACTGTATTCTTAATTTATTTTAATGATTATCATTCATTTTTATTTATATTGTTAATCAAAGTCCTATTTAACTTTAGTTTTATTTAGTATTATTATTTATATAGGCTGTCAATCAATTATAATATATTTATTAATATATAGTTAATTGCATGATTGTCCATAATTAATCGCACATTTTTTATCTGTTCAAAATGAACCTTAAAGGGAGATTTGTCAAGTATTTAATACTCTTATCAACATGGGAGAGGGCAAATATGCTGCTTTATGCAAATGTATGTATATATTTATTATTGGAAATCAATTAACAACACAAAACAATGTGATGTGATGATCATAAAGTGGGCATGTCTGTAAAGGGGAGACTCGTGGGTACCCATAGAACCCATTTACATTCACACATCTGGAGGTCAGAGGTCAAGGGACCCCTTTGAAAATGGCCATGACAGTTTTTCCTCACCAAAATGTAGCTTAAGTTCGGAGCGTTATTTAACCTCCTTCATGACCAGCTAGTATGACCTGGTTGGTACCGATGGATTCATCAGGTTTTTTTTGTTTCTCGACGTAAACATTGCAAGTTGCATTAAAACTTGTACTTGTTAATACACTAAGAAGTTAATGCCGTTAAAACTAATTTGCGTTAACTCGTTATTACATGCAATACCAAATCCTAAAAACAGTAAACTGTGCAAAAGGATCTCACAATCAAAAAACCTGTTTGCATAAAACTAACTGAAATAATAACTGGACTCACCTTGATGCCACGAGGGCCAGGATAGCCGATGCCTCCCTGGGGACCGTTGGGACCCTGGAGAAGAACAAAGGATGAGTTAAGTTACGAAAGTAAATATGTTGGGTGTCATTTTTTACATGCACAACTACACAAAGACTGTACTGTAAATGTTTTTTATTTTATTCAAGCTCTTGGTGAACGGAGTTTGTTAGATGGAAGGCGCGTGGTGTGATGGGAATGTGTGTGATCGACACCCACCTGGTTTCCTTTGGTGCCAGAAGGCCCCTCCTTTCCTGGGTGACCCTGAGAAGGGAAAACAGACAGAGAGCTCAAGCCTCAGGAAGGACATCCAGTGGTGGTGGATTATTCTACTTAGTTCAGTTTTAATGATATAAAGACAAAGGAAGAGACAAACGTACAGGAGGGCCGTCGGCTCCGGGCATTCCTGGCAGACCTGGTTTTCCTGTTGGACCCTGGAGGAGGAGACAAGGTGGTCATGAGTGAGAGTCCAGAGAGTGGTAGTGTGGTACTGCACCTGAAACTGTGTAGCTACCAAGCTGACAAGTATTCACCCACTAACACCAACAAATGACTCACATAGATGAGGTAGCTAGAGACGGTTCTGATTCTCCCTCAACCGTACAAATCACTAAACGGTTGCACTGATCAGGGATCAGGGGGGCAGCGTTAATTAGTGAGCTTTAGAGGTGCAGGATCAGTATCAATCTTCTCACCTAACTATCTACAAGAAAGCAAATAAACACACTTCACAAAATGAATATTGCTTTAAAAGTCTACGAGAGAGACAGACAGCTATAAAGAGTAATCATCAAGCAACCCTCCTCGTCCTTTAATCAGGAGTGAAAGTAGGTCCGGTACTCCGTACCACTAAAAGATTCAGTGCCGTATACGCAGTACCGGGAAGGAGGGCTTCAACAACACTAAAGATGCACAAAGCTCGGAGTGGGAGGAGAACAATGTGAAGGGATGAAGGGATGAAGGTCGGGGTAGTAGAAGTAGTACCGGAAAGAACTTCAATCTACTTTCATACATATCATTTCATGCATATGTTACATCTAATCTAAAATTTTGAGTAAATCTGCATCTGTTCATAATTTCCAGACCATTTGAATAAAAAGATCATCATATAATTTATACTAAAAATATTACAAAAATACTTTAAATATACTTTTAAAATATATCACTTTTACTTTCTGGAGAAATATGACGTTGGATTATGGGCTATGAAATATGTGACTTTCTTATGTACCAGGAAGTAATAATAATAATATAACTTATTATATTATATATAGCGCCTTTCAGGAAACCCAAAGACGCTTAACATAGACATAAATAGACCGACAAACGGAACATAACAAGGAAGTGTAAATAAATATTCACAGCTGAAAAATACGTCTCTCCAAAACTGATATCCTACTGGTTTTAGTTTTTGTGATCTCTTTTACTGCATTATTTGTCACTCTAATATCATGTTATTCAATACAAGAAATACAACAAACTCAGAGTGCAGAATGCAACCGCTGCGATATTGGACATCCGAAACACCTCAAAGGGTTAAATCTGCTTGGACAGATTTTGTGGACATCCTGCTTTTCCTATTTCATGTTACTCCAGTGAGTCAAATCAACGAGTCCGTCCCGGTCATTCTGTTGTATAACTGTTGCTTGTTGAATATATTTCCCTGAACAAGTCCCCTTCCTGTATGTTGTAGTACATATTTTTGGTTTCTTACTTTCTCTCCCGGGGGTCCGAGGGCTCCCTGCGGTCCGGCCAATCCCTGCAAAGAAAAAAAATAGGAATAGATGAAAACACACTCTGAACATTACTTCTTCCATTTATTTTATGAGCATGTGCATGCACGCATTTGATCTTTAGCACACTTAGTGAAAGAAGTTAATATCACAAGTATGTGATGGTGGTGCAGCTGTCCTCTGTCTCACCTGAGTTCCTGGGGTTCCCTGCTGACCTGGAGGTCCTGGCTCTCCTTGGGGACCCTGAGAGATGGAGAGAAGATGAAGTGATGACAGATGAGAAAAATCATATTTTAGAATTACTCATAATAAAAAGTTTAGTGATACTGTTAACAGGTACTGATATGAATTGATTAAAAAGGGTAAGGTTACATGGTCACATGGTAGATAACAGATAATGACACTGACCAGGTTTCCTTTGGGACCGTGGGGCCCGTCATTCCCTCGCACACCCTGAGAAGAAAAGAGCATGATAATCTGAATGAAATCTACAGTATGTCAACAGTTCAAACACACTTACTAATAATAATAATAACTGGCTCATTAAGGTGAAGGCTTTTATCCAACGCACATTTGCAGTGGGAATTATCCTTAATCATAGATTTTGTGTGTCTTTAGATTTGTGGGAATGAACAGGCACTCAAACCCTGCTGCTTAAATTAAACCCATAAATGTCTGTTTACAGGTCTTGTGAAAAAAGTTGTATAAAAGGGGAGACACCCCAGGTGAACGTTAAAAACGTTAAACTTCCCCAGTTGATGGCTGAGCTGAAGGAGGCGAGATTGGAGCAAATGTGATTAAAAAAAGTTATTTTTATAAAACGGTCGGTATATCGTAACAGTAGTACATGAAACAGTTGCTCCTAACGGCATCTGCAAGATTTCACATACCGGAAGAAAACAAGCAGTCAGAGCTGATCTGAGGTCTGCTGTCCAGCTGCCAATCACTCTGAACTTCGACCAAACGGTCAAACTAGGCAGCACTGATCAAAAAACTTAGTTTTTAAAGTTATAATAGTAATATAGTATATATAGTAATCAGGACTATTAGAGTGTTCATACTGGGAAGCTGAGTTGCAGACGTCTCTTTCCCAATGTAAATCTATGGGAAAAAGTATTTTTGGGTCCAATGCACGGAAGTTGCAGTACCGCCGTTTGACCACTACGAAAGTCCGTATCGACGCTTTTCCTGGGGGCTTGAGCTACATTAGTGTTACTAGCATAACACTGTCAGCGGTCGAGTTGCATTGTGGGGAATGTAGGCACCAAGGAAGTAGAATATGTAGAATAAAAAAAGATGATGTCTCTGATTCTGCTGCATCGATTTTCATCCTTTTTAAGCTGTGATTCAGACAATGTTATCGGAGAACTGTACCGAGTCCTCTTAAGGGCAGACTTCAACCGCTGTAGCCAAACAACTCTAGTATACATAGAAATACATGAGTGTCAAATGGATACGTGGGACTTGAATCCTAAATCCTGGGTGATACCGGGCGTCTTGGTGTTGTTTTGAGGTAAGTGTGGGACCATTACATGTTCATTTTTAGGTTACTGGATATCCCCCTGCTCATATCAGATCACAGGGTTGTTGTTTCAGGAGGGCTGTGGGTGTTAACGGTGGCCACAGAGGGACAAAACAATGCAGCTAAAATGACAGCAACGAGATGCGGTTTAAAATAGTTTTTACTCACAGGAGGTCCGGAGATTCCAGGAGGACCTTTGGGTCCGAGCAAACCACGAGGTCCCTAAAAACACACACACACAAACACACACACACAAGCCTAGATCAGTCAGTCATCAAAATCACATAAATGACAGATTCAATCAGGATTCTAGAGGGGCACTCACTGGTTCACCTGGGAGACCCCTGGGTCCGATGTCTCCGTCGTCTCCCTGGAAACACACAGAAAGGACATGCGATGAGGACGGGAAGGTGGTGATTATTAACAGTTAACAGGAGTGACACAATGACAGATGTTACTGAGTAGTGCCTGGAATCATTTCATCTTCATACCCTCTCTCCGTCCTCTCCTTGAGGTCCTAAGGGTCCCATTACTCCTGAGTCACCCTGGGGGAATGAAACAAATCGAGGAGTGAGGAATCAGAAAAAGATTACACAAAGATTATAAAGATATTCAAGTATTTAACTTCTTATACATATTAAAGAACAATCAATAATGTTTTACTACAACTACCACTATTACTACTACCACTATTACTACTACTACCACTATTACCACTACCACTATTACTACTACCACTATTACTACTACTACCACTATTACTACCACTACCACTATTACTACTACCACTATTACTACCACTACCACTATTACTACTACCACTATTACTACTACTACCACTATTACTACCACTACCACTATTACTACTACCACTATTACTACTACTACCACTATTACTACTACTACCACTATTACTACTACTACCACTATTACTACTACTACCACTATTACTACTACTACCACTATTACTACTACCACTATTACTACCACTACCACTATTACTACTACCACTATTACTACTACTACCACTATTACTACCACTACCACTATTACTACTACCACTATTACTACTACTACCACTATTACTACTACCACTATTACTACTACTACCACTATTACTACTACTACCACTATTACTACTACTACCACTATTACTACTACTACCACTATTACTACTACTACCACTATTACTACTACCACTATTACTACTACTACCACTATTACTACTACTACCACTATTACTACTACTACCACTATTACTACTACTACCACTATTACTACTACTACCACTATTACTACTACTACCACTATTACTACTACTACTGCTATTACTACAACTACCACTATTACTACTACTACCACTATTACTACCACTACCACTATTACTACTACCACTATTACTACCACTACCACTATTACTACCACTACCACTATTACTACTACCACTATTACTACCACTACCACTATTACTACTACTGCTATTACTACAACTACCACTATTACTACCACTACCACTATTACTACTACTACCACTATTACTACTACTACCAACAGGCGACGGAGAAAACTATAGATCTAAGACGAAACTGACAGAAGGCAGGACTCTGAGAAAAAGTCTGTCTGCTACTTCAGCACCACGGACAGCGCCGTGGAGTTATCAATACACAGTTAGGCTGCTGATATTTCAGTCACGGTCAGGGCCATAGATTCTAACTTGCACAGAAGTCAAAGATCAATGAGTCAGGAAGACTAAATGGTAAATGGACTGTGTTTATATTGCGTCTTTCTACCCTACCGGACAGAGTGCTGTATAATCTGCCTCTCATTCACCCATTCACACACATTGACACGCAGATGGCGGCAGAGCTGCCGTGCAAGGCATGGGCGCAACTTGAGGTTCAGATGGATAGATCGTAACTTTATTGATCCTGAGGGAAATTCAAGTTTACAGCATCACCGTTCCATAGTGCAAAACATGTTAGTAAAAAGGCACAAGTAAGTAGCACAAAGTATAAAAGATATACCAGATATAAAAATACCAGGAGATGAAGAAAACTGTAAAGAAATTAATAAACTGAGATACAGGACTATTATTCACTAAATGTGAATATAGTGCAAAAAGTGATATAGTGCTGGATAATAAAATATAGGAGATGTAGAGTCCAGAGGATTAAGAGATGTCAAATATGGAATATAATAATAAGGAGCTGAGGTAGAGTTTTTTAAAAATAGATTAAAGTGCAGAATAAAGCTGTACATTGTTTGTAGAATACAGTAAAACAAGTCTAAAAGTCTGTAGTGTCTCACTCAACACTTCTACATGCAGACAGGAGGAGCCAGGGATCGAAACTTGTGATTAAAGGATGACCCTCTCTACCTCCTGAGCCAAAGCCGTCCCTACCTAGACTAAACTAACATATTCCACGACACAACCCCTCTGCCCCTCCACTCTCGCTGCTACTAGGGGATGGAGAGGCAGGTTAACAAGGAGCATGCATTGGGGTCATTGCATCCCCCTTCATCCCCTACACAAACTGCCTACTGACTGCTACTAGTAATAAGTGATTGTGGTATTTTGATCATAATTAGTTTTAGACTCACCCTGTGTCCTTTGTCCCCAGGCAAACCAGGAAGACCATCAAAACCGCGGTCACCCTGAGAGAGACAAACACACACACGTCAGATATTAATGCTGCATTGCAATAGATGTAAGAATGCATCATAAGTGGAGTTGAATTAATAGTGAGTTTGAACGTTTTGCACAAACAGTAGCTGTGGTTTCGGGACGCCAGAGACAGTATTGGATGTTAAAGTGCACTTTATTGTCCCAGCGAGACCAAGTACAAGCTGGCTTAATCATATTCCCGTGTAGCCTACCAGGTTATACATTTATCGTTTCATCACAAAATAAATTGAACTACAAGCACCTAAAGACTCTGGAGGGATAAAGGTTTAATCTTGAGGTAGCATCACAGTTACTGCCTGTATGAATCGGCACTTAAATGATCTATTCCAGGACTTTCAAAATGTCAAAGTCAGCTAGAAACAAAGAGAGATAATCACAAGCCAACAGAGTTCATGTTGACGATGTCTATAAAGGAATGACACCAGAGAGAGGTTACCTTAGATCCAAGCTCGCCTGGCATCCCGCGGGCACCATCAGCACCGGCACGGCCCTGTTAGGAGACAAGCAGAGGAACAACGTGTTATATGAGACACGGTTGAACCACTTTGACAACTCTAACCATGTTTTGTTTTTGACAGGGCATGCTCGGCATAGACAAGGCAAGCCGGACGTTTCTCATACTCACTCTTCTTCCTGATTTGCCGGGTTGTCCCATCATGCCCTGGGGTCCCCTGGAGCCCTGGAAAATGAATAAGATATCACATTTTTTGTCATAGATCTGAGCTGAGTATAAGTACAGTAATAAACACGATACTTTACTGTAAAAGGAAGAGGACATGCAAACTTATAAAATGATTTGATTTTGATGTTTGGTCAGAGTTCAGTGTTTTTACCTGAGGACCGGGGTCTCCACCTTCTCCCTTCAGACCATTACTACCTGGATTTCCCTGAAATGGACACAATCACAATCATCATCATCATCATCATCATCATCATCATCATCACCAAAACTATCATATTCTCCCCTTAATAATAAAAAAGAAAAATGCAATTACGAGACGAAAACAAACAAAAGAATATCTGATATACGAGAGATCCATTATGAGATTAAAATCCTTGCATACTGTAGGTTTTGTATTGTGTAGAATCAACAAGATTGTTTTGCAATGACAGCAACAAACTCTTGATATGAACAGGTGATGGTCCAAATGAGCGCAGTACATACCAGGGGTCCGTGGCGTCCGGTGAATCCCATTGGTCCAGGAGGTCCTTTCAGAGCCATCTGGAGAAAACAACATCTCCAAAATCAACGATCAAGGAGGCACATGGCTGCTTGTAATGTTGGTGATGTGTGAAGAAAGTTACTTTCACACATTATAAATCTCCCTGGATGAAAACATCAGCTAAATGTCTAAAATCACTTCAATAAGGGAAGGGTCTTTTTTTTTTTTTTTAATCAATAGAAAAGAAAGGCTAACGTCTACCAAATCATATGTGCATATAATCCTCCACTGATATGATGCTGGAGGCAAACAGTGGACATGTGAAGTGAAAGTGATGACTGACCCTGGCCTGAGACAGGATAGCCGCTGCCTGAGCTTCCTGTGCAGAAACGGACGGACCCTTATCTCCTCCACTCTGACCGAAACGGAACTGCAGAAAGAAGAGAAAATACATCTGTTAGTGCTTCATGAACGGTCGGGGGAAACTGTTGGACGCTGCAGAACAATTACTTGAACTAATAAACAAACAAATCAAAATACGACGGTGAGTTTATGGATTGTGGCTGTCGAGGTTCCTCGCTGATCACCGCGACAGTTATTTGGTCTTTGAGTGGCCAAAATATTTAAAGAAAAGCCAGCATCAAACCATTATAACAGGTATTTATACTGAACATACAGAACATGGGCTAATGTTAAAAACCTTCAAGGAGAGGTAAACATGCACATTCTCAAAATTGTTTGTGGTGCTGGGATTAGATCCCTCCAATATGTACGTCTTCAAATAAAAAATGACACACTTTTCTCTGCTTTATTAGTCAACGTCTCGGTCAACAAGGACCTTCATCGGGACATTCAGTCATCATCATCTTCATCAGTCATTTTTTATTTGAAGACGTACATATTGGAGGGGATCTACTCCCAGCGACACAAAACAATTTGAGAATGTGCATGTTTACCTCTCCTTGAAGGTTTTACCTGGGATCCTCAACCCTGCAACGTAGCACACAAATCCCCATGTTGGAGCAAACACATAGACTATATAAAACATGGACGTAGTCTCTGTGACGTCACCCATAGGTTTCTGAAGGGTGGTTACTAATATCATTTAAACGGTTGAGTTCTATAAAAACTCACCCCCGTATCGTGAACTGTTTTTGTACCAGGCTGTAAACATGTTTATAGCATTTTAACATTGCCGACAGCAAAGCCTAACTTTACCTTTAATGTCATCAGACAAAGAGAAAAGCTCTCCCCTCATTAAGAAATGCTCCTAAATCAATACCAGAGTACTTCCTTGTTTTTTGAATGAGGCGGTTCAGTTGAAGTCGTGTGTGTTTGACCAAACAGCGAGAGACATCCCCGCAAACTCCACCCGAAAGTTGCGGTACTTTCAAAAGGGACTACCAACCTGACCAGGGCCTTTATGAAGGGTAAAAAGGTCCCAGGAACTTAATTTAGACCCTGGTCTCTGCAGTCAAACATAAAGAGTTCCAGGGGGAAAGTGTGGTCGAGACGGGGTCTATGGGGATTGACTCACTATTGGAAGCCAGCCTCAAGTGGCCATTCAAAGAACTGAAGTTTTTGGCACTTCATTTCTAATGGTACGTGTCCACAGCCTCCGTGCTTTCCACGCCTTCCATTCATTGTCTAAGTAAGCAGCCGCGCAATGCATTCTGGTAGCGTGGCGTCGCGATTCGAGAGACTAGGCGTCACGACGCCCGCTCCTCATTTGCATAAAGTTGCTCGTCTACTTTATGCAAATCACGGGCGTCCGACGCGACTCGCCGCCTCTCAAAACTCCCGAGGATCTTTTAAAATAAACGTTGTTGATCCAAATTAAAGACCGATTCATCAACTGCATGGATTATTTCTCGCCTCAAATGTTTTCAGAAACACATTTCAGTGAACTATTTACGTGAAATAAGAGAAGAAAGTTTCCAAACGAGCCTCCAGACTGGTTCCGGTTTGAAAGCTGGGAGCAGCAGCCAACGGCCGGAAAGCGTTCGTCCAATCAGGTGGGGACAGCCGAGTCTAGCGACACGCCCACCAAGCGTCCGATGTTGGGTAGCGTCGCGTCCACTCGCGATAAAAAACGCCCCTGTGGACACGTACTGTAAGCACTACGCGGAGGTCGACGCTTGAGCCAAACATCACTCACATTTATGGTCCATCCAGACGGCATCCATTTCTAATAAAGGATCAGAAGTTAAGGGTGACTCACAGGCAGCATGACGGAGGTTCCAGGAGGTCCAGGGATACCGTCAGCTCCAGGAAGACCAGCCTTACCGGGAACGCCCTGCGGGATGGAGAGAGTGAGGGAGGGGTGAGCTGGCAGGTTCCAGGAGAGAGTGGAAGTGAAATATGCTTCTTGTGCAAGGACCAATAAT
Source organism: Sebastes fasciatus (assembly GCF_043250625.1). Classification (NCBI taxonomy): domain Eukaryota; kingdom Metazoa; phylum Chordata; class Actinopteri; order Perciformes; family Sebastidae; genus Sebastes; species Sebastes fasciatus. Next base: position 30,768,037 of record NC_133811.1, read on the forward strand.
GTCTCAGATTCAGCGCTGATGTCTCAAACGAACCTGCACTTCTTCAGATAAAGTGAAAAAACTCACCCTCTCGCCGGAGTCACCGACGGAGCCGGGAGGTCCAGAGGAGCCGGGGGGGCCGGTAGGACCCTGAAAGAGGCGGGAAAGGCTGCTTAAGTGTTCTGATTACAGACTCAATAAGGTGCAGTTTGATTACGGTGTTGCGTAGGAATATCCTTAACATAAAATAATGTTAATTGTCACAACCTTACAATAGAGAAGTGAACTGGCTAAGGTGCTACCTAAGACTGGCAATAAGCTAATTACACCACTACCAAAAAGAATCCATAGCTAAGAGAATACTAATGTAGAAGAGCAAAGTACAGGATCATTAATGTAACATTTAGAGGTCAGTAACTCGTCTTTCGGACAGAAAACAAAGGGAAGAACCATCATTTACTTACAGATGGTCCCTCGGGTCCTGGAGGTCCTTCAATCAGCATACCCTGCAGGAGTCAAAATAAAGTTAAACGTGTTACGCAGGAGGAAAGAAACCTGACTAAAGGAACCAACATTGCAAATACCTGTCATCACTCCATTAATCATACTGGGATTCATGTTGTTTGTTTGTAATACACCTTAACTAGTACAACCCGTTACTGGAGAGATCTGTATGTTATTTCATCATTTTGGGACTGAAATGGATGAATGGAAACATGTAAAGCCTTTTATACGAGGACAGAAGCTTATCATTTAGTCTTTGGATGGTTGCTGCCATTTGAACTACAAGCTATCTGAAGCTATAGGGAGTTTATTAAGTACCCCACATTGGAAATGAACAGCTGATCAGCTAATGGATCAACTGAAACAAAGATGGACCAATGTAGGTATAACCAGCTGCAGATGATGTCCTGTGACTTAATAGAATAGAAACAGAATTAAGATTGTTAATCATCTGAACACAAACGGACTTAAAGCAAAGGATGCTGTCAGAAATCTTGGTGTTTTAATCGACAGAGATCTCAGCTTCAATAACCATGTGAACGCGATAAACCAAATCAGCTTTTTACCACCTTAAAAACATAGAGAAACTAAGAGGTCTTATGTTAAAGCATGACCTGGAAAAAACATATCCATGCCTTTATCTCGAGCAGAGTGGATTACTGCAATGATCTATTCACGGGCCTGCTACCTAAACAGACCATCAAACAGCTTCAGATGCAAAATGCAGCTGCTAGAGCTCTTCTGATCGCATCACTGCAGTACTGAAGTCCCTACGCTGGCTTCGTACGCTTTGAGATCTAAAAGCAAGATTGTGACTGGAAGGTTGCTGGTGCAAACCCCTGGAGCTTGTGGGAGAAGTGACGGGTTAAATACACCTGCTCAGGTAAAGCTGCTTAAAGACAGTTAGTAACTCACAGGCTCCAGGACAGCGGGGTCTCCTTTCTCTCCTTTCTCTCCTCTGATGGCAGCCTGAGGAAAACACACATGTAGCCAACAACACAGCGTAGTCAGTACAGAGGTGCTCTCTCTCTCACACCATCATAGAGTGCTGATCTGGCTGCATGCGTTTAGACAACAGCTGTACACAAAGACACATTATATGAAACACTATTACGCTATAAGAAACAGAATGATGAAATGAAAACCTGCTTTGCTTGTGATAAAAGCTTTCGTCCAAAAATACCGATGATTCAACGGTTCTCCAAACTGCTGGTCCGTTACTTGTAGAATCATCTGGGCTCAAGCAGCTCTAAATGAAGCCATACACTGCGATAAATGACACTTCCAAATGTCTCTTTATGCGGTGTATGTGATAGTTCAGGTATAATTAGGATCCCCCAATAGCTTCTACCGTGGTGATAGCTATTCTTCCCGGGGTCCTGAGTTTCTCACTATACGCTGTATAGAATAAAAACCCATTTCAACCACTGATGTGGGGACTACGTCTTGGTCTATTTGAAATGCATTCAAATACGGGTGTCTCTGTGATTGATTGAGCTTGCCTGAATAGATGTTAACTTGGTGGCCAATTTAGAATTTTCTTACGCCACACTTTAGGTGGGAAACTGAAAGGTACGGAGCCCCCTAGACCCCTAGGAGAACATCTTTATTAAGTCGTGCCCTCAAGTTAGTATCTCGAGCTGCTTCATAGAGCACTTCATAGACAGTTCACGCATTGCTGACGTACGGAGCCCCCTAGATGATGTACTTCTGTAAAGTGTGAAAGATATTGACAGATTCAAACTTCCTGGATCAATAACTCAGAACAGAAACGTTGTTAAAACACCAACGAGGGCTCTTTCTAACCGTAGTGAGGTAGACAACGAGCTACAACCTCATTTTAATCACAACGAGCCTTTAATCCTCCGAGCTGGACACATTACATTATATATGTTTATATATATATTAATAACATGTGCAGCCGGCTGTGAGGCGTTCCCAGGCCAGTGTGGAGATATAATCTCTCCACCTAGTCCTGGGTCTTCCCCGTGGTCTCCTCCCAGCTGGTCGTGCCTGGAACACCACCTCCCAAGGCGTCCAGGAGGCATCCGTACTAGATGCCCGAACCACCTCAACTGGCTCCTTTTGACGCAAAGGAGCAGCGGCTCTACTCCGAGTCCCTCACGGATGACTGAGCTTCTCACCCTATCTCTAAGGGAGACGCCAGCCACCCTCCTGAGGAAACCCATTTCGACCGCTTGTACCCGCGATCCCGTTCTTTGGGTCATGACCCAACATAATAACAAACAAAATATTAGGGATAATATAGGGAACGAGTTCATACATTTTTTTTCCTAGGAGGTCTGGGGGGGTTCACAACCAATATCTCAAAATGAATACAGAGTGAAGGTTAATTTTCATGGTCCAAATAGGGAACTATGTAGCCGGGCCTAAAGTCAGTGAAGGTAATTATGGCTCTATCCCAGTCTTTCAGCACCGTGTTCAAATTAACCACCGTGGGCAAGAAGGTCCCAACGTGGTTAAAAAACAGGACACATAATTAAAAGATAATGGCCTTTGAGAGACGGCAAACTCAAACAAGTCATTGGAGAGGACACTGAAGACTATAGGATTCAGAAATGGTTGAAACTGATTTAGTTTTTTTGCCTCTGAAGCAAAAACGACTTACGCCTCCCTCGTCTGTCACAGCGGACAGGGCGGGGCCCATGTTGGCATCGACCTCTCTGTTCTCCGGCATCGGCTCACTGTAGTCCCTGTAGGAATAGTCGTATTCCTTGAGGCCCACGTCCCCAGTCACATACTCCTCGGTGAAGGCCTCCTCGCCTACACCGCCTGCCTTGGCGGCGTCTACCTCCTCTCCCACCAACGTCGTCTCCACCTGGGGCTGGGTTGGATTTATCAGAGCCGCGACGGGATAGATGGAGGGGAGATAGGCGAGAGGATGAATCAAGCAAAGATGAAGAAGGAAGGAAGGAAGAGGGAGAGGTTTGAATGATGGGGAAATGTTAAGAAACAGAGGGGGAGTGGAAGAGGGGGGGCATATATAGAAAGAAGTGAGTCTTACCTTTTGCACAATGACATAGGGACAGAAAACAACAAGACATCGGGCAGACTGCGGTATCAGTCCTTCATGCTGTAACGTCAGTCTTGATTTGTTCAGGTGAATTTACAGATTAGCAGGTTTATTATCCTGCCACTTTAAACCTCCTGTTAATCATCTATTGTTGAGCTTTTAATAGGAAGTGTTTCCACCAAAGCATATCCTCATCAGCTTGTGTGTGATGACCTGAAATCTCCAGATTTACCTAAATCTATTATCTGACATTGTAAAGGTCATGCTCGTCTATAGTCCCTAAACACACAGAACTGATCAAAGCACTTTGTGAAAACAAGCTGCTGCTGCTATGCAAAGCAAAAACTATGTTATTTTCTATTTCACTTACCATGGGTGTTTTAAAAACAAATACGAATCCAGTGGAGTTATGCTGTACAGTGAATACATCAGAAGCACGATCACAGCTAATAGTGAATAACATCGGTATAGGTAAATAAGTACATTTGTTCCTAGAATATATCATATATAGAGGTAACATTTGCAAAACATTCTTCGCATCAAAACTGAAAAACAAAACAAAGTCATCGGCTAATATAGATAAAACGGTGATGATGACAATATGGATTATTGCCAAAATAAGTGAACTGTGAGAAACAGATCAGAAGTGTGAGAGACTCATTCTCACATTCTGATAGTTTAGGGCTGTAAAGTAACCCACGGCAACGACTGTATTCTTTAGTTCAGTTAGATTTAGTTTTTTTTCTCAAACCAGAATGCATTATATTCATCTCCCTTTGGTCGCTGTGGTTAAAAACTGCATATCAAATATTCCTATGCGGATCCCCCTTTTCCACAAGATTTTTGTTCTTGCGTCAAGATCTGATCGCAACCTGATGGACGAAGGACCTCGAGATGAGAACAGGAATCTTGTTGTTAGGGAGAGGGGAAAAAAAGGGGAGCCACGTAAAAATGTTTGATGATACGAGCAGATGAATGTGGTGCATTCTCTTTGAAGAAAGCTGTCTTGTCACGTGGCGTCGGTGCCAACAAAACATTGATGTGTGGTTAGAAAGAGAGACACAGAGCTACGTGGTTAAACTACAAAGACTGGGCTCACCACCACACAGGTATTACACTGTCTTCTTCCTTTGGTGATGGAGGTGTCTGGTATTGAGGCGATGATTTATTACCTCCGCCAAGGCCGAACGCCTAGGAAGGAGGTTATGTTTTCACCGGTGTTGGTTTGTTTGTTTGTCTGTTAGCAGGATTACTCCAAAAGTTTGCGATGGATTTGAAAGATATTTTTTGGAGGGGTGGGGTGTGGCACAATGAACAACCCATTAGATTTTGGTGGTGATCCGAATTCAGGAACATTTTGAAGGATTCCGATCAGCCTGAGCATTAAGACCACAGGGTATAACACATGCGCAGTGTAGCTGATGACGCGCTGATGACGCGTTGATGACGTGTGACCCCGCCTCCTTCGGAGAGCAGAGTGTGGATGTGTGTACGGGAGCTGCTGTCCGTCCGCGGTGAGAAAGAACAAAGCGGTAGATGACGGGATGAGAGACAACGTAGTGTAACGTTATACAGACATAACAAGGCTGCTGGATGAGAGACATCCGCCGATACGTTACACGGAAACACTCCGTGTTAATAACAAGCCTACCACCTCATGGTACCGCCAGCTGTGAGCTGGGATCTGTTTTTAAAGTCACACACGTCGGCGGAGGTCTGCGCTCTCCGAGTGCAATCCTAGTTCTTGTTTTTGCCACAGTGCAAATTAAGCAAATCTATCTGGAGATTCTTTATATATTATATTATATTACATTGTATATCTATTCTTGATCTGTGTCACTGACCAGTGTGTAATTATTTTTTTTTTTTTTACCTGTGCAGGGATCTCTTCTTGTCCAATCACCTCACCCTCTGGCACCGTCTCCTCATAGTAATAATCAGTCTCTGTAGCGGTGTGGCCAGCCTCGGAATATTCAGTGTCTACATCCTTGATTGGTCAAGTTGACAGGAATTGGGGGAGCAGGGAAGGAAGTAAGCAGATTTTAATGGAAGAGCGCGGTTAGTTCAAAGTCTGCAAAGTCTGTAAGTGATGAGTTAAAAAGTGGAGAAAAAAAAATGGATCACATCATAAAATTGTGGTTGCCAGAGAGGCAAGGACATTTTTAAAGTTGTAAAGATCCATTTTACAAAAGAAATTTCAGGTAGTTTCAGAATCTCAATGACTATAAACTTTGCCTTGTGCAAAAAGATTTAGGGAGTCATTGAGACTACGTTGCTGAGATTTCTTTTTTTTATTGTATCGTTTTTGCTTTTTAAAGCCAATATTCATGAAAGGGGGGTGAAGTCTGCTCTTACTGGAAGTAGGACTGAGAGCCTCTATCCATCCCTTCAGATGAAAACATCAGAACTTGATGCTTTGGGATGTCTAGTTTCACCCAAGACCAGAAAACAAGAGAGACAACCCCAATCAACAGCCTCACAGAACATAATCCAGCTATGAATTTTCCATAACCCACTAAAGACCCTCACAATGCCACTCTACCTTGGAGCATGTCAGCTTCAAAGTAGGCTTCACATTGAAGGGAATTGAACTTCTACTAACACTTAAAGCCCGCTCTTTAGTTTCTGTGAGGCTGCTTTATTCATATTTAATACAAAGACAGGGAGACAGGTGTCAGAGAGAAAACACAGGTACTTCAAAAAAAAAATAATAGAGAGAGAGAGAGAGAATGACAGAGTGACAGAGGAGGTCTGTTGTGTTGCTTGTGTATACAATATGATAGTATTTGTGTTTTCTCAGGTTTAGAAATCCATGCTCATTCATCATTTCACCGGTACGTTAATGGTAAGAGACGGAGTGCTGGAGTGTATTCAGGGTTCTGAGATCCAGTTTCAGCGTGAAGGTAGGAGTATGAAGTGAAGTAAACAATGAAACAATTAGCCATGCTTCAATGTGCACCGCTGTATCATATCATATGGAGAAGTTGGGGGTGATTGTGATCATATGATATATAAACGGAGGAGAAGGGAACCCAGTTTGGTATGAACCAGCTTCCCCTTCTGAAGACCAGATTTGTCCACCATCAAGGATTTACCTCAAAATGTGCACCATCTATTGACAGATCAACATTACAAAATGTTTTGTTGCAGACCCTGGATGGTGGAAAGATCTTCGCAACCAGATGGGAACAGATGGTACATACGACTCTGGACGTTCTGACCCAAACATGGGCCGTCTTGTTGTACCTGTTGATAACCGTTGGTCATTTTCTTCGCCGGGACCGTCGTTCCACTCAGCGCAGTCTTGCCGAAGGGTGGGAATGGTTTGTGCTGGGATTTGACGTTGATGTCCAAGACCACCTTGGATTTCGTGGGTCTGGGTGGAGTGGGCTGGACGGGGGCAGACGTCGGAGCAACCTTCTTCGGGATGGAAACCTTCTCGACCGTGTTCTTCACAACTTTGCTCACCGTCGATTTGACTAGAGGGACTTTGGTGACCACAGTTTTAACTTTGGTGACCTCTTTGACTTCTGTTTTTACTTGCGTTTTCACCGCCGAAGCTTTGGTGACCGCGGCCTTCACCGTTTTTGTAGGTTCAGGTTTTGATGCTTTTGTGGGTTTCGGCGCCTTAGCTTCTACTTTGGCAGCTGATTTAGCTGCAACGACCACAGTCTTTTCTATCTTTTCTACTTTAACAACTTTCTCAGTTTTTGCTTTTGTAGTGGTTTCAACTTTTGAATTTGCAGCGCCAGTACTCACAACGGCTTTCTTTTCTACCACAGTAATAACTTTGCCATTGCCATTAGCCTTGGCCTCGCCATTGACTTTATTCTCAGCTTTGCCGTTAACTTTGACTTTAACCTCTTTAACCTCGATGGTGGTTTTGCCATTTCCATTGGCTTTCTTCTCTGCTGTAGCTTTGCCATTGCCGTTTCCATTAGTCTTAGACACAACAGTGGTTTTTGACACAACGGTGGATTTTGACACAACAGTTGCTTTTCCATTCCCATTGGCTTTCTTTTCTGCCGAGGTTTTTCCATTTCCATTACCATTGACTTTCTTCTCAACTACAACCTTGCCATTGCCATTCACCTTGGCCTGAGCTGTAGGCTTGGCATCAGCTGCAGCTTTGCCATTGCCGTTCGTTTTTGTTACAGCTGCTTTTCCATTGCCATTGCCGTTGGCCGCACCATTTGCTTTCTTCTCGGCAGCCGGTTTACCATTACCGTTCTTAGCCGGGGCAGCTGTGGGCTTAGATTTAGCTGCCGCTGTTGGTTTGATCTTAGACAAGAGGATCTCTATTGCGGTGGGCTTCGCTTTGGACGGCTTGGCTGCAGAAGACTTGGGAGCCTTTGTGGGCATGGGCGACTTGACTACTAGTTTGGATGATCCAGTCTTGGCCGGCTTAGGAGTGGCTTTGGGTTTGACAGGGGTGGATTTAGTGGGGGCTGCTTTTCCATTTCCATTTCCATTCTTCTAATAATCCGTGATTATTGTTTGGTTGAGATGGTGTTTAGTATGTAAAAAGTGCATATTGACAAAAAAAGAGAATGGAGGAAGATACATGGAAGGGTTGGGAGGGGGGGTGGAAAGCACAAACAAGGGTTGGACAGAAGGAGAGAGAAAGACAAGAGTGGCTGTTTTGAGAAACAATGACATAAAGATGGCCAAGGCTTGGATGATTTACTGAGACTGTACAGGCATTACTGGATACAGCAGAGGATTAATACAACGTTTTTAAACAGTAAGCAAAAATACAACAAGTACTTAAACAAATTAAATATCCACATTTTGAGAAATTTTGATTGAAGTTATTGAAGTTCAGAGCTGATCTCTCCAGTAATGCCATTCCCATGATTACATGACAAAGCAGCATGTTTGCGCTAATATGAACTGGAGCCTGTGGTTCGGCAGAGGCACTGAGGGTGGGACTGGTCAGGTGAAGCTGGTGTTTAACACGCACACGCACACGCACACGCACACACACGCACACACAGTATATAATGCACTGAGCAATCAGACTACAGAGAAGGTTACTGCTGTTTAGCCACACAAAAGAAGGAGAATGGATGCCAGGCGAGCATGCAAATGCATGTTAGTCACATAAAACCACAAAATGAAAACAACAAACAGTACATGATTTCCTCTTACTTACTTCTCATGCTGACATCATTTAATTACATGCAAATTAACGAATAAAAAAAATGAAAGTAACTTGGTGGGAAGGATAAAAAACAGGCCATCACCGTGGATATAAACTCCTCAGATATGCAATACAGAACACAAACAGACTTAAAGGAGACAGACGGTGGCATACATGTGTGTCATGTATTGCCCATACAATGGTCAGATGTACAACCATGAATGCATTTACCAAGACAAAAACATGTGCATTGATTATCCCCAATGTTGGCTGGAAAGTCTGTATGGAAACTGATGACCTAGAAGGACAGTACAGGCAACATGCGGTGACATCTTCCAAGACAATTAAGAAATCATGCAAGTAACAAGACGATACAGACACATGCTTTGGTCAAATAGTATTGCAAATCTAGCTGTGTTATGATCAGTCAGGAGTTTATCATAAAAGACATTAGCCGTGTTTCCTCAACTGTGAAGCGAATTTAAAATTTAAAATTTTTGAAATGTCCCAAAAAATAAATTCGATATTAAACGCATTTCCATCAACTGGTTTGGAGCAGATAAACAAGGCTGCATAGTTTGGTCAGAACGTTGGCAGTATAGGTTTTACGCAATGGCTGTAATCCGCCAGTAAACAGAGTAGAAGAAGAAGTAGAGGCTGCAAACTGTCAACAGAGTCGCCTTGGCTGAAAGTGGAGAAAGGTCTGAGAAGTTTTAATTTTTCATGCTGTCCTGAGACGAAGATATATAAATGTATGTCCGGTAAAACGGCGACAGCAGAAACAGCTGATCAGTCATGTGAGTTAAATGTTCGCTGCATCACAATTTATTGGGCAAAGACGTTCCCATATCTTTATTTAGGGCATCAACTCTTTTTCTTTCGAGGGTTGGCTTAAAACCACCGGAAGCGAGCGTAAAACCTTTTTTTTTTGCAACGTTTCCATACAGCTTTTCTGATGCGATATACCAAAATGCAAATAGAAATATGTAAATGGAAACACGGCTAATGAGGAAATCACAGGAAAGAATTTGATCGTCAATTGAGTGACTTAAAACCGCATCTATCTTCTACTAAATAAAAACTCATTTACAAAGACTATTTGACCAAGATCAGTTTAAGAAAAGACTACTCTGGCACATTCTTATGTGTTTCCTATCTAGCTAACTTGTGCTCAGTTTGTCATCATAGACAAAACACCCAATCATCACATAATCCACTAGTTTGATGTGGTAATGTCAGCAGATCCACAAATTCAATTTATAACAGACATGATTTTAGGTAACCTTTCTAAACAGTCTCAAAAAGAATTCAAATTATATGATAATGAAAAATTTACCATATGCTTTTCCCCCCTATTTGTGTCAGTTTGCTTTGTGATTCATCTTTTCCCTTGTAGAGTCCACTATGTGTGCTGAGAAACCTTTGTGACGCCCCTCTCTAGATGTGAACGTGCTCTCCTTAAACAGGATATATGAAGAAGGAGTGAAGAACTGAGTGGAGGAGGAATGTGTGTATGTAAAACAACACAGCTGAACCGACACCACTCCAGTGCCCCCGCTTGGCCACATCTCAACACACATACATACATACATATATATATATATGACAACATGTAAATGAGGACATGAGGACAAAAAGGAGCAAAGGTAATCCTGTGTGACGGAGACGGTGGAAACGAGGTGGACGTGTGAGAGGTCGATGTGGATTAAAGAAAAGGTGAAATAATAAAACAAAGGAGGTATGGAGTGATGAGGGATGAGAGAGGCATGTGGAATACCTCTCTCTCTCATTCTCCTTCCCTTCCACAAACCCCACTCGTAAGGTTTCCCTCTCTCTCGTGCTCCCTCTTTACCTGTTGATCGGGGGCCCCGGGCGGGGGAGAGGGGGACGCAGAGGAGGAGGAGGAGGACGAGGGAACGCCTGTTGTCTCCTCATAATAATAATAATAGGGGTATTCATGGTCATCCTGCTCCTCATCAAAGTACTGAGAGAGATGGGGAAGGATGGAGGAAGGGATGGGTTGGCAGAGGGGACATGAAAGCAAGAGGAATGCATGAAGAGGGGGGGAGCGTGGATATCCCAAAGGGGGAGGTGAAGGAGGGTTTGCAGAGGGATAAATAGTGATACAGAAGAGAAGGGGTAAAGCAGAAAGATAAAATAAAACATGGTGATAGACAGCGAGAGACAGCAGAAGAGAGCTTTTCCATTCATCAGAAGGAGTCTGTGCTGCTGGTTAAAAGGTGTTGATATTAAAAAATACACAGACGACCTCGATGAATGAGAAACGTAAGCCAATGAATAAAACCACACTGATTTATATTCATTCAGAAAGCAGTCAGTTCAACAGCATCAACATGACAGGGGTTGGGGCGCGGAAGTGTCGGAGCTCTGTACAGTGACTGACTGCAGGATTATAAAACAAAGATCATGTACTTTGGATGCAGATGAAAATCGCTTGCTACTTTAGCTCTGGTGTCAGGGGAACTGTCAGCTCCCTAATATCAGAGAGAAACAGGGAGGCAAAGCTTGTATGCAATGTGCACAACCAGTCTCAGTAAGCAAAGAGGCTCCACCTCAAGCCATCTTCATGCCAAATGCTTCGATGTGTCTCAATTTAACCAGAAAACCAATCAGAATTTAACTTCATATGCATCTTTTTTATGTACTGAACAAGTTCTCTCTCTCTTTCAATCCATGGGAAAGAAACCGGGGGGAAGACACGTTGGCTTGTATCATCCTCTTTCCTTTATACCTTTCTGTGTTCCATCGCAGTGGAGCAGAAAGAAAAACAACTAATCCACCGCTGTGACAATTCAAATGTGTGTTTCTCCAACGCAAAGCGTGTGAAATGATGGTAAATGTGTTGATATGGAAAGACATGATTTGACAATGCCTCCGCCTCGGGGACACACAGATGGCGAGGAGGTGGGGGAGGGGGAGAAGAAATGGATGTATACAACATGTTGCTGATGACGGGGATGCGTGAGGAAGACAGAGAGGGAGAGCAGCACTTTGATGACATTCTCATATGACCCTCAAACTGAACCTGAGGACTTTTCTTTTGTTTTCAGACGACTGCTGTGGCCTTTGTTTTTTTTTTTACTATTAGATCATATTTTCCATGTAGTGCAACTTTCTTAACACAACTCTCTCAATTTTACATTTCTTTCTTTGTCTATGGAAAGATAAGATAAAACGTTATTTATCCCGAGAGAAACTGCTGTATATTGATGAATCATTCACGATTAAATGAGTTGATTTTATAACTCCCTTGTGAGAGGATACCGGGTATATCGGGAGGAACTTGAAGCAAACATGGGAAGAACATGCAGCAGGAATTTAAAGCACCTTTTTCCTGAAAGGTTGACAGTGCTGAGTTAACCGCTGAGTTAACCGCTGAGTTAACCGCTGAGTGAACCGCTGGGCCGTAGTGCCAGTTCACAAGATGAGAGAGTATTTTTCATTTAGGAAAGATTCCTAACTGACCCAGAAGTATCTATTAAAGCTTCAGTAGGCAGAACGTTTTTGGCATCAATGGGCAAAAACTAAACAGTACACTACAAGATGTTTCTGAAAACATCTGAGGAGAGAAATAGGCATTACAGTAACAGAATATTGATTTATATTTGATCAGCGCTGCCTAGTTTGACCGTTTGATCGGAGTTTGTGAGTGATTGACAGCTGCTCAGAGACGGCGAGGCTCTGATTGGTTGTTTTCCTCCGGTCTGTGAAATCTTATCTATATATCTATCTATCTTATCTAATCTAATAAACCTCAAGAGCACCTACCTTTGTTTGCATTTGATTTATTACATCTACTTCACCTGTTTTATTCCTGTTTTATTTGTTTTATAGCTATGTGTGTTTTACCTGTTATATGTTTTATCTGCCTCGTTTAGTCTTGTCAAGTATTTGTTTTAAAGCACTGACCAGGAGGGGCAACTGTGAATCTCGTTGTATTTAATACGATGACGATAAAGCTTTCTATTCTATTCTTGCAGATGCCGTTAGGAGCACCGGAGGACACAGAGGCACAGGATGTTTTTCAGATTACCTGTTTCATGCACTACTGTCAGGATATAGTGACTGTTTTATAAAAAATAACTTTTTTTAAAATCATATTTGTTCCATTTCTACCCACTGCAGCTTTAAGAGTCAGGCATGATAAAAGCTGGATGAATCTCTCAATTCTCTCCATGTAAAAAGGTGCTTCAGTCCGTTTCCAATCTCCTTTACCGTAGGATATACATGACCATCAGAAAAGGAAAACAAAAGTCCACAGGTTGTTGTTTGCTTTATCGGAGCTACAGATGAGCCGACGGTGTTATGAATGAGTGGTGTTAGCGTACAGTCTGAGGTTACCCGCTCTGTAATAGATGCCACTACAGTAGTCTCGGGAGTGCTACGGGGTTTTATAAGAGGTGGAAGAGTGTGATATAAAGAAATATAAAGGCTGGATACTGTACCCATAGTTGGGATGTTTTCAAGATAATGATTCACTATAAAAGGTTAATTGTTTGATACAAGTTTCATAAATGTGGTGGAGGACCAACTGTGTCTGTGGATGAACTGGTGCTGTGGCGGTGTTACTCACGTATGTGTTGGGGTCCTGAGACTGGGTCTTGGGCAGTGGGGAGTCACAGTCGGGGCTGTAGTGTTCACAGAAGTCGTAGGCAGCCTGGGGGTTGGAGGCGATCAGCAGCTGCTGGATGTCTCCCTAAAGGAACAAAAAAACAACAGATTAACAAAAACCTGCACAGCTGCATGCAGAGATGTAAACGGTAAATAGACTTGGATTTATATAGCGCCTTTCTAGTCTTCCAACCAGATGCCAACCTGCCCATCAGGATCTGATCTAAATACTCATTAACACCTCGATGGCTCAGCCTTCGATGGCAAATTGGGGTTAAGTATCTTGCCCCTCGACATGGTGGTCGACCTGCTCGACCTCTGAGCCACAGATGTAGACTCGCTTCACTGTTTTGATGATTTGCAACTCGACTTGACAGAAAATAAATGACTTGAAACTGGACTTGGAAGATAAAGACTTGTGAAACAGCATAGTTTGTCACTCGCAGGTTATCCTCACCTGGAAAACCTCCTCATCGAGCAGACGGGCTCCGAACACCGTGATGCCGTTGGTGTCGACCTCTGCGTTGTTGCCGCGGGGCAGCGGGCGGGTCATCTTCTTCTTGCAGTCCAGCAGCAGGGTCACATTTTTCTTTGAAACAGAGATAGCGATGCGATGCCACCTAGAGAGACGAGGAGGAGCAACCGAAGGCGAATAAATGTGTACTGTGACTACAGGCCTGATTAAAAAAGGTGTCAAATCAACCCCACGAGTCACAGATATATATATATTCCAACCACACATACGACTCCCAACCACTCACACCCACATGACCCCCAAAATGTGTCATCTCAACCAGTCACAAAGTGGTTGTTTCCGGTTACTGACTTGCCATCAGCCAGGTTGACGCCTCTGAACAGCGGGTAGTCCTCGGGGGCCGGCTTGCCGTTTTGGTCCTCGTACAGGAAAACAGGCGAGCGTCCCATTTCAACGCCGAGCTGCTGGATGCCCTGCTCGCTGTAGACGGAGAGGAGGAAGGCCTGGAGACCAGCCTGGGCCTTAACCAGAGCCATGATGGAGAAGTTCTCCGGGAACCGACCTATTGATGAGGGAAGGGAGGGATGGGAGGAGAGAAAGGGAATGAAAGATGGAAAGAGTTAGATCATAAATGTGGGTCATCGTTAGACTGGCATGTGGGTAGTTTAGGACAAGAAACAAATGAGGAGAAGGAGGCTAAAGGACAAAGCTGTACTGTAAGTGGACTGACCTGGACTTTGCACCAGAACATTTATGTATCACAGAAAAGAAGGAGAGGCAGGAGGAGGAGGTGAAGAAAGAGAAGGTTTCAAGTAGGACAAATGAAAAAGTAGTATACTTCAAGTTATTATTATGAAGTAAACTTAAGCAAAGTTCAAGCATATTTCACAAGTATACTTTATGTAATAAGTGTACTAATATCAATGTACTAGTAGTATACTTGTAACTGTACTACTTCAATACTTCTTGGGACTAAATTGGCCCGTTTTTTAGTTTATAAAAGTATACTTTTAAGTATCTTTAAGTGCACAACTAGTTTACATCTAAGTTGTATTTTGTAAAGCATGCTATACTATGAAATGAACTATACTACAAGTGAACTTATAGGTATACTGTTAGTTTACTAGTTATATACGTGTAGCCCACGTTTTAGTTTATGAAAGTACACTTTAGTATAGAGTATACTCTCAGTTTAATAGTTTTTACCATAAGTATACTTGTAAGTTTTCTTTAACTTCTTATAGTACTTGATTGATGATTTATGTGTTACATAGAGACACTTTTGCTCCATTTGACTTGATGTTTTGTGGTGAAAATTAGTTTTTCTTGCATGCCTCCAACGGAGAAACGGAGAATGTAAAAACAATTGAAGTAAATTCATATCAAAACAGACATTAACAAACTCTCACACACTCTAATAGGCTACTCTATCAAAAGGTAAGGATAAGCCAATATACTTTTCTGTATACTTGTCAGCATCAGCCAAGTATACTTAAGGATAATTTTGTTAAGTATATGTCTGATAAGTACATCAAAAGTAAACTGAAAGCATGCTCTCTTATTTTAAGTTTAAATATACTAATAGCACACTTGAATAAACTTGTCTTTGCTAAGGGGAAGTAGTGCAGGAGGACAGAGGATAGAAAAGACACTAGTGGTGACATTAAGGTATTTAAAGTAATCTGAGTCAAGATCAACTGATTGCACAATATCAGAGTTCGTCCCACGTGAAGCTGATGGCGTAGACGAGGACACGTAATAACAGGTGGGCAGAGCTGGTGAAGGAAGGCAGCTATAAACCTCAGAGCAAAGTGACTTTTGAGGGATTTCTTCACAACCACATAAGTGCTACTTTCTCTTTTCCGCTCCTCACTCCAGGGTGTCAGACAGTCTTCTTATACGTTCATTTGTTATGGCTCTCCCACACAGTTTAACTGTAACACATAATTATACTTTATACACCCACGAGCAATCTAGCAACGGGGCACCACAGCCTCACTAAACTTTAAATACATCCAAACATAAACAGCAACCTGTACGTCTAATGATAGGTTCCTGCGCTCTGGAATTCACAGTAAATATGTTAAATATTAAGCCCGTCCTAAAGTGTACTGTGGTGCTAGTGTAATGTACGACACAAGAACATTAACAAGTGTGAAAATACGTACATGCTCAATGTTTTCACACACTTTCAGAACTTCTATATTTACTTTGGGAAAATTGACATTGCTATGGAAGAATCAGCGTATTGATCACAGCATGAGGGAAAACCAGTTACTAACTTTCAATAGCCTGTTTTTATTACCTCCGCCAAGGCCGAAGGCCTAGGAAGGAGGTCATGTTTTTACCGGCGTTGGTTTGTTTGTTTGTTGGTTTGTCCGTTAGCAGGATTACTCCAAAAGTCCACGATGGATTTTAATGAAATGTTTTGGAGGGGTGGGGTGTGGCACGATGAACAATCCATTAGATTTTGGTGGCGATCCGGATTCAGGAATATTTTGAAGGATTCCAATCAGCCTGAGCATTAAGACCACAGGGTATAACACATGCGCTGTGTAACTGATGACGCGTTGATGACGCGTTGATGACGCATTGATGACGCGTTGATGACGCGTGACCCCGCCTCCTTCTGAGAGCAGAGATACGTGTGTGGATGTGTGGCGAGACATCGAGGTGCGGCGGGAGTTGCTGGCCGTCCGCGGTGAGAAAGAACAAAGCGGTAGATGACGAGATGAGAGACAACGTAGTGTAACGTTTTACAGACATAACAAGGCTGCTGAATGAGAGAAGCGAGTGTGAGTGGTGAAGCAAGAGAGAGAGAGAGCGGCGGCAGCGCCGGGAGCGAGTAACGTTATCGACTCCGGCCCTAGCAGGAAAAGTGTTTGGTTTGTAGAATCATGGCCGACTCCGTGAAGAGGGCCCGCTCCGTATTTGAATTTGAAGATGAAAAATAATAAACAATCAGCTTTTCAATCAGATGCTTTACTGCAAAACAATTCTGTAAACCAGGTCAGTTTCTTCATCATGAGGAGAACTACTCAGCCAGTTAATGAAGGTATAATGTCCTCTGTGTCTCTGCTGTCCCGTCCAGGTGAGTGAAGCCTACTGTACCTGAGAAGAGCTGCTTGGTGGGGGCAGAGATCTGGGCCTTCTTGGTGATGCGGTAAGCGTGGTCGGGAGTGCCGGAGCGACGGGATGAGCAGAAGCCCGGGACTTTCTTCACGCCCTCGGGGAGAGAGGGAACCTGCAGAGCCCGCAACACGTCCACTGGGTCTGAGGGAAGAGAGGAAAGAGAAGAAAACTGTCTTTACATTTGTTGGGATTTAGAGGTTTACGGCTATACTGTATCTGCGATGCCTACAGTGATGGAAATAAATCCCTCCTGCAGATCTACTTTTATGAGTTAAACAGATAAGACCAGTGTTTAAAAAGACAGATTAAAAAGACAATTTATTAATTACACTACAGCAGGCTTAAAGGGGACATCCCACCCACAAACTGTGAAATAAGACGACCCAGTCAGTTTTTGTGATTGAACAAGACATTCAGATGTGGCTCCCCTTCCTATGTCACATACATATATATATTGTTATTCTCATTAGAATACACCGCCCACAAAGGTGTACCATATTTTTCTCACAAGCCAGTCAGAGCAGACTGGGCTTTTTTAAAGAGGGGGTCTTAAAGAAACAGGTGCTATAACGGAGCGTTTCAGACAGAGGGTGAATACAGATATATTCAGACACACAGGATGAGAAAAAGAATGTGTTTTTTGAACATTAAAGCATGCAAACATGTTCTAGTAGAAACACAAAATACAAATATGAACCTTACAAATGAGCATGATATATCCCCTTTAAATTTTCAGAAGGCTCATCATCCTCCAGGCTGTGTAGAAATCACTGTAAAAGGTCAAGACCTTTTTAAACTTTACTGCTGAAACCAAAACAGAGGACGGGTTTTATCTTTCACTGCAGCTGTTCTTTGCAGCTGCAGAGACATAACTTTGCCCAAAAAGTTAATCTGGCAAGTCATCTTAAATGTTCTTGCAGCACTAATGTGATGCAGGAGCATGTTCACAATGGCTACCACTGTACATTTAGGTATAATGTAAGAAAGAAAGCACTGTGTCAGTGAGTCCAAAGCCACATATGTGAACCACTGCGGGGCAGGTAGAATAAAGCTCAGTTTAAATCAGTTCCCTCTATTTCTAGTCTTCCGACCACTCAAAGCACTTTACACTACATGTCAGCATTCACCCATTCACACCCATTCATTCACTGATGTGCAGAGGCTGCCATGCAAGGTGCCAACTTTGCCCATCAGGATCTGACGGCACAGCCTTTAGGGAGCAATCTGGGGTTAATCTTGCTCAAGGTGACTTCGACATGTGACCAGTGGAGCCGAGGATCGAACCGCCGACCTTCCAATTGGTGGAAGACCTGCTCTACCTCTGAGCCACAGCCAAGCAGCTGAAACAAGTGGCTGTTGATGTGATACTGCTGCTGAGTCAAATGAGTGTTTGTTTGAGGGCACACAAGCATTTCACAGTTTCACATGACACACACACACACACACACACACACACACACACACACACACACACACACACACACACACACACACACACACACACACATACATACACACACACACACACACACACACACACACACACACACACACACACACACACACACACACACACACACACACACTGCCTGTACCACCAGTCTCATATCCAGTCTCCACTTTCACACGCTGAGGTCAACCAGGTCTGTTTCTCCACCCTCAGTCTGCACTGTGGTTTGGCTGTTTCTCACATTGCTCAAAGGCACTGCGTCAGTCTGGGTATTTCAGTATGTCAGGGTTTGATTCTCTTTATGACAACGCATGCTAGAATAAATACCGTACTGTAGGATAAGTTGGATAAAAGCAACCACGTTTCTTACGTTGTAATGAGTTTCCCTACATGAGCAGATGGAAATCAAAAGGAGCAATTAAGCCTGTCAGTCAATTCAAATATTTAATCGCATGATTGTCCGTGATTAATCGCACATTTTTTATCTGTTCAAAATGTACCTTAAAGGGAGATTTGTCCAGTATTTAATCCTCTTATCAACATGGGAGTGGACAAATATGCTGCTTTATGCAAATGTATGTATATATTTATTATTGCAAATCAATTAACAACACAAATCAATGACAGATATTGTCCAGAAACCCTCACAGGTACTGCATTTAGCATAAAACAATATGCTCCAATCATAACATGGCAAACTGCAGCCCAACAGACAACAACAGCTGTCAGTGTGTCAGAGTGCTGACTTGACTATGACTTGCCCCAAACTGCATGTGATTATCATAAAGTGGGCATGTCTGTAAAGGGGAGACTCGTGGGTACCCATAGAACCCATTTATATTCACACATCTGGAGGTCAGAGGTCAAGGGACCCCTTTGAAAATCCGCCATGACAGGTTTTTCCTCGCCAAAATGTAGCGTAAGTTTGGAGCGTTATTTAGCCTCCTTCACGACAAGCTAGTACGACATGGTTGGAAAGTGAAAATGCTCTATGTTAGATATCTGTGAATAATGTTCTCTTTCTTAAAATATTATCAAAAAATATATATAAACACGTCATTTACAGGCACTTTAAAAGGTGTCCGATGTAATCATGCACTCCTCAGCGTGTTTTAAAAGCACAACAGAGCATATAACAACATGGCATTAACTCAACGAGGGAGCCCATCACTACTTCTACTACTACCGAATGATGCAGCGTCCTTATTCAACACCTGAGTGTCAGCAACACACCAGGAGGCTCAGCTGTCCATCAGGAACTAAATGAAAGCCGAAGCATGTACATCAACATGAATCTGTGGACCGTTGTCACACGTATAGCGCCGCAGTCAAAGACTCTGTAACAAAAACTGTAACACTGCGTTACAGTAAATCCAGCAGCCGCTTGCGATGCTTTATACGGGGCTCTAATGTGAGGTTTCCTCGTGTTTGTCCTCACAGGATCAGTGGCACTGCAGTGTTTAGGTGACACCCAGCGTCTCGGAGCTAACGGTTAGTCAGACAGGCCCACAGATGGTAATATTTATTCAGACAGAGCAAATGGTGTGTTAATATTGCCTCGGGGTGTCTAGACCACAGCACCATTAACGTCACTCTATACGCCAGAGAGAGAAAGAGGAAGTGGAGGGGGAGGAAGAGGAAGAGATGGACGTATAGAAGCAATATGTGAGAAGGAGGGGAAAACAGGAGGTAGACTGAGTGGTATTGTGATGCTACATTAACCATCCAAACTTCCCTAAAAACAGCTGCTTGACGGCAGAAATGAACAGAGGTTAGGTAGTGAAAGTGGAAAAGTGAGGCAGGTGAATGAGACACATATGAAGATGGGATAAAAAGAGATAGATAGAGAGAGAGAGAGAGCAATGAACATTGAGAGGGATGAAAACAGAAATGCTTTGTTCCTCAAATGTCATGCTTTTCCAGACTTTGTGTGTCGTTTTCCAAACTTTTTGAGACTTTAGAGAGCTGACGGACATTGAATTTTTTCCCAAGACTTTTGCCGGTCTGCACAGGAACGCTGGGAATGAGAAAGAGGTTGAGGGAGGGAGTGTGTGTGTGTGTGTGTGTGTGTGTGTGTGTGTGTGTGTGTGTGTGTGTGTGTGTGTGTGTGTGTGTGTGTGTGTGTGTGTGTGTGTGTGTGTGTGTGTGTTTTGGGGGGTCAGGCAGTGACAGTAGACAGCGTGGTTCTGTGATGGCAGGATACTGGATCAGATTGCAGCCCGAGCTCCCCCCCAGTACGCCCAGTACAATGTGCCGCTCTGTTCCCCCCCGCTGCCCGCCCAGCTCACATCTGCAGCCAGGGGGCCCTTCCTGCCTGGAGGACCACAATCACGACAAAAACACACCCACAAAAATAACAGGCGGGGGCCACAGACGCCCCGTGAGGCCGGGACAACCGCACCAACACACCTCACCAGACGAGAGGAGGCAAATATGAAACTAGACAAGGTAGAAAAACAGAAACGCCAAAGAGGGGAACAAACTCTCTCTCTCTTTACTTTCCTTCTTCTCCCTCTTCCCACTCCATCGGCCTTTCCTACCGTAAGCGCTCGCAGATGGTCGCAGCCTTTTGATGTATAAACGTGGGCCAATTACACTGCTGTCATTAAGACAGGAAACAGGGCGCCCTGGCACGCGAGGGCAGTTACAACCAGCACTAAAGATTACAGTAGCAGCCTGCAGTTCTCCCCGCTGACAGCTGCACTGGCTGCCTTAACGACTAAAACTCATCCGCCTGATGCTACTAATTAGACTTAATTGAACTTCGTTCTAATATCAGTGAGAATCTTGTATAAGTCATTTGTAGTTAGGTTTAGGCAACAAAACCACTTAGTTAGGTTCAGGAAAAACGTCATGGTTGGACTTAAAATAAGTACGTAAACTAAGTTCAGTAAACACGTCACTAACCTGTAAAACAAAACAAACCACAGGTTTCCTGGTTTAAAGTCCTGTGTTTATTACATTTTTAGGGCCGTCCTCGACCAAAGACATTCTTTTTCGACAATCAAATGATTTTCAATTAACTACTCAATTAGTTGATTTAATCGACAGATCCGTAAAACTGAGATTCTCCACAAAGAATCACACAAAAGCACTTTAAATCTGGTGTTTAGCAGAGATGTGCTCATAAGTTTCTTGAAAATTAGATTAAAACGCATTAAAAAATGACTAACTGACCAAAACTAAAAGAATAAAACAACCGATAATTTGACTAATCGACAGGGGGTCGCACTAGAAGCTTTTGTTTGTTTCATATGTGGGGCGACTGTAAATCAGCGGGTAGAGCGGGTCGACCTTTAAGCACAAGGTTGGCGGTTCAATATATAATATAATATAAGATAAGATGAGATGAGATGAACCTTTATTAATCCCTGGAGGGAAATTCAGGTGTCAAAGCAGCAACATCAGCAAACAGAGTGAAACACAGGAGAGGTGAAGGTATACAAACATTATAAAAACAATAATAGAGATATAAAAGATACAGAGTGAATGGGTGAACATAGTGTGTGCAGTCCGTCAATAAATAAATGTAGTATGTGCAATAAATAAATGCAATATGTACATATGTGCAGTCTATAAAGTGGTATATAGGATGTATAGTGTAAAGTGAGTGTAAAGTGCGCCAGTGGTTAGAGTCCAAGATGGTTGCAGATAGTGCATGTTTAAAGTTCTAATAATTATAACATTAATTAAATAATAACTCTAATATTTACAGCAGCTCACTGCTCCTATACGCTTAGGATGGGTTAAATGCAGGGGTCAAATTTCCTGTATGTACCTGTATGATGATGATGATGTTTGACCACTGAACACGGGGATAGTGAGATTAGGTGTGCAGGCATGTCGAAGTTTGAAATTGTGTCAGTATACTTTGAACACATTAAAAAGTCTCTGTAGTGCTTAAAAGCTGAATAATGTTACAACATATCAGATATTTAGAAAATACAGACTTGATTTTTCTGAACCCCCCGCACTCATTTCTTAGGTAATATATTCTAATTCAAGTATTCAACCTGATAAAACACCTGTGATACCCAGGTTGGTATTCACACTGTAAAAATGAGGCGTGCTGCTTCAACAGTTTGTGTTCCTGTAGTCCTCCTCAGTCGCCACTAGATGGAGCTGACACAGATTTAATTCAGTTGGTGTCAGGCTTCAATGTGAACAGATAAGAGTGAATACAGTCTGTTGAAGGGCTGCAAACAGACACGATCACAGGAGTGACAGATCAACAATGCTGATGCTTACTGAACGAATCACTATAAAACAGAGTCTGTACATCCTGTCAGCCAACTTGACTGAGAGAGCACACACACACACACACACACACACACACACACACACACACACACACACACACACACACACACCTCTACTATCAGTGTGGACATGAAGCAGCAGGACACACAGATTAGACCCTGTACGCACACGACACCTCAGAATGAGATTCACTGGTCCAGAGAGTTTGCACAGTAAAAGCATTCAGCCTGTTGGGTTTCTCATGAAGCCAACATGAAACATTAAACAATCCCATATCATTAAAGCTGCAGTAGTCAGTATACTTTTTGGCATCATTGGGCAAACATCCCATAATAACCTTTCAGCATATTGTAATAGAAGTGTTCTGAGAGAAAACTAGACTTCTGCTCCTCCTCATGGCTCTGTTTTCATGCTTTAGAACATCTAGCTCCTGACGGGAGACTTTGACCAATCACAGGTCATTACAGAGAGAGAGAGCGTTCCTATTGGCTGTGCTCCGGTCATGTGACCAGAACTTGGCGTTACTTCACCAGATTTCAATATGGCGGCGGCGTCACAAACTTTCTCATGTTCCAGCTAAACCGTGCACTACAAGATGATTCTGAGAACATCTGAGGACAGAAATAGGCATTAACGTAACAGAATATTGATTCATATCTGATCAGCGCTGCCTAGTTTGACCGTTTGGTCGGAGTTCAGAGTGATTGACAGCCGGCTCTCATAGCAGTAGATGGACAGCAGACCTCAGATCATCTCTTACTGCTTGTTTTCCTCTTTCTTGATTAGTTTACTTTGGTAACCTACGTCACTGCTTTTTGCAGCTGAGTGGGAAAACAACGCAGATGGACCCGCCCTTTAAATGATAGGAATAAGGAGTATCATATTCCATATATATATATTCCATCCATCCATTATCTAGCCCTACTTACTTTGTGGGCTGGAGCCTATCCCAGCATGCATTGAGTCAGAGGCAAGGGACACCATAGAGTGTATATTGCTAAGAGGTGAAAGTCAAGTGGTCGTTCCATCGCAACATCAGCGCCCAGCAGCAGAGCTACGCCTCCGCCATTCTGGACTTTTACAACTGTTAAGTGTTCCTACTGGGAAGTTTATTTATTATTATAGTTTTTTTTTTTAAATATCCTCTGATTTACAGACGTCTCTTGGTGTTTTCAGTCCAAAATGGCCACAGCGCCATCTAGCGGCTGTTGTCAAAAAAGCCCCAGAGTTTCATCTCTTTGCGTCTCTACTCTTCGGAGGACAACGCGGTCAACTCTAGCTCAAAACATTGAATTAAAAGACCATCCTGGGTGATTTAACTATTATGCATATGCTTCTATGTTGAGTATATTGCATGGACACACACACACACACACACACACACACAGTCAGCTCTCTGAACTCTGGGTCATACTATATGTGTGTGTGTGTGTGTGTGTGTGTGTGTGTGTGTGTGTGTGTGCACGTGTGCACGTGTGCCCTTTCCTCTTTTGGTACAGCTGTGCCAAATACCAGACACACACTCCAGCTGACACGTTGACCCCTCCCCTCTCACCTTTACACAACGACCACATTGTCAGACACACAGAGCGAGAGGGACGTGCAATATTGACCGCAGATTAACGCACACACACAATCACACACACAGAGACCCAAAAAGTTCATCTGTACACCAGTTTTGTGTCTTGAGTCTCCCGGCAATTTCCAAGAATAAAGAAAGATTTTGCGGGAGCCTCCAAAAAGCACCGTACATGACAACACGTTAAATATAACACTAAAGAGCATAAAGTATATGCCGGTTTGTTCCTCATCCACCAGCTGTGTCATCATCCACCCAGCTGACCACGACGGCGAGCCGGACGAGCTGCTGCACGTTATAATTTTCAATGTGGTGCTCTGTAGTTAAGATTTATTTATAATGCCTTATGTACACAGACAGAAAATCCATTATAAGTACCATGCTGTAAAAAAAGAGGGTTTACATTATTTATATGGTATAAAGTAAGGGTTCGGTTTGTCAGAGTGTTAATTATCATGTAGATGTCACGTCATGTTGACTCGCTGCTCTGAGAGGGAAAATATCAATACACAACGCTCATGGCGGATTTGCAAAGGGGTCCGTTGACTTCTGACCTCCAGATCAGTGAATGTAAATGGGTTCTATGTGTACCCACGAGTCTCCCCTTTACAGACATGCCCACTTTATGATAATCACATGGAGTTTGGGGCAAGTCATAGTCAAGTCAGCACACTGACACACTGACAGCTGTTGTTGCCTGTTGGGCTGCAGTTTGCCATGTTATGATTGGAGCATATTGTTTTATGCTAAATGCAGTACCTGTGAGGGTTTCTGGATCAATATCTGTCATTGTTTTGTGTTGTTAATTGATTCCGAATAATAAATATATACATACATTTGCATAAAGCAGCATATTTGTCCACTCCCATGTTGATAAGAGGATTAAATACTTGACAAATCTCCCTTTAAGGTTGTAAAAGTGGTGTTCATTTGTGAAGATTATCTTGCTAAACAAAACATGTAATCACAAACGTTTGTTTGCCTCAGAGCTTATTTTCTGCAATAATCCAAAATCCAATGGATATATCTCATTGTCTGCCTCTATACAATGTCTGCCTTGACAAAAAAGGTCTTACAAACTGAGTCAAATAACCGAAGTAAAGCACAATATGCAGACAGCAGTGCTTTTGTGGCCTTTGCTTGCAACGTGCTTATACACAATTCAGAAATGATGGCAAGTTTGATGCCCATTTTTTTATGAATTGTCCCAACATGAATGTCTATGACTTGTTTTTATTAGATTGGGGAAGAATCCAGAGTTATTTCCTTTCCTCCGTTCATGTGAATGAGACCCAGACCGAGGCTGGAGCGCCAAGTGACGTTGGGACCGTGTGACCGAGTCATGTGACTGAGCGGACGCTACTGCGCATGTTCCAAGTGCTCGAGATCCGGGTACTTTTCCAGACGGAAGTCGAGCCATTTAGGCTTCATGCTCCACTGAGCAACTCTCATAGGAATGAACGGGGCCCCGCCTCCAACGCTGGATCCAGTTCTCTTCATACATCCATGGACGTTATTCATCTCACTGTGAAGCTAAACGTCATTAATGCACCTTGTTTAAGAACACCAAAGAGGAACCCAGAGGTCAAGCAACACTGATTAATAGATAACCAGAATCGATTTGCATTTCAGGTACAAACCTTCATCAATTCATCTCGATGACAAGAACACAGCTTCTATCTTTGTACACCTGCCTCCATCAGCACTAATGAATCCCACAGTCCGTGTGGTTCATCCGTCACTACAGCTCAGTGTTCACTGTGTTGCAGCCTAATGTGGTTTCTTCATTCCCTCCATTGAGGAGCTGCTGCCAGCATTATGTCCAAGAAGTCCTCTACTGTCCTCCCCTGTGTACCATTATGTGGTCTGTGCCAGTCTGACGCGGCTGCCAACGTGTATCGTGCTGGAGTCTCGTGTGGTTTCGGGGCCGGAGGCCACAGTCTTAGTTTGGAACTGAGGGTGGATACTGACACCACAGGGCCTACATGGGACCACAGGGCCTACATGGGACCACAGGGCCTACAGGGGACCACAGGGCCTACATGGGACCACAGGGCCTACAGGGGACCACAGGGCCTACATGGGACCACAGGGCCTACAGGGGACCACAGGGCCTACATGGGACCGCAGGGCCCTGACCAGTGTGTGGGTCCCTGTACCATACCATCACATATGCCAGACAGTCAGTGAGGGCACAAATTAGAAGCGCCACAGGTCTTTTGGACTGACAGTTGCATGGGGCAAACTAAAAAGTCAAAGTACACAGCAAATATATTTTTCCCAAAGATGGTTTCTGTGATTTTAGGTAGATCTTATCACGCTGATGTTTGTTCAAGTGTTCCATCATGATTGACAGCTGCTCTGAATGAAGTAGTCGCTCAGGAATATGTACGAGAGAGGAGACGTAACTTTAACTTTCCATAACCGTCACGAGTGTGTGTAATAGAACATGCGTCAGTTTGATCATAAATGAGATATTACGGTTAGTTGTTTAGTGTGTTTCTAGCTGACAGCTATCATGGTGCTATCATGGTGCTAGCAAGCTGCGGCCGTGCTCGGCTCCTGAATGGTGAGATTTTGGCTTCACTCTTATACAGTGGGAGGAAGAGGAGACATGTCGTCCATCTATATAAATGATATATATACAGTCTATGGGTTCAACTGATATTCAATTTCACTGTTGACAGTATGATTGATTTGAAGCTGACAATAGTAAGATCATTTTTTACGGCAAAACAAGAAATCAAATTATAATCTGCCCTCAGATATTACACATCATTTATAAATAATAACCTAAAACGTGCTAAAAAACACACATCTCTATCTCAGAACCAACAATCTATTGGTCTGATCCTAACAGTCAAACAAACTTAAATGTGAAACAGTGTGATGTGCAGCCAACATGTTTAGATGAAATGAAAATACATTTAATAACAGTGACTAGTGGTATATCTGAATACCTACATTTATCTCAGAGTCTAGCCAGACTTAGAATAATATACAAGTGTAACAGCCGTGGATCAACAGCATCACATAATCATAATAATCATCATCACTGTCTGTATAGCGACACCTTTTCAGTGTGGGAATCCCCACGTCAGAGATCTTTATAGATGTAATTCAGCTGAGTGAGGAGATGGAGATGGTTGGATAGAGGGAGATGGGAGACAATGTGAAAACTACTCTGAAGAACACATGTAATGAATACTAGAAATCCTGCTGTCCTACATCAGCTGTTGTTCCTGCACTAATGCCGCCATCACTAATTCATTTATGTTCATGGCATCACATGGTTAATAGTAGAATACACTGTGCACAGTCAGGGTGGCAGGATGCAATGATTGGGTTACTTTTGCTGGCAAATTTTCATTTTCTCATCAATGCATGCTGGGATAGGCTCCAGCCCACTTCATTGGGGATTATTGCATTAGGCCACTTCACACATTCCCAGATAGGAGAGGTACTTCCCTGTGATCAAGTACTTTTTGTACTTTAAACCCTCCTCTGTCTACTAATACATGATGGACTAACCCTCTCCGCTCATCCCAGTCCAACAACTATCCTAAAGCAACATTTTTAAAACTATTTTCAGATGGACAGACCGTACTGACGTCTGGAAAAGAGATAGTACATTAACATTATACATGCAAAAAGCACACAGCTGGTCTCCGCACCCTCCTACACCGACTTCCTAGAAGCAGCGAAATAATAGTGACTAGGAATAGTGTCCTATACGGGCAGCCTGTCATTATAAAGTCGGCTGGCACGCTCTCCTGTCCCGTCCTCTTGTACATCGTACATTGTACATGAATGCCTCGGAGGAACGATGCTCAACTACCCACATACACAAACCACCAAATCATCACCTATGAAACCAAGAAGGAAGAAGGAAGGACTATATCTTGTGCTCCCTTAAGGCTGTAGTGTGACTGTGGTTTTGTCTGAGAAAGGATTTTTTTATGAGTTCTCAGCTGGAGGGGACGTCATGAAGTGTTAATGTGTATCTCAGCTTTTCACTTCTTTTACAACCACAGTCTGGGTCTTATCTGTTCATGCAAATGATGCCATTTATTTGTGGTTGAGGCCACTGAGAGACTGAGAGTGATGGTGAGGGTGGCCATAGCATTTAGTCTATAGTTTTCTGGCCAAAAAGAGACCTGCCCTGAACTCAGTGTCCCAGACAGCCTGTCCTCCCAGGTTGTGTTCCACCACCAACGTAGCAACCTTACATTACTCCTGGTTAAGTTTAGGGTGGAGCTGTGGCTGCGTGGGGTTTGTCAATCTTGGCAAAGGAGGCAGTATTAAAGGCAGAAGAATGAGAGTATGTTTTTTTCCCGGAGGCTTCGCTCAGGGCAAAAAAAAAGTCTAGTAAGTGTCCAACACAGTCGCACGGCAGCTCAGGGAATAGTCGCGAAATTTAATGTATTTGATTCACGTACATAGGCAGGAATTTTTCGTGACGCTCGGTACGACTTTCAACAACGTATTGTCCAGCAATACGTGACGTATATGTCAATTTATGCTCCAGGCTTTTCAAAATAAAACTACTTAGTTAGGTTTATGAAAAAAATCAACTTAGTTAGGGTCAGGCAACAAACTACCTAGTTAGGTTTAGGAACAGACTGAAGTTTGGGTTAAAATAACTCCGGAAGTGGTGTAACTTAGGAAGTTAAGTGACAAATAATTCAACTTTGACTTGTGGTTTCACACGGGACACGAACAGCGGTCTCCTGGGCAGAAGTCCTGTGTTTTATTTGATTCATGTACATAGACATGAATTTCCCTTTTTTTCGTGACGCTTAGCACGACTTTCAACAACGTATTTTGTTGTGCGTTTTCCTGACAAATGTCCAGCAACTCGTGGCGCACGTGGCAATTTGCGCTTTAAAATAGCTCTGGAAGTGCCGTAACTTAAGAAGGGAAGTTACAAATAAATCAACTTTGACTTCTGGTTTCACACGGGACACAAACAACAAGTCATGTTTTTTGACCCGCCCGTCCACCCGACCTCATCCCTCTTCATACTTCCCGGTATTCATTCGTGTCTATGTACACAAATCAATACATTAAATTTTGTGACCATTTCACGAACTGCTGTGCGACTGGGCTGCTGTGTCAGTTTGTTGATATACGAGGTCTTTATGCAACAACTAAATCTCATTTTGCAGAAGAAATGTGAGTTACAAAGTCAACTGCCAATTCTGTAACATCTTATTGTGACGGCTCGTAGCTCTTCATCTCAGCGTTATGATGATGACTGCTGAGAAATATGTGCAACGCTGACATCTGATGGGGATAAGGCATCTGACTATAGCCGAGGCCAACCAGTGCAAAAATGATCAAAGTGGACTCATTATAGGGTAACAGGTGGAGGAGGTATGGATGTGGATCGCCAGAGCCACAAGGGCTCATGGGAAAATGATGACAAGGACAAGGTTAGAGCTGCCAGGCGGGCTGGGTCACATGCGACCAACAGAAGCCTGAAATACCACACACTTCCATACAGTCACAGGAATGAGCTGTCAAAAGGCTGCTGCTCCGCCACATATAGTAGCTCTATTCACCAGCAGAGAGAGAGAGAGAGAGAGAGAGAGAGAGAGAGAGAGAGAGCGAGAGAGAGAGAGAGAGAGAGAGAGAGAGAGAGAGCAGGGTTAAGTTATGTTTAGCCAAACTGAGACAGACTGCCCTTTGAGGAGCGCTCTGCTTTGAAATGAGGTTGAGGAACATCCATGTCAAGAAAATATTGCCCTCTGATTTTCTCTCCTCCTTTGAACAGAACGGGGCTTTCATGCCTCTCTCGGCCTCTCCCGGTGCCTCCTCCTCCTTTTTTTCTAGTCTTCATTCTCCCATGGAAAAGAGAGAATAAATATGAGAGATTGTGACCACTCTCTTCTCTAAATCGGTCTTTCACTGCTTGGGTGGGGCGCTGTTATATAGTTTACACTAAACATCTGCACTGCTGCACCACCACCACCACTCGAGCTCTGCAGCGCGCACTCCCTGTGCCTCTATAAGCATCCTTTAAAGGTCCCATATCGTGCTCATTTTCAGGTTCATACTTGTATTTTGTGTTTCTACTAGAACATGTTTACATGCTGTAATGTTAAAAAAAAACTTTATTTTCCTCATAATGTCTGCTTGAATATACCTGTATTTACCCTCTGTCTGAAACGCTCCGTTTTAGTGCACTTCAACGGAATTGCGTTGCTAGGCAACAGTTTGGGTCCATGTTTACTTCCTGTCAGCTGATGTCACTAACATACACTGCAACAGGAAACAAACTGGGACACATTTAGAATGTTTAAAACCGTGTTAATGGTCTAAATATTGTATATTTGTGACATCACAAATGGACAGAAATCCTAACGGCTTGTTTCAAAAGCACAATTTCTGAATACGGGCTGTGTGTATTTCTCCGTATATTGAGCGTTTTGATAGTTTAACAGTATTTATAAAGCACTTAAACCTGCTTTATAATATAAAAGACATGAAAATCTCACTTTTTACAATATGGGACCTTTAAGATGCAACCTGCTGCACGAGGTGTCGCACACAGAGGCACATTCACACAGATGTGGCATACATTTCCACACCCTGAAATAGGGGAAGAAAAAAAACATCCATAGCTTACAGACGCATATATACAAACAGAAGTGTACAAAGCGCACATAGACACGGAGACACACTGAACGCTTTCACTCCCGAACTCCTGTGACCGAGGTGCTCCGCCGCATAATAACCTATTCATAAAAAGCAAAAAAATGTCTCAGTCTTCCTCCTCCAAAATACACACGGGAGACGACGGGAAGGTGCAATCGCCTCTCGCAATCTGAAATTGGAAACGGGGCCAAAGAATACACCAGTGGAGGAGGGCAACTTCTGTTACAAATAAAGAGCCATTGATCGTCTGTCAACTGGAACTTCTAAGGTACATTTATTTCCCCACAAAAAAAAACCTGTGCGTAAATCTGCATGATGTGACTCAGCCAAAATCTTAATATTATAAAACAATAGGTAAAAACAAACAGCTTCAGATCCACTGTAGTCGAACTAAAATCACAAATTCATCATTTAAAAAAGGTGAATTATACACCTCATAACAGATCACAATTTCAAGTCGTGTTGTTGCACTCTGAAATAAAAAAACATGAATGCATTCATTTGATGTGTTTCCATGGCGTGCCATTCTGCATCAAAAGTCTGATCTGAACTGAACTGAACTGAACTGGACTGATCTGGATTCAGGTGAATCAATAGATTCTCTGTGTTAAAAATAACTCGACACAACTAGCAGCCAGTTGGGGAACTGCAGCACATACCAATCATTCCAATAATAATAATTGATAATTCCTTTTTAGTCCAACTAATCGATAACTGTGAGAGAGTGAGGGGAAAGCAAAAGAACATAAAAGTAAAATATTACTGATCAAAATGTTCTCCATCAATGTCTAAACCATTCTTCTTAATATGAATGTAGAACTATATTATCTTTGGTATAAAAACGAATACAAATGTTGTTCTACAAGCTGGAAAAATCAACTTTCCATGAGCTTATTGTCACATCCTGATGCAGAAATCCCTCCTCCCTGGACCAGCAGAGGCAGTGATGGTCGGACTGGTGCACAGGCTGAACTGGTAAACTCTGAGCCCAGTTTACTTACAGACCAACGTTCAGTTGAAATACTGAAAATACTATACAAAACCTGCCCAAAAGCGACTGAAGCAGCTCTTTGCACCGTCCTATACACCATGCCCCCCTGTGGATTTTATGCACAGAAGTGCAGTAAAATGAGCCACATCCTGTCAAAACTGAACGGGATTCTTAGTAGTGAAATCAAGATTAAGATAAACAGGAAAAGTCAACATCAGATACATTTTTTTCCAAATGACAAAAAAAAGCACCTGGATGTCTGAAATATTTGCAGACTAAATGACACCTGTCAGCCGGCTGCATGGACACAGCCGAGGGAGGGAATGATGTCCAAATTGAGCGACAACTAAACTTTTATTCAAAACATAACATTTGTTCTGTTTTCCTCCAGAAACAAACAATAAATAGGCTTTTTTATAACGTCTCTACACTGTGGTCATACTGACCGTGCGTAACATCCATTATCGGACAGGGTATGTTAAAGGCTGGCGAGATTTCAGCTTCCCGATAAGAAAAAAAATACTTTTTTCAATAAATAACAAACAGAAAAAGACTGCAATTATTGTAATTTTTTTTATTCGTGTGTTTTTAAGGGATGGACCTAAAATCCCATAGGTCCATTATCGGACACTTGGATTTCCCTCGCATCACTTATTCCTATTTCCCAGCTGTCTTCTGTCAGTTGTCGAATAGCAAATATGCAGGAAAAACAACAGCTCCAAAAAAGATGAACTCATTTGGATAGTGTTGCTCGCAACCACATTTCTAAGGGGAAATGAAACGTCAGGTGCGCAAGTGTCCGATAATGGATGCTGTGCGTACGGATTTTACGCACGGGTAAATCCAGGTGAGACAGTGAAGAATGAAGAAAAAAAAAAGGTGCAAATAAACAGACTCGTTCAAAACATCACAACTATTATTATTAATAATAAGAGAAACCGTCTTACCTGCCCGAGCCACGGTCGTTTGGCACAAGACGAGCATCACGGTTACCAAGGCGAAGGATGAGAGCTCCATGCGCCATGGTCTCCGTTTCTTCCTGAAGGGACAATCTCCAGTATCCATAGTGTCGCAGGAGTTTGAGCTGTGGATGAGGGATCTGGTGGAAGTTATCCTCTCACAGAAAGCCAGCCGACGAGAGGAAACCGACTGAACCTTCTGGAGGCGACAGACACAGAAAGGAACCGCCTCTGGAGACTGTGCTGGATGAGTTAACCTAAATGTCTGTCTGTCGTAATGCACTAAACCTAAACACTAAAAAGGGCTTTTTGGGGGGTGAATAAATATATTTTATTTTAGCGTGTTTTAACCCCTTAGTGCTAAAGCCCCATTGAGTCAGACTGCTGGGTACCCAAAGTGGAGAGAGCAGCAGAGAGAGACCTGGAATCACTCTCTCTCTCTCTCCTCTTCTCTCTTCCCTTCTTTACTTACACACTTCTTACTCCCACGAAGAGTGAGAGCGTGTGTGTGTGTGTGTGTGGTGGAGAGAGAGAGAGAGAGAGAGAGAGAGAGAGAGAGAGAGAGAGAGAGAGAGGGCGTGCGTAATTGCACACTGTTAAGAATGTCCCAGTAAAATAACAGTAAAGAACTGGCAGCAGGGTTGCCTTTATGTTACTGTCAAATTAACATTATTATACTGTCGCTGAAATGTACAGCTTTGTACTGTTAATGAAAAATACAGTTTGAACTTTATTCATTTCACAGTATTTTACAGTTCATTTACTGTTTAAAGATACATTATATAGCTGTTTTCACCTTTCTTTTACATTATCTTACTGATTTGTTTTAATGCACTATTTATTTTTTACATACATTTTAATAAACATTATCTTTTGCCTAGATGAATAGACTTAGCAGGTTACAGACATAGGAATAGTCACACTAAATACAATTAAAGGCACTTGTTAGGAAAAAGGCTATAATAGACTTGTTGTGTGTCTCTAGCTGGCTACAAGCACAGAATGAAACCAGAACAACATGTGAGTGAAGAACAATAAAGCTAATATGAGCGTCCTATGAGCGTAATTTAACAGGTTTTCTTTTGTATTAACAGTAAAGCACTGTTTTTAGCAATAACAGGTTAATACTGTTGAAATCCTGCTGGAAATTAACAGAGATTGTTTACAGTGTACGTATATCTGTGCGTACTGAGGAGAGTCTGAGAGTGTAAACTGAACGTTTTTAATGATAGACCTCACCTCACATACAACAACAGTTGGGTCTTTCTTTTCATCTGTGAGTTGGTGGTTTAATGTCGCTCATCATCACAGGACACACCTGAATACCTGTTTCTGTCTGTCTGTCTCTGATTCTCTCCAAACAATCTGAGACAATTCTCTTTACCTTTTTCAACTTCCTACTTTCTTGTCTTTCTTGTCTTTCTTGTCTTTGTATATTACAGGTGCAGCTCAAAAAATTTGAATATCGTGAAAAAGTTGAATATTCTCCATCAGTTATTTAAGAAAGTGAAAGTGTTATATATTTTAAACAAAAAGGTTTCACGCATTTTTTTTTCATTTTAATTTTGATAATTACAGCCAACAGCTCTAAAAAGAAAGAAAAAGGACTTAGCACCTGACCACAGTGCCAAAACTACTACTAACTGGTTTACCATGATATTACTCTGCTTGATTGGTCAGCCAATTCGCCTGACCTGAACCCCCCATAGAGAATCTACGGGGTATTGTCAAGAGGAAGATGAGGAACACCCGACCCAACAATACAGATGAGCTGAAGACCGCTATCAAAGCAACCTGGGCTTCAATAACACCTCAGCAGTGCTACAGGCTGATCGCCCTCATGCAAATATTCACTCAGTACCAGGTATTAAGGGTTCGGACATTTTTTTTAGATCTTTTTTTCAGACTTTTTTTTCAGACTTTTTTTTCAGACTTTTTTTTCAGACTTTTTTTTCAGACTTTTTTTGTCCGACATTTTTCAGATCTTTTTTTTCAGACTTTTTTCAGATCTTTTTTTTCGGACATTTTTTTAGATAATTTTTTTCGGACATTTCATCAGATCTTTTTTTTCAGACTTTTTTTCGGACATTTTTCCGATCTTTTTTTTCGGACATTTTTTTCTGACATTTTTCAGATCTTTTTTTTCAGACATTTCTCGGATCTTTTTATTCAGACTTTTTTTGTACGACATTTTTTCAGACTTTTTTTTCAGACTTTTTTCAGATCTTTTTTTCAGACTTTTTTTTCAGACTTTTTTCAGATCTTTTTTTCAGACTTTTTTTTCAGACTTTTTTTTCAGACATTTTTCAGATAATTTTTTTCAGACTTTTTTTCGGACATTTTTTCAGACTTTTTTTTCGGACTTTTTTTCAGACTTTTTTTCAGACTTTTTTTTCAGACATTTTTCAGATAATTTTTTTCAAACTTTTTTTTCAGACATTTTTCAGATCTTTTTTTCAGATTTTTTTTTAGATCTTTTTTTCAGATCTTTTTTTTTCAGACATTTTTCAGATCTTTTTTTTCAGACTTTTTTCAGATCTTTTTTTTCAGACATTTTTTTAGATCTTTTTTTTCGGACATTTTTTCAGATCTTTTTTTCAGACATTTTTCAGATCTTTTTTTTCAGACATTTCTCGGATCTTTTTATTCAGACTTTTTTTGTACGACATTTTTTCAGACTTTTTTTTCAGACTTTTTTCAGATCTTTTTTTCAGACTTTTTTTTCAGACTTTTTTCAGATCTTTTTTTCAGACTTTTTTTTCAGACTTTTTTTTCAGACATTTTTCAGATAATTTTTTTCAGACTTTTTTTCGGACATTTTTTCAGACTTTTTTTTCGGACTTTTTTTCAGACTTTTTTTCAGACTTTTTTTTCAGACATTTTTCAGATAATTTTTTTCAAACTTTTTTTTCAGACATTTTTCAGATCTTTTTGTCAGATTTTTTTTTAGATCTTTTTTTCAGATCTTTTTTTTTCAGACATTTTTCAGATCTTTTTTTTCAGACTTTTTTCAGATCTTTTTTTTCAGACATTTTTTTAGATCTTTTTTTTCGGACATTTTTTCAGATCTTTTTTTCAGACATTTTTCAGATCTTTTTTTTCAGACATTTCTCGGATCTTTTTATTCAGACTTTTTTTGTACGACATTTTTTCAGACTTTTTTTTCAGACTTTTTTCAGATCTTTTTTTCAGACTTTTTTTTCAGACATTTTTCAGATAATTTTTTTCAAACTTTTTTTTCAGACATTTTTCAGATCTTTTTTTTCAGATTTTTTTTTAGATCTTTTTTTCCAGACATTTTTCAGACTTTTTTTTCAGACTTTTTTTTCAGACTTTTTTTCAGACTTTTTTCAGATCTTTTTTTTCGGACATTTTTTTAGATCTTTTTTTTCGGACATTTTTTCAGATCTTTTTTTCAGACATTTTTCAGATCTTTTTTTTTGGACATTTTTCAGATCTTTTTTTTCGGACATTTTTTCAGACTTTTTTTGTCTGACAGTTTTCAGATCTTTTTTTTTAGACATTTTTCAGATCTTTTTTTTCAGACTATTTTTTCAGACATTTTTCAGATCTTTTTTTTCAGACTTATTTTTCAGACATTTTTCAGATCTTTTTTTTCGGACATTTTTCAGACTTTTTTTTCAGATCTTTTTTTTCCAGACTTTTTTTTCCGACATTTTTTTAGATCTTTTTTTTCGGACATTTTTTCAGACATTTTTCAGATCTTTTTTTTCGGACATTTTTTCAGACTTTTTTTGTCCGACAGTTTTCAGATCTTTTTTTTAAGACATTTTTCAGATCTTTTTTTTCCAGACTTTTTTTTCAGACATTTTTCAGATCTTTTTTTTCAGACTATTTTTTCAGACATTTTTCAGATCTTTTTTTTCAGACTTATTTTTCAGACATTTTTCAGATCTTTTTTTTCGGACATTTTTCAGACTTTTTTTCCCGACATTTTTCAGATCTTTTTTTCCGGACATTTTTCAGACTTTTTTTTCCAGACTTTTTTTTCAGACATTTTTCTGATCTTTTTTTCCGGACATTTTTTTAGATCTTTTTTTTCAGATCTTTTTTTTCAGAAATTTTTCAGATCTTTTTTTTCGGACATTTTTTATTATTAATTAAAGGCACTTGTTAGGAAAAAGGCTATAATAGACTTGTTGTGTGTCTCTAGCTGGCTACAAGCACAGAATGAAACCAGAACAACATGTGAGTGAAGAACAATAAAGCTAATATGAGCGTCCTATGAGCGTAATTTAACAGGTTTTCTTTTGTATTAAAGCATATAATATAAAGCACTGTTTTTAGCAATAACAGGTTAATACTGTTGAAATCCTGCTGGAAATTAACAGAGATTGTTTACAGTGTACGTATATCTGTGCTTACTGAGGAGAGTCTGACATTTTTCAGATCTTTTTTTCAGAAATTTTTCGGACATTTTTCAGATCTTTTTTTTTAGACTTTTTTTCAGACCTTTTGTTTCGGACACTTTTTCAGACTTTTTTTGTCCGACATTTTTCAGATCTTTTTTTTCAGTCTTTTTTTTCCAGACTTTTTTTTCAGACATTTTTCAGAAGTTGGACATTTCTGTATTGTAAATCCTTTTTTGATTGATCTTATGCAATATTCTAATATTTTGAGATACCTTATTCTATCTTTTTTGAGCTGTTTGCTGTAATTATTGAAATTAAAATGAAAAAATGCTTGAACCATTTTACTTTATGTGTAATGAGTCTAGATTTTTCACTTTCTTAAATAACTGACGAAGAATATTGAATTTTTTCACAATATTCTAATTTGTTGAGCTGCACCTGTATATGCTGTGTGGCATAAGAAAGACTGGCTTTCTGAACCATGAAGAACCGTTCAGGTAAAGGTGAAGATGAGACAGCAGAGCAGGACCACTCACCAAGCTGCCAGCAGAGAAGAGAAGAGAAGAGAAGAGAAGAGGAGAGAAGAGGAGAGTGAGAGCTCGGACAGCCAATCAGGGTTTTGTCCGCGCTGTTCACCGACGCCCCTCTGAGCTCTCCTCTCGCTCTGATTGGTCAGTCCCACGTGGCCCTTGTTCTGCAGCATCAGCTCAGGTGCGCTTGAAGAGAGAGAGAGAGAGAGAGAGCGAGAGAGAGAGAGAGAGAGAGAGAGAGAGAGAGCGAGAGAGAGAGAGAGAGAGAGAGAACATTTTATTTCTTATTTCTCTACAAAAAAAACCCACATTTATTTAGCCTATCATTCTTTTACATAACATCTATAAAAAAAATTCTCTCTATAACTATATTATCTTATTCTTCTTCCTCCTAAAAAACCCTGAAACAGTTAAAGTTATGACTTTATTCCCGTAATATTACGACTTTTTTCTCGTAATATTACGACTTTATTCTGTAAATCTCAGATGTTTTTCCCTCAATGTGGTCCTAATACTCCGTAGTACATTATCTCTTTGGCCCTCACTGCATTAGACTTATATACTATATACTTAGACTATAAACTGTGTTACCTTCATTACAATGATCACATGTTTTACGGCTCCAGACAGATTTTCTATATTTTTTTTTTGCCTAAAATGTCTCTTTTGATAGTAAAGGTTGCTGACCCCTGGACTAACAAAACGGACATTCATTAAGAACAGTGTGTGTGTGAAAGAGAGCGAGAGAGATGTTTAAGTTAAAAGCAGATAGAAACATGACACCTATGATTTATGATGGTCAAATAGTGTCTGTGGCACTCAACCCCCTATAGCACATTTGTTCCGACTGAAGACATACATTTTTAAAAACGGCTCACAGATATCATCATATATTTTTGGATTTGTTGAAAAAAAAAAAAAATTCACACAACAGCTGAGCACCGTAGTTTTTAGCAAACGCTCCTCAAACAGGAGTAATTGGGGAGTTGTGGTTCGACACTCATTTAGTTCGCTTGTGAGTATTTAGGGCAGCAGGACGGTGCATGTGGGACAGACTCAAAACAAACTATGATGGCCATGGTTTTCATATTTAAGGTGCAACAGTGCGGCTCACACTGGAGCTCTATATGACACAGAGGAATTAGACATATGGGGCTTTGGATATAAGGGCAGTACATGTTAGTCGGATCAGTTCATTGCTGGTGTTGCTCTTAAAATCAGCAGACGTCCTTTATAGTTAAAAAAAAATGATGCCTAACAAGATCATGAACTAAATTCCAACCACACCACAAACTCCTATCTCCAAAAAAAAAGACCAAAGTCAACAACAACAACTGAACATTATGATCTTCACAAAAGTAGTGTTTACTGTAAGGATATAAAGATGTGTGTCTCACTTTTGAAGAGAATACCTGAAAGTCCAAAGTAATAAGAACACCACATTAAGTTTTCAAAGCCACTGATTTCATTGGCTACTGAGAAGATATCAAAGCAGTGGGACATAAACTTTAAACTAGAAGTAATCTCACAGAGACATTACTTTCATCATTTCAAAGTTGCCTACATATCTCCACCTGTCATAAACACTCAATAGCATCTCCTATACTTCAAAGCTGTGTGCCCCCAGCCGTCTGCCTTGTAAATGTTTCCAAGCCCACGGTTAGTCACTTTCTTTGAATGCAGACTACACATCCAGAAAGCAGCAATTAACCATAATTATCCCTTGATGCTCTATAGCACTCACTCTTTCTAACCCCCCGCCCTATTTCTGTCTGATTCCCTGAGGTGGAAGGAGGGGGATGTGTTTGCATTCTGTGGTAAGACCATCGTAACTCCCCTTTTACTATCGTTCTTTCTAAGGGCTTAGTAGCAATAGAGAATTAGAATTAGCACCTAGCCGTTGTACGCCTCCGCCGAACAGTCAAGGTGCAGTTTACATCTTTGTCTGTCCAAAACGTCATCACTTCATTTGATCCTGTTAGACATTTGTGGGAGATTGTTATAATTAGCGTATGAATTTTTGAGTTATGTCCAAAAACCTGTTTTATGAGGTCACAGTGACCTTGACTTTCGACCACCAAATTCTACTCAGTTCATCCTCGAGTCCAAGTAGATGTTTGTTGACGATGTTCTCCAGTCTCCACTATTTGTTCTATTGGTTGAAATGGTGTTTACACCCCGAAAGGCGATCCATTACTGATGAGTTCTGACAAAGGAGCGGAAAAGAGCCGTCATCTGTAGCTGCTGTAATCCTGTAAAAATGTCTACCAATCACTGCCTCGCGGTCCGCTTGGAAAGAACCAATCAGAGGCCTCCCTGCCTCCCTGCTCGTACTCTACCCTTAGTGTCGCAGCCGCACGTTTCCTGGAGAATGGAAGAGAGAACTCAGCCCTGCAGTAGCACTGCTGCAGTTACTGGTCATGAGGTAGCGTTGTTGAGTTGAGGTCCTCTCTCTGCTCCGTGGCGGTGAAGTAGTTACGATGCGGCGGTGGTCGTGTTCAGACGGAGCTCCTGAAGCGATGCTACTTTCAAATGATGCTAGCTTTCCAACATCGTCAACCCTGTCTTTCCTGTCGTTCCTGAGATATCGCGTTCACGAGAACGGGACGGACGTGAGGTCACAGTGACCTTGACCTTTGACCACCAGAATCTAATCAGCTCATCCTTACTTAGACTAAATAAATGGACTGGTCTAAGAACACACAGAGTCTGTACAAGAAGGGTCAGAGCCGCCTGTTTTTGTCAGGAGACTCAGATCCTTCGACGTCTGCAGAACCACGCTGCAGATGTTCTATCACTCGGTGGCGGCCAGCGCCATCTTCTACGCCGTAGTGTGCCGGGGCGGCAGGGTGAAGGCAGCCGACGCTAACAGACTCAACAAGCTCATTAGGAAAGCAGGTTCTGTCCCGGGAGTTGAGCTGGAGTCTGTGGTGGAGGTGGAGTTTGTGGTGGAGGTGGAGGTGGAGTTTGTGGTGGAGGTGGAGGTGGAGGTGTCGGAGTGGAGGATGCTGAGGAAACTACTCAGTATTAGGGACAACGCCTCTCATCCTCTGCACGCCACACTGGAGTCATACCAGAGCTCCTTCGGCTGTACACTGAGACCACCGAGGTGCACCACAGAACGCCACAGGACGTCTTTCCTACCAGCGGCCATCAGACTTTATAACTCCTCCCCCTTCTGCAGGAAGGACAGCTGAAAACACCGGACACTGACAACAACAATAATCTCAATATCATGTGCAATACTACTTCCTGTTCTGTTTTT
This sequence comes from Sebastes fasciatus, assembly GCF_043250625.1. Taxonomy (NCBI): domain Eukaryota; kingdom Metazoa; phylum Chordata; class Actinopteri; order Perciformes; family Sebastidae; genus Sebastes; species Sebastes fasciatus. The sequence continues at coordinate 30,809,003 of NC_133811.1, forward strand.
TTTTTAGCTTACTTTACCTTTTTCATTTTACTTATCTTATTTACTCATTTTACTAAATGTATCTTACTTTATTGTTATTCTATTAGGCACTGGTGCTAGAAATAGTACTTTAGGATTAATAAAGTTCTATCTTATCTTATCCTTGGGACCAAGTGGACGTTTGTGCCAAATCTGATACGTTACGCTCATTAGATGCCTGCATACAGCATCTCTGTCCTCAGAGGACATGTCTACTGGATACTAAATACCATACAAAGAAAAAAAAAAAGGGACACGCTTAAAGTACGACGGCCACCGTGTTCTATCTCTGTTCAGCGGTAACATGCTGTCTAGGAGTTTTTGCATGCAAGGCTGCCAAAAGAAGAAAATTGTAGAGCCTTCTCATCAGAAACTATAGGGTGAGCTCTGATGTACGTGAAATGAGAAGGAGCGGCCGTTGTGTGATCGCTCTCGCAAACCATCAAATAGGCGGCTGCATCTAGCAATTATCCATCAGGAATCAGAGGGAAGATAGGTCTTGGGCAGTTTATATATATATATATATGTATATATATATACATATATATATATATATATATACAAATATATATATATGAAAACCAGAAGGGGAATATAGAATTTCATGTTCTCAGACGCAGAAGAAAAAACAAGATTTCTTTGATGCAATACAAAAAGGAGAGAGGGAGTCAGAGAGTAACAAACCAAATCTTGGAGTATTTAATGCAATAAAACTGTGTATAAATAATATAAACCCAGAGTTTGTCGTTTACCTGAATGCCTAGTTGGGAGTTATGTTCTTTCTTTTGCACACACTGTACTGTAGCTTCACTGAGCGGTTATTTTCACTATTCGTGCTAAATCAGAGAGTCCAGGAAACGCTCCCTCGCTGTGGCAGCTCGGGGGTTTTATTTTGGCTTCCTGGACACGGCGGACTGAGTGGTTTTCTGGTTCTGGCCTCCTTGTGCTCTGAGAGTAGATGCCACATGTCGTAAAAAGAGACATCCCGAGAGACATCTGTGGTATGTGTTTGTGCTCCACTTTGCACGTGTCTGCATGTACAGTTTAGATTTGCTTTAAGTCGAGGATCGTTATTCAAGGATTGTAATCACCGATTGTGTTGCATCCGTGGTTTCATCAGGAGCCGGACAGGAAGTGGCCTAAATGTGTCTTGTCTGTTGTTTAATACAGAAAATCAATATTCAAAGCTGCAGCTTTTGTTTTCCAGTGATGTGGATGGAGTGTATGTGAATGCTCATATTGATGGGTAATGTAAATCTGTCCGCGCTTTACGGTGAAATCATTTTAACATTGCTTTCTCCTTCAGTGTTCTTGCCTAACAATTATTTTATCTTGTCTTATTCTTTCCATTTATTTCATTGTTTGTATCCTTGTTTTGTTTTTATAACATATTTCACGATTATTTGATTTTACAGTATGTAAAGCTCTTAGTGTTGCATTTTATGTGCTATAGAATAAAGTGTATTATCATTAAAGGAGGCCAGAGTTTCCCCTGTAAAGACCAAAGAGCAGGTTTGGTTTTAAATAGTTGTTGATGCTTTTAAAGAATTCCAGATGTGCGATCTTCTTTTTTTTTTATAAATGTTTTATTTGAGCTTTATTAACATATACCAGTACATTACAAGACAGCACAGTATTGAGGAGGTACATTATGGGCAATTTTGAGTTATTGTATTTGACCAAATCTGTGCGGTCAGCTCAGTCAGCTCTGAATGGACTGCAGGAAAGGAGACCAGCAGTGTGTTCCAATCCGCGTACTTCTGTACTTACACTTACTACTTTGAGTGCATAAGTGCGTTCACACTGGGAAGTACGGTAAAATGCAGTGCACTCAAAGTACCCGGATGTTGTACTCAAAACGGTCAAATCGTTGAGTGTGGAACGTTGGACACTTTCCACACTCAACTGTCGCCATCCTGGCTACGCAGCAGAAGGGGCGGAGCCACGACCACTATTCAAACATACGTAGATAACAGAATAAAACAATACGTAAACATACCGGTGCATTTCCAGCCAACAGGAGGACACATCGTAGGAGTAGGCGACGACGTTGGAAACGTAATTTCCACTCTGCTTTCATTTTTTTTTTAGAAGATATTTTGGCGGGTAGCGAGCCGCGGTCAAATGTTGCGATCGTCATTTGTGCGGCGCAGAGTATTCCATTTGAGACGACCCTACCCCGCTGAAATTTACGCACTACTCAAGTGAGTACAGAGTGCACAAAGTGCACTACATTGAAGTGTACTTCTGGAAGTACGTGGATTGGAACACACTCCAGGTGTTATGGAATGAGGTGAAATTGTCCTTTAGGGTTGATGTGGGTTGTTCTAAGTCAGAGTGGTCGGTTAGCAGATTGAGTCGATGGCTTACTGATCATTTGGTTCTGTCTTTCCAGTTGAGTAATATGGATTTCTTGGCCATGGTTAATGCAACTAGTATGAATGTTTTGGAGATGTTGTGGAATTGACAGTGCGGAGAGGTCGCCTAGCAGAGAGACGGAGGAGGAGAGGGGGATGCTGAGGTTGAGGATCTCGGATAGCTCTCTCATGACCTCCGACCAAAATGGTCTAACTGGGTCGCAGAGCCAGAATGCATGGCAGTGATTGTCTATTGCAGTTGCACAGTGAGTGCAGGTGTTGCTGTCTATAAAGCCCATATTATACATGTTGTGAGTGGTGATGTGTGTTCTGTGTCGTACCTTGTATTGAATTAGCAGAATTTTGGAGTTGGAAGACATGGCGAATGTATTGTTGCATATGGTTTTCCAATTAATATCTGATTGATGTCTATTCAGGTCTGATGTCCATTCGTCTGTTGGTATTGAAACTGTGAAAAGAGTTTGTATATCTGTGATAGCAGTTTTTTCGGTTGGTACTGGTAGTGACATTGGTGGGGTTGGTTGTATGTTTGTTTAAGAAGGTCATGAGCCACCACTGAAAAGGTGACCCAGGCTGGTTACTCCTCTATGTGTGATTTTCAATGGACAGTTTTAACTCTCATTAAGCCAACCATAACATCGTAACATCCAAACTAAGACTGTCTCTGTGTCTCTGTCTTCATCAGGTTCACAATAAGGTGCTTTAGCGGGTGCCTACTTGTTCTCAATGGGGTGTCTTTGGTGCGTCCCTGTGGGTGACGTGACTTGATGAAGATTCAGGCTGCTACTAGACGTTTGGAGTTTGGAGATCAAGCTGGAGAAAACATAAAAACACAGACAGCAGGAGCTTAAAAAGACGTTCAGTAATGACCTGTGATTGGTCAAAGTCTCCCGTCCCGGGCTAGATGTTCTAAAGCCTGTAAACAGAGCCATGAGGAGGAGCAGAAGTCTAGTTTTCTCTCAGAACACTTGAATAACTATATGCTGAAAGGTTATTATGGGAACAGTGTAGGCAAGCGAATGCATAGTCTTGGTGATTGGATGTGTTTTATTGTGATGCTATTTGTAGTTGTCTATATTTACGTTGTTCTATACAGACTGTTTTTTTCCAGTGAACCACCATTTTTGAACACAGTTGTGATACTAATTAGAAGGGCGCTCGGAGAGCACAGACCTTCACCAAGGCCGTTTCTATAACTGAAACATAATGCATGTATCCGAGCCCTGGATTCAGATCCGCTCCCACATCAAATGTGTTTTTCCTTCGCCCATGCTGCACCCTTCCACTACGTCTCACTAAAACATAACCTCTTTGCCCAATGATGCCAAAAGTATACTGCCTACTGCAGCTTTAATCCACTAAATCAACTATCAAAACGTACACGGTACCTCGTACCTTCAACGTGATTGACTCAGCCCTCGGGGGCAGCTCTACTTCTTCGTCCACTCATGTTGGACTCGGGACAGACTGAACGCTACGGTGACTCACTATCGCCTTCCGACGTACAAGCGGTATTACGAGACGGGCGGGTTGGGGCAGCATGGTTAGCATGCTAATTTCACTAGATATCTCTGCAACACACAATACATAGACGGCACATGGTGCAGTGGTTAGTACTGTCGCCTCACAGCAAGAGGGTTCTTCTGTTTTCGAACTCCGTGTGGAGTTTGCATGTTCTCCCCGTGTTAGCGTGGGTTTACTCCGGGTTCTCAGGTTTCCTTCCACAGTCCAAAGACATGCAGGTTAGGTTCACTGTTGACTCTAACTTGCCCGTATAGGTGTGAATGGTTGTCTGTCTCTATGTGTCAGACCTGTGATAGTCTGGTGACCTGTCCAGGGTGAACCCCGCCTTCGCCTTCGCCTTCACCTGAGCAGGATAAGCGGTTACAGGTAATGGATGGATGGACAATACATAGACGTCTTTGACATAACGTCAACACTGTAACCGTCCAGATGTTACACATTGCACCACTGAAGCATGTACTGTAAGATTTGGTTTTAAAATCTTGTCTGGGGCAGTTTTAGTATCCGACATGTTTCATCCCAAAGTGCCCACACCCTTAACCAAATGCAGCATAAAGCAACCCTGCCTTAGCAACAGTATAATATAATCCACACAATGTGCTGAGCATGCACATTATGGAGGTACCACAAATTCCAGAGGACAGGAATTGCATGTATGCCCCCACCAGCAGCATGACTTCACCATCCCCAAACAGACCGGTGACCACGTTACCGGGAGGTGAGGCTGCTGAAATGTTACGACGGGGTAAAATGTCCTGACATCAAAAAGGCAGGTGCTTCCACTTGTCTAGTCCAGAATCAAATCTGTATAAATGTGAACCCTTCAATTACGCCATTAACCCTAAATGTCAGCCATATTTGAATTAATAAAGCCTTATAATTTGCTGGGCGAGTAATTGAAGGGTCATAAGAACCCGGAGAACCACACGGTTTCCCTGCAGGGAAGCTCCATCAGACGTGGCCACCCACCAAACTGATTTCTCACACTCCATCCAGTCCGACGGCACTCAGCTGGCTGTAATGTCACAGGATGACTCGCATCACGCCGATAGAGCCGCCTGGTGTGGAAACATCTGTGCAAGAAAGGGAGACTTTATGGATGGATGAGGCCGAGACAGGGGCGTCTGCAGAAGGACAGCAAGAGATGACATTAGCTCTTGGAGACTCAGCGAGTGCCTGTGGGCAGCTCTCTCTCTCTCTCTGTGTGTGCGCTATTTCCAAAAGGAGAACCTTGTAATTACAATAAAACGGCCATATTATACTGCTGACTTCCTTGAAAAGTCTGTATTTTACTGGGCAGGGCTGCAAACGCACCCACACCCTGCTAGCCACAACACACCGAAATAGATCAGAGCAGAGCAGGGGCTCGCCTGGGAGGAAACGGAGAAAGGGAGTGGACCCATATACTCCGGGCACTAACAGTGCGGGTCAAAGACTGTGTGTGTGTGTATCCCCGTGTGTGATGAATACACACTCGGCTTGGCCTGGTGAAGCTGCTGGAGGTGTGCAAAGCCAGGTAAGAAAAAAAAAAAATGTAGAAGGACAATGGGTCAGTGATTTTGAATGTGGCCACCGAACACACCCAGCTAACCACATACCTCGAAATAGGCAGGAGAAGAGGAGGAGGAGGAGGACAAGGGGTGACTACGGGGCAGAGCGAGGGAGCAGGGGGGAAGGCACAGCAAGGGTACACCTAAGAGGGTGTGTTTCTGTGTGGGGTGAGCTCTGAAGGTTGCGTGTTATAACAGACTTCATGTATGAGCACGGTATATTTTGACTAAACTTCTAATATGTGAACAAAGTTAAAAAATGCAACGTGTGTGTTCCCTTCTCTCTTTCATTCTCAGCATTTTTCTCGTGCATGTGTTTCATTAGTGGCTTTCAACACTTAGCAATTCTGTTTTTGGGGGAGTTTGAACACAGCTTCTTTTCCCTTTTGACGATAAATATAGCAACAGGTGAACTCTGAGATTGGTCTTTATTTAGCACAATTACTCACTGTTAGAAGGTCATTTCCCCCCAAATGGTGCATAATGGCTGTACTAATAAAAGGCAATTAGAAGGACTGGCATAAGGTATGAACCAGAAAGAGGAGAACATGCTGTACTGAGCCACAGAGGCAAATTATTTCAGCATATATATATATATATATATATATATATATGAGGAGCAAGTTTCATACGTTAAAAACACAAATTCACCACACTAACAGCAGCAAGGATCCAAATCTAACCAACACTGAAACATCATGGATTGTAAGAAGTGTGCTGCCAGTTCATTTTGTTTCTTATAAATTGCTTAAGCCTGAAATAACCACATCTGGATCTGCATCTAAATACCAACATTCCCAAAATGAAGGAAATGAAATGGAGGAGGGAGAGAGAGATAGGACTCGAATGAAGGTTTGGAGGAGACGTTGGGGATGTGGAAAGGTACAGGCAGGAAAAATCACAGGAATGAATGAGAGAGAGAGAGAGAGAGAGAGAGAGAGAGAGAGAGAGAGAGGGGATGGGTGGGCAGAGAGCTGGTGGTGGGGGGGCACTCAGGCATGCAGAGGGTGAGAGGGAATGAATGAGGGCCATTGATAAAGAAGGATGGAGGTGAGGGGAGGGATGGAGAAAGAGAGAGAGAGAGAGAGAGAGAGAGAGAGAGAGAGAGAGAGAGAGAGAGAGAGAGAGAGAGAGAGAGAGAGAAGAGAGTGTGAGAGAGAGTGCAAAAGGGAGGGAGGGAGGGAGGGAGGGAGGGAGGGAGGAGGGATCAAACGGTATTTACACACGGAGAGTCCAGAAAGAAACGGAGGTGTGTAGGTAAAAGGTGGATGGATGGATGGATGGATGGATGGATGGATGGATGGATGGATGGATGGATGGATGGATGGATGGATGGATGGATGGATGGATGGATGGATGGATGGAGGGATGGATGGATGGAGGGATGGATGGATGGACAGAAGCATCACTAACTGACCTACTGACATATGGCACATGGTGGGACCTCGGCGTCTTTGACACAGCAACATATTTGTATCCTCAAAGTTCTCAAAGGTTTTTCCACAGATGCAGTGAGCTAAGCAGCTGTCAGCCGGCAGAACACAGGAGGCTACAGTCCTCTCCCGCAGAATGACTGTGCAAAGGTTACCTCAGTTTAAAGGTGCCACTGAAGTTCCCATGAAATGAAAAACTGTGTTGTTAGCTTGTATCCCTGGTTCTGTTGTTCAAATATAGGTTTTATATGGAATCACATTTTATGTCTTTTTCTCTTGCTTCTATGTATCAAAAAAATAAAATGTTGACGACACATCTGGAACTTGGATACAAATATTCCAACCCACAACGTGATCGTAAATGTTGGTGATCGAGATAATCCTTCAGGAGGAGTGGACTTTGTGGTCATCAGCTGACTCTACTGTGAACGGCTCAAAGATATAAGTCTTCATCTTTGTCCCCCTAAACCAGGGGACAGGGGTCAGCAACCTTTACTATAAACAGATCTGTCTGGAGCCGCAAAACATGTGATCATTGTGATGAAGGTAACACAGTTTATAGTCTAAGTATATAGTATATAAGTCTAATGCAGTGAGGGCCAAAGAGACAATGTACTACGGAGTATTAGGGCCACATTGAGGGAAAAAACATCTGAGATTTACACAATAAAGTCAGAATATTACGAGAATAAAGTCATAACTTTACAAGAAAAAAAGAAAACAACACGTAAAAATGACTACTTTATAATATTATGACTTTAATCTCGAAATCTCAGATGTATTTTTTCCCTCAATGTGGCCCTAATACTCCGTCGTACCGTCGTACCATAGACCTACAACAATGATAAATAAAAATGAAAATGTAAACAAAAGAACAGTTATTCATTTCCATGTTTTTAAATCCACAGGGAGCCTCTGGAGAGGAGCTGAAGAGACGCAGGTTGCTGACCTCTGATCTAGTGGAAGGACACTTTTAACAATCCTGATGCGCGATAATGCAACAACAACAACAATCATACAACAATCACAGATATCTGACTAGAAGTTGGACGGATATCTCTTATGAGGAGGTGAAACCACATGTTTCTCAGAGTCATTGGACCTGGGTGTTCTCTTCCCTTCAGCTCCATCACAGGGCCAATCCTAACCGAGAGGCATTTCTAGAACGGGATTCTGATTCTGATTCTGATTCTGACTGAGAACACGTCCGTCTCGTGGCTCATTGTGAGGGATGAAAGAAGAGAAGCAGCGAGTATGTGAAGCATTAAAGGTATTCAGTTGGTGTAACGGTGAAGGGACAGAGAGGGCAGTGAAGCCCGGCTGTAAAGCCAGACTAGTCAGCTGGACACTGTGAGGTCGAGGCGAGGTTGAGGCGAAGGTCGAGGCGAAGGTCAGGCGGGTCATTTTGCCGTTAGAGTCACATTTTGCTATCCCCGGCCCAGCTAAGCATTACAAAGAACTGTGGAGGAGCCGGAGCAGCAGCCTGGAGGCCTTTTTCACACCAGCTGCTCAACTGAGCTCTTCCAAGCTGAGATGACTCCTGAGGGATTAGTACTGCAGACACCTGTGTCTGAGTGGCTCACGAAAGGTTACATGAATATGGACATACATCTGATAACACAAAGTCACATTGTAAGCCAGTTTAAATGTCCATCCAATCAAACTCACAGACATTGCGCCCCCTTCTGACACAAAATGATTATTTGCCAATCGGCCGACAATTCAACAAGTTCACCTGCTTTCAAATTTCATGACATCAGCGACGCAGTAACATCAGGCGATGTTAGCAGACCAGTAAGCGTACACCAGATCTGACAACGACTGCAGAAAGTAGCCAGGCCAACAAAAAGCAAAACAATATTTACTATTTTAATGAGGAATGGGGGATGACAAGTGTGTGTGTCTCATTTGCGGTGCGAGTGTAATCAGTCGGTAAAAGATGTAACGTCGAGCGCCACTTCACCAAAGTCCACGGCAACTTTTCACGGGACTTTCCGGCTGGCAGCGGTCTACGAACGGAGAAGGTAAAGGAGCTGAAAACAACGCTTAAAAGACGACAGTCTCTGTTTACCAAACTGACGAAGAAGAAGGCCAACGCTGCAGCGGACGCTTCGTTTAAAGTGGCGCACATCCGAATGAAACAAAAAGCCCTTCACCTACAGCGGGATTGTAATAGAAGCGATGACTGCGGTGGCTGCAATGTTATTAAAGGAAAGTAAGACAGAAATGATGTCTGCTGTTGGCGATGTGTAGCTCTCGGCCACTTTCATTTTGTCAAATGAGCTCTCAGAGGACCAGACTCTAGACGGACTGATCCTGGACAGAAACCCTAAAGAACTGCTTTCACAGATCAGCTGAGGCTCCGCTCCGCTCTGACAGAGGGACTCCTCAGCCGGCCCGAGGTCAATAAGGTATGCACCAGGGGGAGAGGGAGGGAATGTACCACAGGGGTGTTGAGGAAGGGGGTGGGGTGGCAGCGGAGGAAACACAGAGGGGGGAAACAGAGGGGTCTTTTGTGAGACAGGAAGCTGCTGAGACCAGGGCCCTCTCTCTGGGTACAGTAGTAATGCAGCAGAGAGAAGCCCGGGATACCAGAAACTGAGGGGATGAAGACGAAGAGAGCTCAGCGAGCGAAGGGCATGAAGAAGAAGAAGAAGATACCTGGGAGGTGGTAGAAACAGGGCTGAGTGACGGAACCACAGGGTTCCGTCACTCAGCCCTGGTTTTATTGAGAGTAGAATTATTACCTCCACCAAAGAGGTCTTTGTTTGTTAGTCTGTCTGTTTGTCAGCAGGATTACGGAGAAAAAATACTACCTCAACTGTCATGAGGCGTAGAAGAAGGGTGCAGCATGGGCGAAGGAAAAACACATTCAATGTGGGAGCAGATCCGAATCCAGGGCTCGGATACATGCATTATGTTTCACTTATAGAAACGGCCTTGGTGAAGGTCTGTGCTCTCCGAGTGCCCGTCTAATTAGTATCGCAACTGTGTTCAAAAATGGTGGTTCACTGGAAAAAAACAGTCTGTATAGAACAACGTAAATATAGACAACTACAAATAGCATCACAAGAAAACACATCCAATCACCAAGCCTATGCATTCGCTTGCCTACACTGTTCCCATAATAACCTGTCAGCATATAGTTATTCAAGTGTTCTGAGAGACTTCTGCTCCTCCTCATGGTTCTGTTTTCAGGCTTTAGAACATCTAGCCCGGGACGGGAGACTTTGGCGAAGTGTCCTTGAGCAAGACACTGAACGCAAAGTTGCTCCCCGAGCGCTTTACAGCATCCCACTGCTCCTAAGGACGGGTTAAATGCAGAGGTCAAATGTCATGTATGTACCTGTATGTATATGACGAATCTAATCAAGTTTAAAGTCAGGGTTGACGATGTTCTCCAGTAGACACAATTTGTTCTATTGGTTGAAATGGTCTTTACATCCCGACAGCGATCCATTACCGTCATCTGTAGCTGCTGTAATCCTGTAAAAACGTCTACCAATCACTGCCTCGCGGTCCGCTTGGAAAGAACCAATCAGATGCCTCCCTGCTCGTACTCTACCCTTGGCGTGCAGCGGCCTGAACTCAAAGCGTGCCGCCGCCGCACGTTTCCTGGAGAATGGAAGAGAAAACTCAGCCCTGCAGTAGCACTGCCGCGGTTACTGGTCGTGAGGTAGCGTTGTTGAGTTGAGGTCCTCTCTCCGCTCTGTGGCGGTGAAGTAGTTATGATGCGGCGGCGCTTGTGCATGTGGGGAGGGGTGGGGGTTTAGACGGAGCTCCTGAGGCGATGCTACTTTCACATTATGCTAGCTTTCCAACATCGTCGACCCTACCTTTAAGTTATGTTCAAGTCTACGTCATCACACTCCC